>NW_019268520.1:4895068-4905210 GCF_002738365.1 Cucurbita moschata
AAAAAAAAAAAAAAAAAAAAAAAAAAAAAAAAAAAAAAAAAAAAAAACTTCCAATCGGCTAAAAAATTATTAAGACAATCTTAATTTCCAAAGAGAGTAAAATTTACAAAATTATAATGCAGCCACTACACCATGCTGTTTAGGCAAACGGTTCAGTAGAAAAAGTACCTATATATTGATAATTAACAAACTCTAAAATATTTCAATTTGAATTAGGAAAAACATTGAGTTATTTCTTCCTTAAAAATTCAAGTTAAAATATATATATATATATATTAACGGAATTGGGTTAAGGTTCTCCAAGCACGGTGGTTTAGGAGTTGAACATTAGAGGGCAAGAAAAATAATGCTCTGATGGAAAATGGCTTCAATCAAATAACACGATAAGGGGAACCGAACCCCAAACTGCAAAAAGGAACTTCAATCCCAAACTAAGGCTTTGTCTAGTTGGGTCCTTTTTGTTCTTGGAGGGCTTGTTTTCTTCTATTTTGGTTATTTTTGGCTTTGAATTTTTACTGAAGTGAGGTGTTTTGTTCTAATCACTCTCTGTGGGAGTTTGCATACTCGAGCTTTATAAATTTTTTCATCATTTCAAGGACAGGGTTTTAGTAGGAAAAAAAGGGGAAAGAAAATCAAGAAAAAAGATTAAAAATAATTACATTACAAAATTCAAAATAAAGTTTGTTAAGTAAAATTTCATTAAGCTTCCCAACTCAAACAAAACATAAATAGTTCATACTTATTCATGTCTTACATTTGATACCTGTACAAATTGTTTCGTATAATTTTAATTATACTATTAGCAACAACAAACATAAACTACATTTCACAATAACCATGAAGGAAATAAGGGGAGAGAAGAAACAATGAGACCAGTGATCTGTCTTATTGTAAACAATTATAAGGAATAAATGTATACAGAAAAGATAATATCCTGTTAACTGTCAAATTGCGTTTCATTATTCTATACACAGCTTCCATTTTAAGGCTTTTAATGCTCAATGAGAATCTAACTGACCAGAAACTTACCGGACATTATCTACAGAAAGCTGATCCAGAACCATTCCTATCAAGTTTGGATTGAACTTTGAAGGCAAAGACGAACCAACTAGCCAATCCTCCGGAGGATAGAACTGTGACAGATTCCAAAGCAAGCATTTAGACTTTCTCATCAAACACTGCCTTTTATTTAATTTAAGAAACAAAAGCTTTTTCCGTGATGAATTCAGCACCAAGGAGTTAAGTGAAAGCTAATTCAATAGGTAAAAATAAAATAGAGGAGATATTCAATGTGTTATTTTCTTAAATATTGGAATTTGATCATGCTCATGCCATTTCACCTGCACGTCATGTCATTCTAGTACCCATGTTTATGCCTATGTTTGCTACTTCAATGGGTACAAATAAAATATTAGAGATAGCCAATGTTTTATTTTTGACTAAATTATAGAAAATACTCTATCTTTGTACTTCGATTCAATTATTAGAAATTTCAGAAACTTCTAAATTTTTAAAAAAATTTAAAATACTTTTCTATGGATTCTATTAGTACTTGCTTTCAAAAGCAGTCCTGAAATTTCAAAAGTTTTATGAATACACCCTTAAACTTTCAAAAAAAAATTTCAAAAAGTTGTATTAATACCCTTAATATTCCAAACAAAAGTTTTAAAATGCTCTGTCTTAGTATATAGACAGAAATCATTTATCTACACTCCACCTCCCTCTTCTTACTTCAATTTATGGCTTCACACTTTCCTATTTTCCTTTTTTTTTCCTACCTTCTTCTATACCCTCTTACTCCCCTTCTTTCCCAATCTCTTAAACTAGCTCCTTCAATCAAGAAATATAGGCTATAGCGAAGAATAATAGAACCATAAAGGAACCTTAGGATTTTTATGGTTTAACAAGATTGTACTTAGCAGTTGAGTTGAAATTTAGTATATTTATGATTGCTTAAGCAAGGTAAAAACAAAGAGAAATGGAGGAGCTTTAGAGATTAAGGAACGAAAGAACGGGATTAAAGTGTATAAAAAATGTGAGAGGAAAAATATGAGAAATGAAGAAATGTTAGGCCATGGATTGAAGTAGAGAAGAGAGAGAAAATGGAAAAAGGAAGTGATGGAGTATAGATAAATGGTTTCCGTATATAAACTAACAATAATGACGTTTTTAACCTCTTTTTTTCTTTTTTGTGAGGTTAAGGAAATTGATGTAACTTTGAAAGGTTCATGGCTGTTTTTGAAATGAGGTACAAACAATTTTCGTCTATATACTAACGATAAGGATATTTTTTTAAAACAAAGTACTTACGTTTTCCATCCACAAACTAATGGAAAGAGTATTTTTGAGAGTTTTTTTAAAGTTAATAATAATGAAACTTTGGAACGTTTAAGAGTATTTATTAAACAAAGTACTGACTATTCGGCCTTTATTTTTTAAAAAATGAAATTTGATCATGTTCATACAATTTCATCTGCATGTCGTGTCAAGCTAGTATATCATGTCTATGCCCATGTTTTAAAACCTTTAGTGCATGTAGACAAGGAATCTAAACGACAGACCAGAGGAACAAGGGAGAAACTTTTTGACCCACATGCGTGGTTTTAGGGTCATTCACTGAAGTTTACGTCTAAAGTTAAATAAGAGCAAACTATTCTTTTGAACTCTGAAATTTGGGGTTGACACTAATTTCCAAACTTGGGAAAATAGTTTGAAATGGTCTCTGAGTTCAAATTGGCAGATCATGTGGCAATAAGACTACGAACAAATCAGAATCTGTCTACATTCTATTACTTGCTCGAATGAACATAAAACCAAATACAATTTAAAAATGATACTCGAGAAGAAAACAATGGAAGGAAAAATGATACTCCAGCCACCATGTTTGTTGTATACGGCGGCTAGTTTGAAGTGCAGGATACTCAAAACGACTAGGCAATTTTTCAATAAAAGACAACACTTGGTGAATGAAACTTGTCGATCATTTCCAATGTATTTCATATATTAAACCCAGAAGAAGACAGGCCAAGTTTTCAACACAGAGGAAGCCTCCCGCAGTTTCAAATCTCAAACAAATGTTAGAGGAAGGCCAAGGGAGGTTCTCCCTTCATTACCTAAAACGAGAGACCTCCCTCATTTCAAATCTAAATGATCTTCGTTTGTTCAGATCTACAACGAGGGAAACTAAACGAGGGACCATCCTTCATTACCTAAAATGAGATGCCAACTTACATTGTCCACTCATAAAAATAATGTCAAATTATCAAGTCTAGTTAGGACAAAGCTAACACATCATTTTTCGTTAGTCAACTAAAGGTTAATATGGACTCAAGCACTACTTAGAACCATTTTTCAAACCTAGGGACAAAAAGTGTACCTGTGAAAACCTCAATGATTAAATAGATACCAATTTCAATTTTAAGAACCAAAAGTGTATTTTGCCTATTAAAGTAATGCAAAAGAGAAGGAGCTTTAAAATCTAGGAGAAGTAGTGGAAAAAGACAACTGGTTAGAGTAAAAATTTAAACACTTAAGAATGGATAAGACACAGTGAGCATTCAAAAGATTGATATTGGTATCTTTTCACCAAATAATTACGAAGGCCACCATACAATAATACACAGCGCAAATATAGAACAATGTCCAGCCAAATCAAAAATTTCAAACCTAGGCTAGGCAAAAAAAAAATAAAGAATAACATGCTGTTCTCCTATGATTTATAGAAATAACAAGAAATAAAGAGAAAAAATCATTCCACAAATTTTATGACGAATGGTTATTCGAAAAAATTATAAATACCTGCATATTTAATGAAAGATTGACTACATAGTCAATTGGACGAATTTTATCTTGATAATGGAACTTCGTCTCACAAATAGCTGAAAGCTTGATAAAGGTAGAGTTGTCTCAGAATCTTTGTGAATCAAAAGAACAATAATAACTACATAAAAAATGTGGACTGTAAATAGGAAGCAAAAACGGGAAATTTTAATTAAAAGATGGCCATGTCACACATTCTTTTTATTTAATACAATAAAATGTTGATATTCTCTTATTTCAAGAAACTAAATAACTCATCATCTGCCAAGCTGTATGCTTAAAAATATAAAAGAAATAAATGAATAAATTTTGGAAAAATATGTGGATGGGAGTTCCCTCTATATTTTCTTTCATGGCGTCTGCAATGTCAAACACCATAAGAGGTTTCAAAAAATCCAAAACCCCGCCCTCCAAAAGTTAACAAACACACACACACAGAAGTACAAAAATCTATGCTGCTCAAAATTACTTTAATTAGCTTATAGCATGCTAAAGGGGTTATAGTAATGCATGCACATACCTCATCAAATATCCATTGGCAAATACCAGATTCCTTCAAAAGGCTGATGTATTTAAAGAGAAGCCCAACAACATCCTGCATGTGTTCTACAACGACATCAAGGGAATAAAATTTCAGATTAAATTAAGGATAATTATTAGAAAGAGAGAGAAAGCGAGTAAGTACCTTGACCAACATCAGTGAGATCTATTCCTACTTTGAAAAAGGAAAAATTCATCGTGGAATCAGATTCCCCGGCTGAGAGACCTGTTGCCCACCCTGTATTATTTTCCCCCACAATATAAATCAAATCAGTTTTTTAAAAAAACGATCATAATAATTAAGGCAATGAATTTTTTTATAAGAAACAAGAAACTTTTCATTCAAGAAGGAAAAAAAAAAAAGGACAACCTGATGGGCCGACCAAGGGGCCCCTCCCCAAAGGCAATTAATTACAAAAACACCTTTCAATCTAAGCTGATGAAGAAAGTGAAGTAATTACAAAGAGCTTGTGTTGGCTATTCCAATTAGAGGCCATGAACTTTACACAGTCACCAAAACAAAAAAAGAGATGAACTTATCTTTAACAATTATATAGCCTCTTTCCTTCCAAATTCAAATCAGCCACAAAATAACCTTAACCATGTTAGTCCACTGATATAGGCATACATACTTTTTTTCAATAAAAAAACCGCAAACAGCGAGAAAGGCTCCACCAACATAGAGTGGGTAACCAAAAAGAAAACAGAAATTTACAAAAGGAAACCCAAATAAATAATAGTTCAACATGGAATTAATTAAGTTAAACCGAGGATATTCACTCCAACATGATGTCGTCTAATATAATCAAACAAACAACTCAATATATGAAAGTTGAAGTCCAAATCTCGCTCTTGAAAGTCCAAAACTTTTTGTTAATATGTACAAAAACGCACCTAATGTTTTAAGAACATAATACAAGGATCCTTCTCCTTCATGGCCAATAAGATGACCCAGATACCGGCATGGCCCTTCCTTGTAATGATGAATCTCAGGAGTTATTGGCCAAACAATTCTCAATTTATGACCTTGTTTAATTGGGATGGCTCTAACAAGAACCTGAAACGCAGAGAAAAAAATATACGGTGGTAACCAGAAGTAGTCACAATTTTTAATAAGAAACAAAACCCTTCCAAATAACGAGAGACAGCCACTTCAAAATCCATATAATAAACATCGGGAAGCAATCACATCAAAATTAAAAATCAAGTCCATAGCATACATAATCCTTTGTCAGCAGATCATTAGGCGTGATGCAATACACATACCTGAAGATGTTCTGACATGCATGGCTGACCAGGAAAATTGGCGCGATTGCAGTTATTATTTGGAATATCTTGAAATATGTTTTCCACAAGGCTTTGTACTTTATCGAGGTTTTCTGAATATGGTAAAAATAAGGGATTCATACTTTATCAAGGTTTTTGGAATAAGGTAAAAGTACGAAATTTAAGTTGCTATTGTTTCATTCTACACAGTACAAAACCCAATTTATAATGGGCCGGATGAGTACTAACCTTTTGCATATACAACCAGATGCATGACATTGGATGAATAATTATTTTTATAAAATTTTAGAAGTTCATGCCTTGTATCCAGCCCTTTAGCTTTTGGTTGAACCTCTAAAGTGTCCCAATTCCCTGTGTAAGTAAAAATGTCTGGCACAATAAGGATACTTGTGGCCTTCTAAACGCCACCATCAAAGTGTAAACAATATGAAAACCGAGAGGTAATTGCATGAGCTAGAAGACTTTCCCCGGAATCATTAAATAGTTAAACTAATTCTAGAAATATTATCTGCCAGAAAAGTAGTCAATGTTAAAGTACAACTATTTTTTTTATGTAATTAAAAGGGAGATTTCTTAACTTGAACAATTTAATGAGGACGAAGATAAAAACCCAATGCCCCAAAAGTAAATAAATTGAACTTTCTTTGTCCACATGCGAATAATTCATATATTGAGATATGCAATAAAACTTGTCGACTTATTAAATCAATCAAATGCCAACTCTTATGAAATCCATATAATGTTATAACCTGTGCTGAATTTATGAAATGGATGACTTTCAGAACTTATATGTCTCTGAAGCTGCATAAAGTGATAACTTTTGGTTAGAAAGGAGAAATTTCTCTAAATATAAACAAGTCCAAACTTCTGACTAAAGAAAAAGGGTAATTCTTAAAGATTTCATTTCATTTTCAGAATATTTTATCTTTACTTATATTAGATACTAATTTTATTGTATCTTATATTTGTTAGCTATTTTTCTTTACTCATTTTATCTATTTACCTTTTCTGAAGTTTCTTTTGTATTATCTTCTTGTAATTTGAGTTTTAGTGAATACATTGAATTTTCTTCCAAAAGCTATAATACTATTAAGTATTATGATTAGAAAACTATCAAGGTAACATTTATACGGTTGAAAATCCTACGGTTCTGGAAAATTCCCTCTCTACGTTAACCATTCTATCAATTTGTTTCCATATTTCTGCAAAGCTGTACAGGATATTTCCTCAATTATTTTTCATGTTCATACGGAACATAGTCAAGCTACACAGTTATAATATAGGTCTTTCACAACAAAAAAAGGGTTCTTTATGGTTTGCAAGAGACTAAGGAGAAGAAATTTGTAGAGAAGTCATGCTTGGTGTCATGATCAGTCAAGCATAGATTGCGACAATGAACAAAAATAAAAACAGAAACATTCTGCAATACTTATGATGCCTTATGCACAAATTAACCAAAGAAAGTTGTAGAAAATTAAGTGTGAAACAATCCAGTACTTGAGCATGGATTGTGATGACTTACAAGCGAGGACTTAGTTATAAGCCAAGGCAAGGTTGGGGTTAGGGATTATATGGCCAAGTGTTTACGTTATACAAGTGACTCAAGTGGAGCACAGTGCTCTCCATTTTTTTTCTTTTTCTGTTTTTGTTCTTAACTAGCATGAATGGAATTTGTTGGTTAAACCCACCCTAAATTTGGAAATAATTTCACCAAATATAGGCTCATCAATTTATTTTTCCTTAGACAACCGGAGATTTCCTTCTCCATTTATATTATATATTTATGACGATATTTGATATACAGCATATTTTATTACCTCTCCGTGGGCTCTTAACTCTAATTTGTTTTGTAATTCTCCTTTATTTTTTAAACCATAATAAGTTTTTTGTACTAGCCACTTTTGATTTGGATTTCTTGAGACCACTTTTGTATTTTTCTTTTTCATCCTTAAGTTGACTTATCATTAAAAAAATATATATACAAATATGAACCAAAAAATAAATAAATAAATAAATCTACTTCCAAGTCAGCTTTACTTTGATTCTTCTTGATGAAAGTTGGCTTTCATTTAATTTTTTCAAAAAAAAGAAAAAATTGTCTCTAAACTTTGGAGGTCGTACCAATTAAAACCTCAAACTAATAATTGTATCAATTTAAACCCTCCATTTGATTTATAGATATTTTTTCTTAATTTTATTTAAAATCAACTCAAAATCACATAAGAAAATCATTCTTCTCCAAAAATCCCACCAATATAGGAAAAAAAAATTATCATGTAATTCCTTCTAAATAAGTAGAGAAAAATAGAGGAAAGGAACAGATGAGTCGCTCATATTCAATGAAAACTCACTACTATCTATTTGATTTTTGCAATTTTCTCCAATTTGCATTAATCCTTACCTTTAAAGAAGTGTTATACATAATGTCCAATAAACATATCTTCAGTTGGTACAGAAATGGGATCCCCAGTAGAGGAACCTCTTTTGAATTACGATGCATCTACTCTATAAAATTGGATATATTTATTTGTTTCAAATTCTTGTTGGGTTAATCTGAGTACTCATTTATTTTTCATTTCACCAGTCTCTAATCTCAATAATACTAGTAATGGTATATATCTTGCATTTATTGTACATCCAAATAAGAAATCATGGGAGAAATAATTACCTGGTGCATTCTCCAGCCATCAGACAATAAATTCTTTTGATTCTCTGCAATTAAATGAAGCTTCCATTCAGAAAGATGAGAGTAGAAGAGGCCACACATAAAAAACAAATGTAAAAGTTACTCATAATATAAATTATAGAGAAAATAAGATTTACGACCCCTAATACTTTACTTTCGTCTGTTGGGACACTGAGTTTCCAAAGCTCACAATTTAAACCCAGTTTTTACTTTATTACTTTGTTAGTTTATTAAATTATTAAATTAATTACAAAATTTAAAATAAAAAAAGGTCCAGTCTTTTTCTTCCTTTTAACTGGAACCCCATTCATCAATTTTTATGCATGCCAGCAAAACCGAATCTAATATGTTTTCAGCTGCATGGACCATTTATACATTTTCAACATCAAGTGTTTGATTGTAAGGTTGAAGACTCGCAAATCAAATAGATTAAATGTCAAAACCCAAAATATCAAATTGGGTTTTTTTTAAGCAAAAAAACAAAAGAAATATATATATATATATATATATATATATATATATCTTATTGTTGATAGATGATGTTCAAGGAAACTACCTACCCGAAAGAAGGAAATAAAAAAACAACCACCAAATTAAAATATGATGTACACATGTATTACCAGAATCAACCGCTTTGATTTCTCTCATTGTAGCATCAGGCGACATTAAAGGTTTGATGAAAAATTGAGCAAATCTGGAAGTAGAAAAAGGTAAATCATAATCAGACAACACTGTGCAGGCAACGAGAAGAAGTGAAATACGATATACCTGTCCAAAGCCTCCTCAAAACAATCAACATTGACCTCAAAATAATAATTTGTCTGCTCAGATGCCGTAAAGGCATTCATGCTACCTCCATGCTATATGTCAACAGAAAAAACATAAAAACATATTCAACAAAGCATGCACATGAAGAATTGAGAGAGTAATTTGACAAAAAGAAAACAACTAAGGTTAAAAAAACATTTTTTGCCCTGAACTTTTGTGAAGTTAGTCCCTGTATACTCACAATTTTGTAACAATATAGTCTCTGAACTTTAATATGTAACATGTTTATTTAGCCCCTTGTACTTTCAAATTTGTAAGATGTAGTTCCTATGGTGAAAAATATTTATTGATGTTTCATTAGATTTCTTTCATATGTAGCTTGTAAAATTATTAGGAACCACATGTGTTCATAAACTATAAAGATTAAGTCATTATATAAAAAACTGAAACTTCAATTTGATCGATAGGAGTTCTAACGAACAAAGACTAAATTGTTATATACTTGCTTATAGACTGCTACAGAAATGAAAGTAGATGTACCAAATTGATATAAACTAAAATTTAGGAACTAAATCATACTTTTTCTACTAAAAAAATTAGGGACCTCAAGTATTGTTCAACCAACTATTGATGACAATTAAAAGAAAAACAGAATAGGAAAATAGAGAAATTGTAACATTCAAATCAATAGGGATCTCAATATTATTTTTAAAATAAGCCTTAAAAAATAAATAGAGGACTTATTACGTTCTAGAGCTACAACTATACAGTCAATAGTTAAATTACCATTAATTTCAATAAAATCATTTCCCATCTAAAAAAATTACCATCATCTCAAAAATTTTAGCCATTAAGTAGGAGTTAATTTGATCGTTTACACTATTTCAAATACTGCCTCCAACGTGTGAATTTGAATATTTGGTTGGAAAGCAATCAAAAAATCTTTAAAGCCAAATCAATTTAGGATCCTCTTGAGCTCATCAAAATGAAGCTTCAAAATGGTGTTATTCGTCTATTCTTTTTTTTTTTTTTTTTTTTTTTT
>NW_019268520.1:4906125-4918061 GCF_002738365.1 Cucurbita moschata
TTTTTTTTTTTTTTTTTTTTTACGGTTATTCTTCCAACGCCATTTGTAACAATTGGAGGATTTGCTTGTAGAATTTCAGAATCTTGGGGTGCTACATTTTTTTTCCTGTACTCCTTTGTTTCTATTTCTTAGTCTACACTTTGTATACTCTACTTTCTTGTGCTCTCTAATAACTACAATCATTAATGAGAGGCTTTGTTTCTTGTTCAAAACATTGGAGAATTTTATTCAGTTCCAAACACATAAATATGCAAGAAATGTCAACCCAACATCTTTCACATTAAAACATTTTTAAATCTACTTCTGACCTAAAAAAAAAAAAGATTAATATTTGATACTGTAATGCAAGGTTGACAATCTAAACAGGACTTCTTTCCTTGTCCAGATATAGAAAGCGTTGGTTTCACAGGTACATGATGCAACTAATCAGTAAATATGAAGAGAAATTTAATAAGTAGCCATTTTATAGAAAAAACAACATATTGGAACTCCAACTCATAAATAAATAAATAAAAAGAGTAAAACAAGAGAATTAAGTTGTTTTCAATTATCCAAAGATATATTTTGATAAGAAACCTGGAATCTGTATTATGAACAAAAAAAGAGGGGAGATACACCTAAAGGGCAGGGGGAAGAGAGACCCCTCCCTAGCAAACTAATCACAAAAGAGCTTTCCAATCTTAAAGAACCGAAAAAATAGAATAATTACAAAAGAATTTACTATTTCTATAGCACCACCAAGAAGCAAAGAGCTGAACACTGAGAAAAAACTATTAAAATGCTCAAACTTCTGTTCAAAATTCGGCTGGTTTTTTTCTTTCCAGCAGCACCACGAAAGAGATTTAACACCAATGCTCCCTAAAGCTCTAGCTCTTCCTTTAAGGCCACAACCATCCAGGGCTTCCAAAAACCATACTTCTATACGCTGAGGAAGACATAAAGACAAGCCAAAGATATTGAAGAAAAAGCTTCATCTTTTTACTCATAAACGTACAGTTCAAAAATAAAAGGTCCAACGAGTCTTCACCCTGAGAACATAAGCAGCACATGGAGAGAGACAAGTCAATTTTCGACAATTCCTTTGTAGCTTATCAGATGTTAAGGCTTCTGTGAGCAAGGACCATAGGAAAACCTTAATCTTTTAAGGAATTTTATCTCTCCAGATCAGATTGATAAGAGGGGACTTAATGATAGGCCTTGTTTCAGTAAGTTTCACCAAGGTCCATCTCACACTGTCCTTGTCCAATTGAAGCTGCACTGAATCTAAAGTTTCTACCAAACGCATCCAACTATTCAGCCTTCTTTGAAGCTATGGTCCCAATCAAAATGTCTTTCATTCCAGCACTTAGCAATAGTTGAATTTTTTGGGTTTGAAACCATATATATACCAGGGAACAGGATCTTTCGGGGTGCTTTCTCCCACCCAAATCTCAGTCCAAAATCTGATTCTATTTCCCTTTTTTTCTTTTTTCTTTTTTTTTTCTTTTTTTTTTCTTTTTCTTTTTTTCTTTCGATAAGAGACAACTTCATTTATGATTGGAATTTACAAAAGGATAATATTCACGGTGTTTACAAAAGACCTTAGACAGTTTGCACCAAGATATAACTTGGTAAACAATACTGTCGAAAAGTTTTGAATAAGTCGGTGTCTTTTCTGCAAATATTATCTGATTTCTTTCTTTCCACATATTCCAAAAGAAAGCCATGATGAAGTTTGTCCATAGTAGGGCTTTTGCATTCTTGAAAGGGTGGTACGTTAAGGTCATATCCAGTAGATCCTTTACCTCCCTAGGAAATGTGAGATGTCAGCCAAATATATTGAGAATCGTTATTCAAAAATTCTGAGCGTATGTGCATTGCATGAATAAGTGGTTTTGTGATTCGTTTTCTTTCTTGCACAATGGACACCAATTTGGAGAAAGGGTGATGTAAGGCATTCTATTTTGAAGATTTTCACTTGTGCTAATGGCTTTATGCACTCTTTCCCAAAGGAAGAAATTCACCTTTTTAGGCTGATGTCCTTTCCATACTATCTTTGCTAGCGTGGGATTTATTGCTTCTACGTTTTCCTCTATGTCCATCATCAAGGATTATGTAGAAAAGACCCCATCGGCACTGGGGAGCCAAGTCTGTGAGTATGATTTGTTTAACAATACCACAGGGGTAAGGTCAAAGCTTAATGCGGCACATTCCATTGCTTCATTATCCTTTAAATTCCTACCAGGCTTCAGGTCCCAGAATTTGTTGACCACATTCCATGATTCTATCTCCTTTCAAAGCCTTAAACTTGAAGAAATTTTTTTTAAAAGGCACACTTTTAGTTACATCCCACCATGATAATCCACCCAAAGGGGTCAAAGCATAGAAGCTTATGATCAATTTCTTCTAGATGATGCCAAAGTAGATCTCCAAAGCCATTTGAGGAGCAGGGCATTCTTCCTTCGTAAGTACAAGCCTATTCCCAAACCTCCATAGAAAAGTGGGAGAGAAGTCCATTTCCATTTTACTAAATGGTTGCAAGCTTTGGAGTCACCACAATTGCAGAAGAAATTTTGAACCAGCCTATCAATTTGGTGATCTTTCTTGGAACCTTTTGCAGGGAAAAGTAGATGAGAGATACACTGCTTAGCACTGATTGGGCGAGAGTTAGTCTAGCCCCCTTTGAAAAATCCAATCTTTCTGAACTTTTCGACCATTGGCTCCCAAAAGGAAGAGGCCCTATAATAACCTCACAGCCCAACAGATCAGCATACCTTCCACTTCTTGCAAACTGATTATCATTGTAGGAATTTTTTCAAGGACCTTTAGAGCCTTTGAGAGGGGAATCATAGGACCTTTAGAAGGGTCAAGAATTTCATGATGTTTGTTCTTTTTTTAGGCTCTATTTCTGGGCTTCAATGAGAAATCTCTTTTTAATTATCCTTTGGGTCTTATCTTACTCAATTGGAACCTCTTTCTATCGTTTGGATCCCTTTTGTAGGCTTTTTTGTCGTGGGCTTGGCGTTTTTATATACCCTTATATATATATATATATATGAATGTTTAATTTTTCAAAATAAATTAACTGATTAAAAAACTTTCATAAAGAAAATGAAAGGATATGCGACCAGGGAATACAAAAGAAGTTTGCCCAAACAAAAAGGGGCTGAAACAAAGAAATCATAGACAATATCTTCAAATTTGTTCATAAAAACTCTTCTATAGAAAAACAAACAGAGAAAAGACAGAGTTGTACATTTTCATTGTACACTACAAGTTCTATTGAAGCACATGTATGTCTAGATATCATAACTTCATGCTTTTGATGTCCTAAACTTCATGCTGGGATTATCTACATTAGAGAAGAACTGATGAACCAAATAAGAGCAAATTAACCATGCCATCAGCATCCCATTAATTTCACATGCATGAATGTATGTGCAATTAGCCAAATGCATTTCTGTGAACAGTAACTTAGATACCTCTGTGATATATTTCGAGTAACTATCCTCCAATGGATACTTTTCACTTGCATAAAACAGCATATGCTCTGCCAAAAAAATCGTATATAAGTTCATTAAAAAGAATCCAAAATAAAGAAAATTGGCGTACTACTACAAAACACACCCCAGCAACTCCAATCATAAACCTCCCTTATGTGGCTCTTCCTCTACATGTCAGTAGGCGAATTTTCTAAAAGTTGTTTCTTAAAACTGCCAGCATTATTTCTACTTTGTTAATTTAAAACAATATTTATAGATATATTTACTTATTTTCTTTTCATTTCTTTACTCTACATATTAATTTAAAATATCACACATTTAAAACAAAATATACTTCAGAAAATAATTGATGATTGAACAAATAACTTCAAATGCATCAATAAAAACTGCTTTTCAATAGTATCGTCTCAGAAAAGAACATTTGCTTCAGAAACTGTTTTTAGTCATGACTTTCAAACCAACGGTTCATCTTATCAAATGTCTCTTTTTTTCTTTCTTTCTTTCTTTTTTCTTTTTTGAGTTCTATCTAATCTCTCAAATGTTTTACCATGTTTTAAATAATTAATTGTTCAAAAAATACACAAGCTGGCAAAGGATCAGAGAACGAGAGGCGTAAACATCACCAATGAAGGTCTAAATGAAGAAAAGTGGGTTTAAGTTACAAAGTGAATCCAATGGATTATAAAAATAAATAAATAATAAACACACACACACACACACACACACAACCAAGTTCTTACCAAGAAAATGGGCTAAACCCTCTAGGCCTTCGGGGTCGCTGAAGGAACCAACGTTAACAGTCATGGAAGCAGCACTCTGAAACTCAAACAGATAAACACACATGAATTCAAGAACACAGAGCCCTAATTTGAGCAACTTCACTCGGATGCACAAGATAAGAACAAAAACAAAACAATAACCAGATTGAAAAAAAACAAAACAAAACAAATAACAAAAGTGAAAGTCGGCTTTGCCTTGTCGGTATCAGGATCACTGACTAGCAGAACCTCAAGGGAGTTCCTGAGGACGATTCTTCTGTACTCTCTTTTGTCAGTACGAGGCTTCACTATGTCATGAGTCACCTGTTCCTTACCAACCGCCATTGCTTCTATCCCCACTTCAACGAACACAGAAATCCAGTAACACAAGATGAGTAAATTTGAGCGAAAAAAGTGAAATCATTCAACAAAATTAGAGACTAAGAACGTATCTGCAATTACTTACACAGAGAAGGAGAGTATTGAATCGAAAACTCAGCACCTTGATCGGTGATTATACGAAATCTTTGGACAAATTTTGCTTGAAACGATAAAAATCGAAACCTGAGAGCAAATGGATTTTGACCGATTGGCGACGACGACTTCAATCTGGATTTTATGTTTCTTCTGTTTTGGCCGTTACGGAATCGTGTATTTACCAAAATACCCCTGGTGGGGATGACTAGAAAAGCCCCTTTTTCTTCTGTCCCAAAAGAAAATTAAAAATTAAAAATTAAAAAATATTAATTTTTTTAGTAATTAATTATAAAAAAAAAATATAGCCGCCTTCACTTTTGATTTTCTGATTTTGAAAAATCCAATAAGTAAATTAAGTCTCGCTTACGTCAATTGGCATTAGTATACTTTTTAAAATATTTTTTCATTTTATATATATATATATATATTTTTTTTTTTTTTTTATAGGTCTAAATTTATTATCGTACTTTTAATAAACCTTAGACTTGATCCCTAATTATCGTTAACTTTTAAAAATTAATCTTTTCAGATAATACATATCGATTTCTATTTAATTATATTCATTACACTATTTTTTAAAAAATATATTCATATTTGATCATATTATAAGTTAATCAAATTGAGTTCTTCTTCATACAAGTTTGTATTGTATTATACTTTAAAATACTGTAAGATCTTAACGTAAGACAATTGATATTATTAAAGGTGAACTCGAGCTAATATCTTTCAAGTTAATTTTAATCTTAAAGCTAAATTTTTTTTTAATAGATTAAATTACATTTAGTGTGACTTTAATCAAAATTAAAATTTGTGATGAATAAGAGTTAAATTTGTGGTGGGTTGTTAAAGAGAAACTTCAAGGAAGCACCCATATAATATAAAGTTGGGGATGAGAGGGTTACGTGCCATGCTCGGCCTCTTCAACAATTCTCCTTTTGGCTTTTGGGTTAATTACTAAATTAGTATCGTTGTCATGGTGCGATGTGTTTTAGATTTTACAGTTCAGATCTATTCGAATAAAAGACTTCATCTTTCTTTATCTTAATAACCTAAATTCTACGTTAAATTGATAG
Source organism: Cucurbita moschata (assembly GCF_002738365.1). NCBI lineage: Eukaryota > Viridiplantae > Streptophyta > Magnoliopsida > Cucurbitales > Cucurbitaceae > Cucurbita > Cucurbita moschata. Next base: position 4,911,916 of record NW_019268520.1, read on the forward strand.
CAAACATATTGAAAAGTTATCTCAATAACCTAAATTCTACGTTTAAATTGATAGCAAACATTGAAAAGGAGCTAAATCTCATTCCAAAATTAACTATACATGTGACAAATACTGAACTAAAGTTTCGAATCATACTAGAACACTTTTTTCCTCGGAATCAAGCACCACGGTTTGGGCAAACATTGGCGAAGTGTGATGGATCGCCACAAACAAAACATCTTCTATCAGATATTGGCTCACCAATTGCTGACACAAATGTTGCTGCAATCTGACCCTGACCCTGACCCTGGCCCCGACCTCGACCACGTCCCGTGTTTCGACCAGGGTTTGTATTAGATGCTGCCGAGCCCGAGCTCCTGATATTTGACCGTGCAGCACTATTTCCTCCATTGACACTGTCTACGCTGTCTTCCCATCTGCAAAAGGATGCATTATTTACATTTATGTTAACAAAAGAGAGGTATTTAAGCAACAGTTTGAATTGATTTACTGTGAAACCTTCTCCTTGTGGAACAAAACTACGGTAGTGTGAAGGCAAATCATGGTAGATTATCATTATTGTCAAATGCTTGAGAGCTTTCATGTCAATGTCATAAAGAAAAAGGACTAAGAGATCAAAACAAACTTAAAGGAAGCTGCATACGCGAAGAAATTGCACTCCTGAGATTGACATTTGTAGAACTTTCTTCCCCTATTATTGGTTGTATTAGCAGTCCGTAAGACGCATGGTGTGCCGCAGTTACTACATGAAAATGAAGATTCTCCTGCCAACAAAATATTAAACAAGATGGAAAAAAGAAGGATTAAAAAAAAACTCAACAGCTGTAAAAAAAAATCTAAAAGCATACAAAGATGATCCACAATTTCAGAAGTTCAAAATCTTCGTTGATTACTAACATTTGTTAGATTCCCCTTCGTAAAAATAACAATGATTACAATAGTAAAAAAATGTCTTTTCAAAAAAAGGTAAATAAGTTCCTTCACGATATGCAAACGACCCAAGGAAAAAATTAAGCATTTGACAGTGCTTTTGGCACACATCCATACTTGAAGATAAATATAAAAGCTACTCAAAATATTTGAAATGTATCAACTGTTCATTTTCAATGATAGACAACAGAAAATCATGCTTACCAGTTTGTCGACGACGAGCACTTCTGGAGCCTACAACCTGGGAAGGGCAATCATTTGAGGAATGGTCTAATTGTTGGCAGAAAACGCATACACTTTGCGCAGTGTTACCCCGCTGCACACTGGATGATGAAGTCCCTCGGCCTCTAGCTGGAAAACATAATTTGAATGTGCAAAAAGTAAATGGGAGGAAAAGTAAACGGAAGTGTCCCTTTGATGCTGAAATCATATATATTTGCAAGAGGATTTTTTTTTTTTTTTAAATTTCTTGGGTCATGTGGATTATTTTCCCTTCTAAATCATGCTTTTATGGAACAGGTAATGAGACCATTGATCGGTACTTAATTCTTAAAGGAGGAGAATGTCTCAAGTTCCAAATTCAATTTATAAATCATCACAAAAAAAAAAAATCCAATTTATAAATATACATCTTAATCAGATGGTGCAGTGAACACCATTCAACATTCAATAACCCGCTGTTGTTCCCCAGAAACTTGGTAAGATAAAAACAGGTATGGGGAGGGATGGTAAATTTGTTTTAGCTCAATGGAACGTAGAAGAGACTTTGATCAACGAAACAGATTTCAGTGAACAGCATACGAGTTCATACTGTTTCTTGGTCCTCAACTAAAATGGAAACAAAAGCAAAACAAACCTGCACAGGTCAAATGTTTTGAAGAAATAATTGCACAAAAGTACATGCCTGATATGCGGGATCCGGTACCACAGATTTCGGTCAATTGCCTAAGAATATCATCGCAACCACCGATACAACCTAATCATACAATCGAAGAACCAAGAATTTAATATATAGATCAAGGGAAAATTTGGAAAAACAATACAAAAGAAGAGTACTATAAACGGTAACACAAGAGTTCATTCCACTTAAGGGAAAGAGAAGACTAATGAGCCAAATAAGGCCTATTTAGCTTTCAAAAAAAAAAAAAAAAAAAGGACTGACGTAGTGATTAATTAACATAACCGCATGCTAATTCTTCTCCTAGTATAGGTAAAATGCACCATAGATTTTTTATTTAAATTAGCCACCACTGTTCTTTTTTCTTTATTGTTTCTACCTTGTTCTTATTCTGTTACCTTACTTAATTAGTGCCAGAAATATTTTTATCATTTTCAGGTTGTTCCTTTTATTTACAGCTTGTATACTTTGTCAGGCTGATTGTACTTATATTTGTAGGTCCGCAAACCTTCGTGGATGTTTATGAAAATATATGGAGTAGGTTCCCACTTTCACTTTTCCTCAAATATCAAAATATATTTATAAATTTATCCAAATGGAAAGGAGATAATAATAACAAATTTGATGTGGTGAGGTAAAAAGCTCAAACATCAAAATGTGCTCCGTATTGTACTGTCTTGTGTGCAAATTGCAATTACTACATTTTAGCGAGTTAGCTAAATGCTGTAAGTGGTAACTGCAGTTCCTACGTACGTTTCTTTCCTTTAGTAAACATTATCTCTTTTGATATTAAAGAGACGTTTCTGGACACAGGGAGTTGTTTCTTTTTTTTTTAGTTCAATGATGTGGGGGTGGACTTCAAACATCTAACTTTTAGGACAAATATATAATGCCAAGCCATGTCCAAGTTGGCTAGAACATGAAGGGTTGCTGCATCATTATTTGCTAGCTCATTAGACCCTTGTTCATTTTTTTCGTTATGGTTAATCTGTGTAGACTAGTGTAATTGAGATACTTTGTGTGCACGAGTATAATTGCTTCCTATTCTTTCCAGGCCCCTTGTGTAATCAATGAAATCTATTCTAATTAGAGTTGTATTTTTCTATTTATCAAGAGAAACTATATATTTCCTTTCATTCTATGGTCGTTAACAAGAGTTATAATTTTTGGCTGCATTAATATTACAACCGAGTGAAATACAAAAGTTGTATAGCAGAACATAAAGAAACTAAATATGTCCTAGTCATCACAACTCCATGTTAAATAGATTGATTGATTCTCCAGATTAGAAATAAAGCATGAACAAGAATGAAAAATCTTAGATTCTGCAAGCTTAATATGTAAAGCAGAAAAAATATACACATTTTTCATCATTTTCACGGGAGAATGCAAGCCTTCTTAACGCATATATGAATAGCTGCGCAACTCCAATGCAGTATCAAATTATGTCAGAAAGAGAAGACAGCAGATGCTTAACAAAACCTCAAACGACGTCCCATGATTAAAATAGTAGTACGTACCCAAGTGGTTAGGATTGTAGTTTGGAGGTATTTCCAGCTGGCGAAACTTAAATTGGATCAAGTAAACAGGACCTATTTGAAGAATTTTCAGAAAATAAAAGAGATTCATTATTTCCTAACTCTGTAGAGAACAATCATAGAAACTGTACTGTACGTTGACCACATTATAAGAAAATGGAAAAGCACATTAACGAATTCCCAATGACAACTTTAGTTAATAACTTCAGATAGGAAATGGAAATTAGACATGAAAATGAAATGACAAGAACATGAAACATATCATTTTATAAGACAGCCTGGCAAAGACAATTAACATAACAGCATCAGTAATATGTTAAAATAACACTCATTTTTTGGTTCTATATATTTGGGAAAATATACACTTGTACCCCTAAACTTTGAGGATTGTATCAATTAAACTCCAAGCTAATAATTATATCAATTTAAACCATGAGCTTTTATAAGTAAACTCATTTCGACCTTTTGTTCGTGATTTGTAGCTATTTTCACTTTAATCCACTTAAAATCAACTCAAAATCACTAAAATAAATTAATATAAAAAAACTCACCAAAATAACAAGAAAAATTATCATGTAATTCTTTCTAGATACGCTGAGAAAAATAGAGGAAGATGAGAAGATGAAAAATTGTTGCTATCTATTTTATTCTCATATTGTCCTTTAATTTACATAATCTTTGCATTTAAAATCTTATACACATGTAAAAGTTATGCATTAATCGTTTTAAAATAAAATTCTAATGGAGGATCTAAATTGATTGACTTGTGAAAGTGTAGAATTCAAATTGCGACAATTATTAGTTTGGAGTTTTAATTGATAAACTCCAAAGTTTAGGGGTAGAAATTGATATTTGCCCTATTTATTTTTTATGTTGAAAAACTGGAATCCAACTTGCCGCATGTGCAATGTGGTTACACGTAATTTTGTAATTCATTTTCTACTAGGGCCCCCAGTCCAACCATAGATACAAAAATGTAATGATGTTTACACTAAGGTTATTTCTGATCCTTTTGGGAAAAATACAGAAGTGAATTCGAAGCTAGGAAAAGATAGAAACCTGGGGTGCATGAGTTGCAACGATTAGAGGTTACTGCAGCTTCTGCAATGGATCCTGGGAGCCAGACAACATTTCTACACTGAAAATTGATAGATAATATACGTTAAATAATTATCTAACACATAAATCGGGGTAGTGGTAGTTGCTGACACAATAATCAATATGTTTTCTCATTAAAAAAGATTTGGTACTTATAACAGGTCGGAATTATTTAATTAGTAAAAGTGTTAACTAGAACAAGCTAGCAAGTGAAAAATGACGTGTCATATGTCACAATCGCACTCTTGCAACAGTAGAACAATGATTGTGTGGCACTTGTCCTAACTCAGTGAACAAGTCAGCCATGTGAAATTCGTACTTCGCGGACAATATCGGTGTATGCTCGAGCCTCGGGTCATGTTTGAGAAAAATGTTTTAGAAAACATGAGTGAGGAAATATGTTGAAAACAAATTTAAAGAAAGCAACGTTATAAGCTAAAAGCGAGTAACAATAACGGCTTTGATAGCATATAACCCGGGTAGGAAAAACTAACAACTAGTCACATCCCCTATAGTATATTTTGGTCATTTTAACCTTGACGGGTGTATACATGTGACCTTCCTAAAGATTAGTGACCTTGGGATATGAGATTAAAGCCTAGGAATCCATCTCTGAAGATTTCTTCCTTGGTTTTTCGAAGTATTTGGCTGTCCTGTGTGGTTTTCTTCTTGCTTCTTGGTGTTTTCTGTTGGTTATCTTCATTGGTTAGCTGATTTCATGGTTGAGTTTGATTCCATTTCAGCCTTGTTTTCAGTTTGTTTATCCCTCCATGGCATTTTTCCCCTCACAGTGTTTTCAGCTTTGTGGTAGCTTTCTTATTTTTTGGATTGTAGATGCTTTAGGAGAGGTTGGTTTGCTATTTTTGCCTGATTGTCTTTGGCTGCTTGGGAGTATTTCTTTTGTTGGTCCTTTTTGTTCGGTTTCTTAAGTTTTTCAAGCGTTTTCTTTCGTTGTTTGGCTTTTTGTTGGGGGTTAGTATTGTTGTTGGTTTGATTATTTGTTCTATTTGAGGTTTTTAACTGTTCCTTTTTTCCAAGCTGTTGTTTTGGCCCATTTTCGTTTTTGGTTGGCTGTTGATTTTTCTTTTCTCCTTTGGAAGGTCGTTTCCTGGAATTTTTTGCATCTTTTCATCTATTGATGAAAAGTTGTTTCTTGGCTTAAGGTATCATTTTCTAGACTAAAAATCTAACTAGTATTTGTGAGTGTTAAAAGAGGGAAATGAGGGAGGACAAAATAACAATCAAATTCCTAATTCTTCATGGAAAATTAATATGCCAACATGCTATTTATAACAAGCGGCACCCATCATGGTATATGATCACATCGCACCTGGGGAAAGCCCAAACATCCAACCATGTAATTTCCATCCTGCAGATTGTCAAAGTAAACAATTCAAGATGGTTACCATGAATAATATAAATGAAAAGAATAAAAGCTAAAATATCAAGACAATGTTAGTTTCAACTATAAGGACATGTAGAATTTTAAAAGAACGATCAACTTGAGAATTACCAAAAAAAATGAAAGAATACAAGAGCGCCAACACAAGCAAGAGAACCAAAACTGAAAAACGAACCTACAAAAATAACATCCCAAAAGGAGTCAAACTAGCCTACCGGCCTAGTTTTATTCATGTAGATTTTCTGATTTTATTTTTTTACTCCCCCCCCCCCCCCCCCCC
>NW_019268520.1:4918548-4942733 GCF_002738365.1 Cucurbita moschata
CCCCCCCCCCCCCCCCCCCCAAAAAAAAAAAGGTCATAACAATAACCAATATTCCTCAAAATATTCGAGCATCCGCAATAGTTTTATTGTTTTTTTTTTTTTACTTCATCCTTATATTTTAAGCTTCTATTTTACAACTCAATACCTAACAATAGTTTTTGTGTTCGTTCTTGCAGCCTAATATTTACCCCCACCCCCAGATAACTTGTCACCATAAAAGGTTTATGTAATGGTCCATTAGTTAAATTGCAAACATGACATTCAAATAACAATGGGCAGGTTTTCTTGTAGTGTTTGTTTTATCTTCTCTTTGTTTTATTGTTTATTTTCTGTCTAGCTTTGCTTTTATTTTCTACTTCTTCTCACTCTACTCCTTGCAAGTTGTTTCATCATTTTCTCTTGTTTTTCATTAATAAAAAGATCTTTCCTTTTAAAAAAAAAAGAAAAAAATAAGATGTGAAAATTCAAGTACAGAGTTAAACTTTTAAGCGTTAGACGAATTATATACATAACAAATATTTCATTGGTTACAAAAGAAGAAACCATCCAAAGACAAGACATCCTATCAAGAGGATTACAAAAGGTTCTCCAATCCATTCTTAAATCACTGAAAGCCTATTGTTGGAAAATAGGTGGGGGCATTTACACCAAGAAAGAGCCAACATTAAAATCTTATATTTCAAAGTTTCTTGTGTTCATCCAAAAAGATGATAATAAAATAGATATGGCGATGATCCCCTTCATCAAAAAAAAAAAAAAGACTTCCAATTTCCAAAAGTTGTACAATGAAATAGATACAAAGAAGTATAGACAAATTCACATTAATTTGAAAAGGCCTGTGATTATTGCTCTGAAATAACTGATTTTCCATGAACATGAATTTTGTAAAACATTACCCTGTTTCTTTTAAGCACCATATCTGAGTCCTGACACAATCTACACCGCTGAACAACTTCTCCAACTGCATGATTTTCATCCCCGCCAGAACCATTAGATCTACATAAGTGAAAAATGATGCATCAACAAACAAAAAAAAATATACAAAACCAACAAAATAAGGTAATATAGAAACACCTCTCAAAGAAAACCTCCATAGCTTCAAAAAGTTTTTGCTTATTAAACCTTGCCTGCAGATATTTCCAAGTTTATGAGGGGGGAAACACGAAAAAAAGGCACAGCATAAATACAATCGATCTTTCATACTTCTTACAGGAATAAACTAAACTGTCATTTTAATTTTAAAACATTTTGAAGTTGAAATCTAAGCACACCTAAAATTATAATGTTTACAGGCATTGAGAATACTCTATAACAAAGCAAAGAGTTAATTAATTTTTCTATTTTTAAGAATCAGTTAAATATTTCTTTCTTAAGAGTCAAAGTTCTATTATTCCCTTGAGAATTACTTGAAATAGAAAAGCCTATTGGCCCTAAGAAACCCTAGAGCTCAAATTTCATGTAGTCTAACAAAAATGAGAGTTTCATCAAAACAAAACAAGAAAAACAATGAGCAAGGTTTCCGAGAGAATGCAACATTTACTAAAATAATAGGAAGAAATGTGTACATAGAAGCCCTGAACTAAAGAACGTAAAATTAAGATAAAAGACAAATAACAAAAAACTTACATCAATAATATAATAATCGTACATATTTTAACGTATGCATCGAGTATATTTCACATAACTGCATATTGAAAAGCAAGAATGCATGAGGATGCTAATAAACAACCAAGTAATTATAGGCACTGCAAAGGATCTTGTGCCTTATTCTCAACCACGCATGTAGAAGCAACTACTTGTAAGGTAGCTTCCCTCACAAAATATCAAATTACTAGATAGGCATACAAAGTTCACAAGATGACTGGGGAAGCTACCATTTTCTTTTCTGCCTTTTTGGGCTCTTAATTCCAAGTCAATCATTCTAAACGCTATTAACTAGTTGGAAATCCCACTTCTAACTCCACAGTCACTTCTCATTAATGATATTTCTAAATTTCTTATGACAAAAAATGTGAATTTTTTTTAATGTCTCCGGCACAAAAGCAAAAGTAAACTCCCTAACTCCTGTTATTCAATCAACCACAATTTTCCCAAGTCATATGAATCGATCAACATTTCATCAAAAAAGGCAATGACATGGACGTGATAATTTAACTTGAAAATCTTTTGGTGCTTTGTTTCGTAACAAATGTATAGTTTAACAACATTCATAAAGTGGTAACAAAATCAGAAATTAAATTCATGACAAAAAGTTGGGAACACAATTAATTCTTACATCTAAGAAGCAAGATTTCATCTGTTGCAAGCATGTAGCCAACACTTCATCTTTTCTCTTGATGCCCTCACTAACTGCTTTCATCTCATGCTCCATGAGAGCTCTAAGGTGTGGTTTCCACAGTTTATACCTACGAAGAAAAGAATAATAAAAAAGAAAGCAGATTAGAACTAGAATTATCGAGCTTTAAAAGAAGGTAACGGATGAGAGAGAGAGGATATTTTTTTTAACAAGAAAACAAAATTTTCATTGATGAAATGAAAAGAGACTAATGTTTAAATCATATAAACTCCACGACGGAGTGAATAAAAGCGATAAAAAAAAATATAATACAAAAATAGGTTAAAATAACACTATATGAAGGATATATGAAAGCACTCCAATTAAGACAAATATTCTGATGAGAAAATCCCAAAAACAATTTGTATAAAGAAGAATACTACTTCTCTGTGATATTTATAGTGCTACTTTTGAGCCACAACAATTGATGACGTTCTTTGTCTTAATAGGACAGGTTGCCTAACTCTGTAATTGTTTCCTCTAATGAAATTTCCTTTGCGGGGAAAAATAATACTGATAATAGACTTGAGAATACACAATTAATACATGTGAATCTTTACACGAATTAACTTCTAGATAGAAAGAAACCAGTCATGTGACAATACCAATACTCTCTTTCTGACCTTCATAAATTATTGATCTTTTACAGTACCAAAATCAAGCCAAGACACATGCAGTGATGTCCAATTATGACAACCATACCGTGATTAAAATGATCTCCATTGCAAAGAGAATTTTCTTCACAATTTTACAACAAATGATTGGATCACATATTTTGTCATGCTTTAAAATATTGTTGCATCTACCATTATACTCTCGAATATACACTTTCTTAATTACTTTAGTACATTTTGGACAAGATATGACTTCTTATTGGTTAATGAAAAGGAACAAAATTGATCAAAGGATACAACCTCCGAGGATGAGAGAAAGAACAAAAAGAAAAGAGAAAACATACAAACAAGAAATACAAAAGACAATTTCTTTAGTACTGTTGTCAGTTAAATCAGTATCTCAAATTCATAATAGAAAAGATAAATTAAAGTTCAAAAAGTACCTACTAATTATAAATGTAGACACCTTTAGGCTTTCAATGGTCACAAAATCTACGTAGTCAGAAAGCATTATCTCAATTTCTACCGCAAATAATAAACGACAACCTACTTGGCTACTATGATTTCTCTACAAGGGTAGCCAGTTTATTTCATGTTAACTTCTACACAGTGAAGGGTATTTGTTTTAACTCATGATCTATATAATAATCTAAAGAAAAGTACTCACCCCATGTCGTCATATCCCATAACCAAAGCCTCGCCCTGAAAAAATAGTAAATTTTTACAAGACACAGAGAAAACTAAATGATGGTAGAAAGAAAGTAAACAATAAAGTACTTCACAGGCTTCTCAAAGATACTATGAGAAATGTAATCCAATAAAATAAGAAATAAATGAATATCACTAAAACAACCATACATAGACACATGACAAATTGACAATTTGGACTCTACCGAACATCAACTGCTACTAAACTATTTAAAAAATGAAAAGTAAATAAATAAATGAATCCTCACTTTACAGTCAAATAATAGCAAATCTTTTTAAATACACAAATCGTTCCAAGTCTCATTTGCGATGTAGAATCCATCAGTCTTAATCTTCCTATGAGCAATACAGCAACACTCCAAAGAAAGGAACTGAATATTTTAAGAAATACCTGCCAAGCCATCTTTACTAGGGTAATATTAGAATCAAATGAAAGGGATATCGAGTGGGTGGAAGAGAGGATGAAAAATCATGAACAACGAAGTTCCTAAAGAGAGTCAAGGTTTCAACTACATCTGCACCAGTGATGCAGATGCCATTAGTACCTTCAGCTGTGAAGAATTTTTTCTCAATGGTGAAGGACACTGGTGGAGATCAAGTGGATTAAGGGGAAGAGTATGGCAGTAAGCAGGCAGGAAGGGGGGGGTACAGAGAGAAAGGAAGTCATTTTTGGTACAGCTTTTCACTGACTCTAGTACCACAAAGTAAATGTGGAACAAGCTCCAACAATTAAGCACATCTTTCCAAAGTCTTTTTATTGACTCTAGCAGGACAAGACAAGTTAACGAAGCTTAAAGAACAAGTACAAACCTGGACAAGTTTAATGTTCAAGGGTTCCTATTTCTAAATAGGAAAATTCGCATTGATCCTATAAATGACACTTATGATTTTTTCCTCCAAGGATAATATGATGAGGGTTTCTCAAGTGGTCTCCCAATTCAATACTAACCTAAAAAAAACATATATTACAACAGTTACGATCAGCTCGTGCATTAATGATAATGTTGATAGCATTCACCTTATAAATCACATTTAGAAATGAAAGGAACATAAGAAAAAAAACAAATAAGGACTTCTGGACAAAATTGAAGCTCATTACAAGGTTAGTTGGTGTGAAGCGAGTGTTTGCATCCTTTGTTGCATAAAATCTATCCAACAGCTTCTTGATGTGGTCATGCATTGTTGCATCTGTACCAATTCCCTCCTTAAAGAATGAACAAAAAAAGAACTTAATCAAAGATAAAGGCTTCACCACTCTATTGCAATATAAATTCTAGTCCAACATAAAGGTTCAAACCCAAAAACTTGATAAGCTCAGTTGGCAAACACATCTTACTTACCTTATCCATACAAGAAAGCAAATCAGCTTCACTCAGAAGGGGAGGTGGTCTCGTGACTCCCGAATCAAGAGTTAATGTTGTTGGCACAAACTGTGAAAGAAATGGCCAAAAGGGATATAGTTATTGAGGCCTTTAATTACCTGTTCTACAAAAGAAATGTCAAGTTCAACCTCCTCACTCTAAACGCCAAACAATGCTCTCAAATTAGTGTGTATGATTCTTGCTTACTAATTTAGTTACGCATCAGGTCTTTCTTCAGTTTAAGATAGACCGTTGTAACATTGTATAGTAAGAAAGGGGAATTTTTCAATTCAATTCAATTTACCTTGATATTTAGTCCATTGCATGAAACTTTCCCATAAATGAATAATGAATGAACTGATCTATTTGCATGATTGTGATCGATTTGCCCAAGGGCAACCATATGCACGAGAAGGACTACCATAATAGACAAATCAATATACAACGTGATGAGTGAACAGAAACCTGTTGCCCAGAAGCGTAAGTTGGAATAGTTGAACCTCCCCATGATTCAAAGCGGTAAACATCCAGGTAATTTCTCTGGTCAAAGGAGCGCAATCAAATCAAACAAAATCAATGTTTTAATGAATTAAGTTGATCAGTCGAACTAATTTTAAAATGTACATCCTTTTTTACTTCATGATCAATAAAAGGATGGTGACAAAACATGATTGCAAAATGTTTCAAACCCTAAAATTCGATTGTAACTTACTAATACTATTTTTAGTATTTCTCATATGCAAGCGGGTGATAACTAAGAGAAACAAGGCAGTAACAGTAAATAAAAATTGAAACAAAGGAAAGTAATTATAGAGATTTAAATGCATAAGAAAACATGGACCAATCATAGGATTTAGTTGAATGAGCTGAATCATTTCCTTAGGGAGATGATGAATTCTACCTTCAACATAATTATTAATATTACTATTTCCAATTTGTATGATGCATTCTGAACCTACAGAATTTTTTGGTTGTCCAAAAGTGGGAGGCAAAAAAAAAAGCATTCCTCAAGTCAGGTGCACCTTTTAAAATAGAAGAAACAAAATTATTTACTGTTAACAAGGATAAAATACATTATCACATGACATTAGGTTGTCCCTTGGCTCATTAGGTTGTTCTTTTTGTTCCCTTTTTGGAATGAAGTGGTCTCTAGCTTATTAGTTTAGTTTTTTTTTTTTTTTTTAAATAATGTACTGCGAAACCTAACAATTGTGCTTGTTCTGTAAGACACAAGAGTGGAGGCGTTCAACATGGTGCGCTGTCAGGTACATGCGGCTCATCCCAGCTTGCCAATCACCAAGGCATTACCTCAAAATACTATTCGTCATTTTTAAATATAAAATATTCAGAAAATTTATTAGAAAACTTACTGCTAGTATCATTCTCCCAGATGTAGAAAACAACTCGCCAGCAATATCAATTTCAACAGTAGTTACAGCACCTACAGCTGGCTGTGAGACACATGCAAGGAAATGGCGAACGACTAGCTCATATAATCTCTGGGAAGAAAAAATCTCACAATTATTGATGACTAAAGACTACAAGATGACCAAAATAAACACAGATATGCAATTTAACAGACAAAAAGAAAAACTTTTACATGGTGATCTTGACTCCATCCACGTTCCCCAGCAGAGAACTTTGTTGGGTGAATAGGTGGATGGGCTTTGTCATCATGCCCGCCGCCACTAGGATTCCTCCAAAGTCCTGATCCAGGATCCAGCAACCTCTGTGCATATGCTCCCCATATTTGGTGTTCTTGTTGTTCTTGCACAATCCCCTATATTATTGAAACTCTTAAGCACCCATTAATTCAACAAGCAAAGAGAATAACGTTGAGCCCATTAGACATCTTTCCCATTTTTCACTAGAAAATGCTATGATTGCACGGATAAAGTTATATATCCATTTGTAAGATGAAAGGTATGCATATCTAATAGCTTTAGACTCAAACTTTCAAGTAAGCTAGCAAGCCTTCGTTAAACAAAACTTTTAATTTAGAATATTATGTAATAAATGAACCGGAGAGGTTATGAACCTACACCTTATAATGGGAAGCATCATTGCTAACCACTTGAGCTTTACTCAGTGGAAACTAAGAAGCCTTTGTTCAAATTCAGTGTTAGAAAAGGCAAATGGTTGATCCCAAAGGTGGGAAAACACAAGTATTCTACACCTTTTTATTTCAATAAAATAAATACATTATTACAATGACAGTTCTTTAAGTTTACTTCAATTAAAGAACATGAAATCCAGGAGTTAAAAGCAGCCAAATAGTTCAAACTCAAAATTGTTAGCTCAAGTAAGAAAAAGTTGCCAGTGAGATTGGTAATGGAGATCATCACCAAAACATATACCTACATGAAGATCAGTCCTTTGAGAAAAGCAATCAGTCTCTGTACGGGGATAACTAATGAAACCTGCTTGGTATAGATCTTCAGCCACCTTAAAACAGCCAACACAATTTATAACTCGTTTATTACCAATATGAAAAACGTTCAATAGTAAATTAAATAGCATTGACACAAACGAGAGGATCATTACCTAATACACCTACTTCCATAAAATAATTTTGCGTCAGATACTCAAAAAGCACAATGAAATGAAATAAGTTGATGAATGCAAACTTATTAGTAATGAAGCAAAGATAAGTCTTGGCTGCTAACCTTCATGGTGTGTTCAGAACTCATGCGGAAGTACCGTGAAGCTCGTTTTTCAAGCTCAATTGTATTCAATGGATGAGGAGGGTACTTTAACGTCTCTTGTCGTTTAACATTTACAACCTAAATAGAATTGAAAGATTATAAATGCAGGATCAGCATGCATTATTACACCTAGTTAAACTTCAACATACTCACCGTAGCAGTCGATTCTTCTACGCACATTTCATAGAGTACAACAGCACAAGTATAATCAAATAGATTCCCTCTTCTACAAAATGAATATACCTAATAATTACCAACAGTTACAGTTTGGCACGAAAAGCTTGAAATTATCAAATAAATCAAGTCATTAGCAACTTACGTCCAACTAAATGTAGAAATTCCGTCACCAGAATTGTGTGAACAGTTGATCGTCCAAAATTCTTCTGGCTCATGGGACTGAATCTCCCAATACCGCTCAACAACAAAACCAAGTGTAGGAAACTAGGACCAAAGGAAGCAAGAAGGCATACCAGTAAGCATCACCAGCAGTGGAATACAAGTAAGAAAAGAATGTACACCACGCACCTTCACATACCTGACAAGGCCCATAACTCAAAACAACATTTCTGTCATCACCGACAGAATCAATATTAAATGCATCTTTCAATAGCATAGTTTGGAACCTAGTGAAAGAAGCACCGATTCTTAGATCAATTTCCTGCAAGTAAAAAAGTAACCGTAGTTATAGTAGTAAACAGAATCCACTTCCAGAAAGTTAGATCCTACAAAATACTGCTTCTCAATTACAACAAGATGGAAGTTCTACAAAAATAAAAATGCAATTACTTGTCTAGCATCAACAGCATCAGCATAATATTTATTTGGTTGGACAAGATTTTGCACAGCTTCGTGAATATCCCTGAACTCAAGATTATCATATACAATGTAGAAGTAATGAGCTTTTGAAAACTACATGGAAAAATGGAAAAAAGATTTAGGATATGGAACCTTTCAATCAAAGCAGAGAAGTGGGCTCTCTTAATATTGAGATGACGATTCACCATTGTACAAACTTCCACCACTTCAAATGCAATATTCTCTCCTTCTCTATCACAATCAAGCCAAAGGACGAGCCATTGACACCTTATAGCTTCTTGTTCCAATGTCCTCTTTATGTCCATCTTGTCCTGACAACAACTTTAACTTCAATGAAAATCCAGCTGAAAAATTAGACATAAAATGCATGGACTACAATATAGACCTCATACAGCTTTGTGCACAGCGTGAATTTTAATGGCATGTCCATGTGGAAATTATGGGACTTGTGAGGCGAGAGTTCCTTGACGGGGTTTCAAAATACTTGTTAGATAGTGCTTGGATGTGGAAGGAGGGCAATCAAGAAAAGGAAAAATTGTTAAGCCAAGCCAAGTTTTTATAGGTCAACGGTGTTATACAAATGGCAGGAGCTCTAGGAGAGCAATTAGATTTCTAGAGTTTTTGGAGTACATGTTCCAAGCAAATCATGGAAGGCGTCATCTTTTATAGGTCTCTACCTCTTGAATGGACCATAGTAATCAACCCAATTTAATGGCGCAGAATGCTCTCTCAATAATCTTCACCTGATCCTATCTACATCCGACATTAAAAATAAAAATAAATTGAAGTCCATAGTGATCAGCCCATTTTTCAGCTAGTTGTTGAGCGAAAACCTTCAACAACCGCAACTCTGATGTGGTAACTCCAAAAGGAAGATGCATTGACGAAAATCAAAAACAGCCACTTGAAACTTGCCATAGGATGGAATTGGCCTAACTGTAGACCTTTCCAAAAGGCCATAACTAGGACCATAGATTGGATGATCCAGTACCACATTGAGGCAAAGAGGAGGGATCCTTTTATATAAATGGGTACAAACTGAAGAATCTTAACACGCCAACCCTTACACGGATTTTGTCTAAAATAAGGCTAATAGTAAAGACCGTTGGTCCTCCTTTCAGAATCTGCTACAATCTAAACTCACAATGCACTGAATGCTACATATTAAACGCATCTATTTGTATCTATTACGAAAACACCAAGCGCAAGAATGCTGTCTATAAAGCAAAGCAAAGTAAACTGCAAGTAAGAAGAAAACGAGACAGACCTCGGGGACTAATTTGCGGACGGGAGCGTTAAAGAGCTCGACTGGGTCGCAGGAATGCCATTTTCGATACCGTTCTTCGAACTCAAGCTCCATGAGATGGCCAGTAACGGAGGTGACGAGCATGTTGCAAGACTGACCTCGAATGGCGTAGTTGAACTCGAAAATCTTGTTGTAGCGAGAACGACCTTCACGAACTCGAAGGCCCTGGTTCCTCGAGAGTATGGTGGCCACAGATTTCGCCACCGATGGCTTCTCTGCCACATTGAGGACGGTAATCGGACGGCCGCCGGCCATGGCTACTGCACCGCCCGTGTCCGAGCAACAGCTCTCGGATTTTGGAGGGCTTTAGACGAAATGGCGGGAATGAAAAAACTGGGTTTACTTTCTTTTCTTTTTTCAATAAAAGTGTTATTTCCTTTTTCTATGTTTAAAACCCCTTATTTATTTATTTATTTGTACATACATACATACATACATACATACATACATACATACATTACATACATACATACATACATACATACATTACATACATACATACATACATACATACATTACATACATACATAATAATAATAATCGTTGGGAATTTTGCAATATTAAAATAATATTATCACGATCCAAACAATTTCAAAAGTCTTATAATTTTTATAATATGAGTCGATGTCACGTGTTAATTTTTATAATATTATCACATGTTAATTTTTATAATATAATTCATCCAATAAAATTAATAAGAAACACATGATTTAATTAAAAATTATTAAAATAAATTAAAATAGACCCAAAAAAACAAAGAATTTTAAAACACCAATTTATTATATTTAAACTTGAATTTTTTAATTTGATACTATTGGATGATGAAAGTCCTACATCCGCTAATTTAAGGAATGATCGTTCGTTTATAAACAAAGAATACTCTTCCATTGATATGAGACATTTTGGAGAGCCTAAAGTAAGCTGATGAGAGCTTATGCCGGATAATATCAGACAATTGTGGAGAGTTGTGTTCATATGACAATTCTTACATCTACGGTATAAACGCTCGTTCTAGACCGTTGATGAATAATAAAGATTCTCACCCAACCCATTTGCGGGATTCAAACGATACTCAAGTCGGGCATCGGTGTTCGAGTATCGTGAACTTTCAAGGTCGTGAGATATTTATATTTATATGAAAAGTTGAACAAAAACGTGAAAAGTTCAGCAAAAGCAGGAAAAATTCAACGCAATTGGAGGTTTTGGAGCCATCAAATTGGACCTTTTTGGTCGTTGAAACCAAAAGGATGGAAGAAACATGGAAACCCAAATGGTCGCGGTCCCCTTATTTTGCTATATTTACACATCAGTCCTTCCTTTTCAGTCTACTTCACATTTGGCCCAAATCTTTCCCCTTATTACTTGTATGCATAATTGAATTTTGGTTTAATTCTTATTCACCAAACTTTCCAATTTGATTCTTATATTATTTTTTTTCATTTTAAAATATTTTATTTACGACCAACTTTAAAAAATATATATAATTATAATTCGAATTTTTATTTTAGTTATAACAAATTAGTTTTTCATTTTTTTTAAAATTAAGAATTTCACATCGTGTATTATTTATTTTATTATTCAATTTTTACAATATTTTTAAAATTTAAGTAAAAAAAATATTGTTTTTTAAATGTGAAAATTAGAGTAAAAAGAGGAGGAAATTTTCAAGATTAATAAAAATAAAATTGTCATGCTCTTAAAATTTTATTTTATGAAAGTTACTTATTTAAAAAAGATTAATATATTGATATTTTTTTGTATAAATTAGGATTAAAAAAAGGAAAGGAATTAAGTAGTTTTACATTAGAAAGCCCAATAACTTTACTACTTTTACAATTTTGACTCGTTCTGTGGGCCACAAAGAGAAATAAGAATAAAAGAGGCCCTCCAATGCAAAAAAAAAGTACAAAACGAAAGAGAAGCGAAACCCAGACGCCGAGTCCATAAGAATCAACGGACTATATAAACCCGCTCTCGCTCCTTCAAAGTTCATATCCCCCAAATCAGAATTTCCTCAATTTTCATCTTCTTCCTTCCCTTGCTCTCTCGTCACAGAATCGACAGTTGAGAGAGAGAGAAAGATCAATGGCGAAATTTGTGGAATTGTTGGATGTAGGAGTGAGAATGGCGGCGAGATTTCACGCTCACTGTCCCCAAACTGCTCGGCTTTACTATCATCCTCCCTCCGATCACGATGGCGACAACCACCACAACTATCTGCACCAGTTTTTTCAGGCCAGCGATGGCTTCCGGCACGGCGGACACTCGACGGACCTGGTGACGGGCTGTGGAGTGGAGACGGTGGCTATGGCTAGGGGTTTTGATGCTGAGATCGTGTTTCATACGGCAGATTTTTGACGATTTGATTTTATTAGGGTTATTCTTTGTCTATTTGATTTGTGCATGCCATTACACATGCCAATTGAGAGGTGAAATTGATATGAATATACGATTGTTATGCACTAAGTTCATAGTTCATTCTGAAAATTCCAAGTTGAAATACTAGAATTTGGTTAAAAAAAGAATTTGTGGAGTGGTTGACGAAGAAGAAACGCGTTTTCTCTGGTGTTTTTGTCGTTTCGGAGTAGTTCAAAGTTCCGAGTCGTCGAAGATGGATGGTTTCGAGACTCAAATGCATGTTGTTGCGGGGAATCTCTTGAATCATGTGCCTTAGTTAACGCCTTCCCAGCTAGTTATTCCGCCCATTTATTATAAGAAACAAATTTAGTATCACAACAAAATTCCAACTACATGCATTCCAACTTGACTTTGGCCCTCCAAAATTGAACAATTCTTACAATTCTTTGGAATTAGGATTACCAATGGAGGCTTTCTAACTTTACTTAGCTCGTGAAACTTTGAGTCACTGCACCCAACTCTTATGATTCAATTTGGGTCAGTTGGGGTTGTCGGGTTCAATGTATACTCCTACTTATTGTTTTCCCTTAATCTCTTAACATTCCACGGATACGATAGAAATCCAAATACTAGGCTAGTTAAAACATAACTTTTGTGTGACTACCTCATGCGTGCATCTCGTATTCTTCCAACTTCTTTGATCATTATGCGTGCATCTCGTATTCTTCCAACTTCTTTGAATCTTGTGTGAGAGGTTATCATCTCACTAAGTTTGACGTACCATTTTTTTTTATCTCTGTGACTGACCTATCAAACACTTATAGATCGGTGCTATAAATGTATGGCTTGTTGTCAAACAAGTACATACATAGGTCAATATGCTATGTGAACTAACACACACCCAAACAACCAAGCAAGTAACTTTATTGACTACGAGTAGCAAGTAGATCCAGCTTGTCCTAATTATAAAAGATAAGAGATCCATCGACCAAACTATTGGCAAATGCTTAAAAGTTCCTATATTTTTTCAAAACTACAACCTTGTATTTAAAAGTTTCAATATGTTCGGGATTTTGACATCTCTTCAAATATAATGTTGAGATTTTGACTCCCAATGAGAGTGATACAATATAATGGAAGGAAAAAGATAATGTATGAGAAAAGATATAAGCATACTATTCACCAGTAATCCTTACAAGAACAAGTACCCTCGACGAACTTATGGAATCGAACTCGATCTCGTACAATGATTTCCCTTTCATAAATCTTACTAATTATCTTAATCACTTCATGGCAATCTCCACATACCCTCAGATTCTTCACTACCCTAATCACAACAGGTGCTCTAGTTTTTAGTAGCCCATATGCAATAGCAAATCTCTCACTATGCTCACCTAAAGCCCCTTCTTTCTCTTCATACATGACTTTATGAAGTACATCCGAAACACTAGGTCTATACCCAGAATCCCACACTCGCTTAGCCATCTCTTCCATAAACTCCCTCAATATTTTCACCTCTGGATGGGACTGATCACCCATCTCAAACTCATGTACAACGCCATCGACTTCGATCGAGCTACAACCAGGTATTGGCTTTACGTCGTTCTCCTTCATCTCCTTTCTTAGTTCACTCATCTTCTCCCATTGTGAAACAGAAGAATATAAATTTGAGATCACAATATAGTTCTCTGCATTTAAGGGTTCTAGTTGAAGAAGATACCTTGCGACGATCTCGCCTAGATTCGACAGCTTTTTCTTCTTACAACCCTTTAGCAAACTCCGCCAAGTTGCAGGATTCGACGGGATATTTGTCGTCGTAACGATTCTATAAGCTTCTTCAACGAGACCTGTTCGGCATAGTAAATCAACTATGCAACCATAATGCTCAACTGATGGCTCAATGCCACATTCAAGCATGAGTGACCAAAACCTTAGACCTTCAGAGACTATTCCACCGTGAGCACATGCTGATAAAATGCCAATGAAAGTTACACGGTCCGGCATCACCTGAAAATCACCACAGAAATAACAAGTTTTTATCTTGCATATGTCTATCAAACAAAAACTAGAACTGACACAGAAGAATGAACTTGTAAAGGAAGAAACGTGCCATTAGAGATCAAACAATAATGTTAATCTTATGAGAAGTAGAATTGGAAGTTCACGAATGTAATTGAAGCTTTTCAAAGTTCATTAACAATTAAGAAATTTGTACATCTTCGTGCATTACCTCAGCTTCCAACATTTGTCGAAACACGCCAATGGCATCCTCCGAAAGTCCATGATATGCAAACCCCATAATCATGGAGCTCCAAGCTCTTGTATCTCTCACAGGCATATGAACAAAGACCTGCTTCGCCCTCTCAATGCATCCACATTTAGCATACATATCTACAAGTGCAGTGCCAAGCTCGAGATCGGTCAAAACAGAATGTTTCTCAATATAAGCATGCACCCAGCTGCCAATATCCAAGGCCCCCGCCGCAGCACAAGCCGAAACCACACTCACTAGAGTCACCGCATCCGGCTCAACCCCGGCCTTCTGCATCTCCCTAAACAACCCCATAGCTTCATCCACTGCTCCAACTCTCACATGCCCACTAATCATCGCAGTCCAGGCCACCAAGTTTCTGTCAGGCATTTCGTCGAACACCTTAGTGGCAAGACCAATCTCTTCACATTTCCCATAAAAGTTAACCAACGAAGTTTGAACAAACGAACTACTACCAAACCCATCTTTCAAAACACGGGAATGAACCTGTAAGCCCTCTTCAAACGCTGTAACAATCGCACAAGCCTTGAGAACAAAAGCCATAGTGAAGGAGTTCGGAACAGGGTACCCTGTTTCAGTAAGCTTCTGGAACAAAGCTATCGGTTCCTTGGAAGGGTTTTGAATCTTGGAACAGCCCTTGATCAGAGAATTCCAAGAGAAAATGCTGGGACGAGAAATTTGAGCGAAAACTAAGCGGGCATAATCGATGTTGCCGAGCGGAGAAAGAGCACAGAAGACAGTGATTTTGGAAAGCGCAAAGGAAAATGTGGAAAGAGGAAGTGGGCGTGTGAGAATGTGGGCGTGAAGCTGCCGGAGCACTCTCATGTTGGGACATTTTCTGATGAGGAACGCAAATCGTTCTTCTTCTTCCAGTTCTTGACTGTTCTTGAAGCTCCCAGCTCTGGTGATCCAAGGATGATCGGAGGGAAAACGAGAGGCGCTGCCAAGCTTTCTTACCTCTTAATTTTTGAGGTTATACTAGCTTTAATTTTATATTTAATATATGTTTGAAATATAATTCCTCAAATTTTATTTTAATAATAAATAAATAAATTGACACTAAATTTGTAATTTTCAAACCTGTATTTATAATTATACTAAAAAATATGTTTTTTAAGTACAAAATATAAAATTTCAAATTTCGAAATTAAATAAAATATATATATATTTATAAGTAAATAAGGTTTATATTTAATAATAAAAAGATATGAAGGTTAATAAAGGCTAAATAATACAACTCATAAAGTCTTTGACTTCACACTTTATAAACATGAATATGAGATATATTAGATTATTTTTAAAGTTTGGATACCATTTATGGTCTCGAGGTTCAGTGACTATTGGGTCGGATGGGCTCGTGTGCCTGGTAGGAGTCTCGAAAAAAACTGCGACATCCTGGGTTTGAGCTAAAAAGGAAGCTGACTACCCTGAGGAACAATAGGTCATACGACTAGCCAATTGGGTCGAAAAATCCACTCAAATTTCGACTGTGCTGACCAATTGTGAGGTCATTGGGTTCAAGCCGAGAATGGAGCTGACCACCTCAAATGAGAAAATAGGTCAAGCGACTAGCCAACTAGGTCGAAAAACCCACTCAAATTTCGACCATGTTGACCAACTATGAGGTCATTGAGTTCGAGCCGAGAAGGGAGCTGACTACCACAAGAAGGAACAGGTTGGACGACTAGCCAATTAGATTGAAAAACCTACTCAAATTTCGACCGTGCTAACCGTGGTTAGCTCAGCTTTGACGTGAAGCAAATTTTGTAGGGTGGCTTATTAAGACACCTAACTAAAATCACGAATCTAACCTAACATGAGTTTAAAAGTTAGAGAAAGTAACGAAAATTGGAACATTCTTCTTCGTTCTTTGTGGCTCAAAGCTGCGATGACAATGCCCTACTCTATCGCGTTTACACTTCATGGTGATCCTCTCTCCACATCTCAATTACTTCGTCCTAATTCACAATCCCGCAGTTATATATGTGTTTCTTCACGGCCGTTGGATTCAGCGTGAGCGAGTTGACTTTTTTGTTGATGGATTCTTCAATTTCGTCACGAAAATGGTTGATCAGATTCCGAACAAGCCTCCTCGATTTTGTTAATTTCACCGTCTTCCTCTTTCTCGACTTTCTCGACGCCATTCTCTGCGTAATCTACAGGTATATCGATCAATTTCTGGAAGGGAAGACCACCGCGTGTTACTGTG
Source organism: Cucurbita moschata (assembly GCF_002738365.1). Taxonomy (NCBI): domain Eukaryota; kingdom Viridiplantae; phylum Streptophyta; class Magnoliopsida; order Cucurbitales; family Cucurbitaceae; genus Cucurbita; species Cucurbita moschata. The sequence goes on from NW_019268520.1 coordinate 4,935,233, forward strand.
GAAGCAGGGGAGAAGAGAGGGGTAATGCGGATGGCGACGGCGAAAATGAACTCTCCGAGACGCTTTATGGTAGGAGAAGTGTTTTCCGGAGGATTGCTTTGGTTGGATTCTCTGGAAGCTGTAAGGACTCTGAGAAGATGAATAGTGGTTCAGCGTGGAATAGATGGTCCGACTGTGGGTGTTCGTCCTGTGTTGATGGGAAGGAGAATCGGAACCAGAAGCTTTATGTTGCTGCACGAGAGCCTCCACGGGGTAAATTTCCACACAACTAGTTTGTTTATTCTTGTTCGTTTCCATAATTTTGGAAGTTCCATTGGTTTTGACAGGGAATCTATATCTGATTAGTAGTTAATCTAATGAAGGTTGAATTATGAATTAGGTTATTAGGCAAAGTTTCAATTTGGTTTGGTTGTTGCAAAAGCTTCAAATAGTCCTATGGCTATAGTCAAACCTCAAAAATCGTCCTTGCTATATAGAATACAGCATGTTATTGAGAAAGTGATATCAATTTGGCCTGCTATATTGAATGCAGCGTGTTATTGGGATAGTGTCTCTTCAGTTTGGCTGTCTCTGTCAGTTAGCTGCATTTGGGTTTGGGACCAATAGAAGAAGAGTGCTGATAGGACAATTGAATAAAGGAGATCCTAAAAATATGCAAATATGGCTATGAAAAGCTTTAAAAAATTTATAGTTACAATTAAGAATCATGGATCTCCACAATAGTATGATATTATTCACCTTGAGCATGAGCTCTCATGACTTTGCTTTTGGTTTCCTTAAAAAGGTCTCATACCAATGGAGATGTATTCCTTACTTATAAAACCGTGATGATCCTCTAAATTAGCCAATGTGGGACTCCCTTCCAACAATCCTCAACCGTTACAACCTTTATCATTAAGCTAAACCTTGCTTTTCAATGATTTGACCATAAAAACTTAAAAATTAAATCGGCATAGTTTAAGCAATCCTATGTGGTGTGATCTCCTTGACATTTTCTAGAAAGCATGTGAGTGAGGTAAAAGTATGCTGAAAGGATCGTGTTGGTCTATGAAAATAGTCTTTGCTTTTACAAGTGATGTGCTCACGTGGAGCGTTATAGAAATAGACGGTTTTTAGAAAATCTGTTATAATCATAAAGAATAAATTGAAACTTAAAAAATTACAGGTACTTGAAGTTAAAAAGACTAAATTACAGGTGCTTCTGCTGTTTAAACTACCCTGTAGTTTTCTGGGTTTCTTAAGTATTTTTTTCCCCTGGTTGTCTAGGTCGAAGTGGGAAGCCCAAAGAGAATGTTATATTCTTGCACGGATTTGTTTCTTCTTCATCGCTTTGGACCGAATCAGTATTTCCTAATCTATCTGAGACTCAAAAACTTAATTACAGACTATTTGCTGTTGACCTCTTGGGATTTGGAAGAAGTCCAAAGCCAAGGGATTGTTTTTACACTATGAAGGATCATTTGGAAAAGATTGAAGAGTCTGTGATTCATCAATTTGGCTTGAATTCCTTCCATTTGGTTGCACATTCCATGGGCTGTCTAATTGCTCTAGCCTTAGCTGCCAAGTACTCAAACTCTGTCAAGTCAATTACCCTCGTTGCTCCTGTAAGTGAAGACAAACGCTCTTATCTTTGGATGAATCTATTATTGTTTCAAAACCCAATTAGTGTGTCCAGTTACAATCCCCACCTACCTGAAAATATTTGAAAAAAGTAGAATCTTAACTAATTGAAGGTCTAAATTTAGTCTCTTCTTCATGTTTAGGGTATTAATTGCACGCTAAAAAGAACTCAAATAAGTTGCAAATGTTGTAATCCAATCGTTTGATTTAAATTCTGATTCTTTTCTTGTTTTCACTTCTTTGTTGTTTTTAGCCTTACTTTCCTTCAAAGGATGGGGGAGCTATGACAGTGCTTGAAAACCTGGGTGCTAAGAGTGTATGGCCACCATTGTTGTTCGGCTCTTCTGTAATGTCCTGGTACGAGCACGTGGGTCGGTGTGCTTGTTTTGTTATTTGCCGAAACCACAGAATATGGGAGTGGATTCTAAGACGAATCAATCCCAGAAGGTAATTAATCACATCTTTTGTCACAAATACATAAACTACAAGTCTAGTTTGAGATCCCACGTTGGTTGGGGAGGAGAACGAAGTATTCTTTGTAAGAGTGTGGAAACCTCTCCCTAGCATGCATATTTCAAAAGGAAAGCCTAAAAAGAACAATATCTGTTAGTGGTAAGTTTAAGCTCTTACATCTAGCTTTACACGTACATGTCTAATTGACGTTTGATATTCTGTGTGATTGCCTTTGTTGTTCAGGAATATCGATTTCAGGGTGATTGATTTAACGAAGCACACTCACCATTCAGCTTGGCATAGCATGCATAATGTGATCTGTGGGGGAGCAAAACTGACGGATGGGTACCTGGATGAACTGAGCAGAGCTGGGGTCAAGATTTACATCTACCATGGCGACCAGGACGTGGTAGCTCCGATCGAATGCAGCTACAACCTGAAGAAGAAGGCTGTGGATGCAACTGTAAACACGGTGAAAAATGCTGATCATCAGACCATAATTCTGGGTAGGGAAAGGGAGCTCACACAAGAGCTCGAGTACATATGGGCAAACACCGTTTAAAATAGTCCCCATTGGGCTTTACATGATTTGGGCCCTCCAAGTAAGAAGCCCATCACTTTATGTAACATATATTTCTTTTATTTTTATAATTCTCTAATTTAACTCTTAAAAATATTTTTTAATTATCTTTAAAATTTTAAAATATATAAATTGAGTGGTAAATTTTAGTTAAAATATTTGAAAATAAATATATAAATGTTTTACTTTGTGGGTGAAAAAGAAAAACGCGAGGACTATTCAATATTTAAAACCAAAAAAAATTAGAACATTTTAACACGTGCCAAATTTGAATTTTATATTATATTTTTACTTTTTAAGTTTTGAATTTTGTTTTTATTTGTTCCCTAAATTTCGAAATATTACTTCTTTTTTTTTTGTTAGTTTAATTTTCCTTTACTTTATAGTTTTTTTAGATTTGATTCTTTTATCTGTTTGCGTGAGTGTTCACTTTCAATTAATTAGGTTAAAATAATTAGTAATGACAAAAAAAAAATAATAATAATAATTAATTTAATGATTTTAAATTAATTAACACAAATGTAAAAAATTCAAGGGTAAAATTGTAAATTTAAAGTTTATAATCCGACAAAAGATGTAGCATCTTGAAAATTGGACTCGAAACTTAAAAGAGTGAAAATGTCAATACTTAGCAGTGTGTTAAAGCTCTAACTTGTATGGACGAGCTGTCGTGGAGATTCTCCAAATCCTATCGATTTCATTTTATGGGTCGGAGTTCTTCGACAATATTCTAAAATCCAATAATTCAATTTTTTTCTTGGTAGAATTTGACCCGTTTCTTTCCACTTTTCTACACACCAATTAATTTAGAAAATAAATAATAATACTCAATTTAAAACCTAGATTCAATTTATAGTGTTTTTTATTCAATCAAGTAAAAACTTAAATTGATGGACAACATTAAATTTAATTATATCAATATTTTAATACTCATTTAACTTTCTGAACTTGAAAAATTATAAAAAATCGAACAGGTAAAAAACAATATAATAATGAAAAAGGATTAAAGTGCAATGTTAGGTTGGGGAAAATATTTTATTTCCTTAATTTATTTTTAATAGTTGATTATTTCCTTTTCACCCCCTTTATATTTTGATTATTGTAAATGGAGTTTAACCAAACCCTAAATGCTCCCCTAACCAATAAATACTTTTTTCGACTTTTAATTTTTTTAATATTCTATTTACCTTTTTTTTATTTAACATTTTGTTTTTGTCCACTTTTTCATTCACCTAATTTGGAATAATAATGTCTTCTCCTAATCTATCTTAAAAAATTATAACATAAATATCCCTCGACGCATAGGACTAGTCATGCATCACATGCCATAGTCGACTCGAGTAAAAATACAATACACCCAACCTCGAACAAAACTGAAATTACAACATAATGTCAAAGATCTCGTCCCGAAAAAATACCCAACAAGAGATCTATCATGCCCGTGCAAGTTCTTTGAACCTCAAACCACTTAACGGATATTACACTTGGACTAAATTGAAATTTCTATAACGATAAGGGCCTAGGGCCGAATATAAATAAAGTAAAAATTAAACGATAATTGACCTGAAAATATAATATAATAAAGGGTATAGAGGGTGTGTTCTTTCCAAAAAGGAATATATTGAGAATGTTGGATAATGTAAATATAGTTAATTAGAAATTAATTAATTAATTAATTAATAAAAGGAGAAGGAGTAACGTGCAATTTGGAGATCTCGTATTACTAGTGGGGGCTGTTTGGCTTCTGGGAAAATACAAAATTTTCTCGGCAAAATTCCCCAAATCCTAATTAATATTTTAATATTATTATGATTCATTGAATTTGTTAATATTTTTCCAAATTAATTAAATATTTAGACCTAATTTATTGGGAAGAGAAATCTGACATTATCTTGGCGGTTAGCTTAATCCTAGAATTATTATAGTGTATTATCTACTTAATTAAAATATTAATGTGACAATATGAATATAAATTATATAATATAGTGTAATAAAATTAGATTCTTTGTGGCTGTTTACAGGATTTGAAAAACCCTATTGTGTCGGTTCATATTATTAAATATATTATTTATTTATTTATTTATTTTGGTATAAAATTCAGAGCCATGTGATGTGATTACGTCCTTATAATTATTATTCACCACGTCAACACAAATGGTTACCCACTTCCCTTTCTCGGAATTTCGATATCGGATGACTATCTCCGCAGATTAAAACGAGTCATTTTCACATGTTTTTTTAAGGTGGCTCGATCATGAGAACCCTGAACTTAAATAAACGTGATTTATTTAGAGCAATCGTATGTTCGATGACCTCTTGAAAAATTTTCGAGAAAATATGTGAGTGAGCTGTTCTACGTGACCGTGTCACAAATGAATGTTGGGATCATCAAGTGTCTAATTTGTATTATGAGCTCTGGGAATAGAGCGTTATGAATATATTTAATTATATTAAATACGTTTGTCATGACCGACATGTAAAAATCATATATGAGTATAATATGTGACACCTATATCCTAATGTTAATGGTTTATTATTATTATTATTATTATAAAGTTTGGTAACGGCGGATTGCCAATAATCAATGAATAAATCATTCTTAACACATCATCGATGTTGACATCCACCATAACAAAATCCCTTTTCCTTTAAAAAAATTAATAAGTAAATTATTACTATTAATATATATATATATATATATATATATATATATATATATAAATATATAGTTTATGTATTTAAAAAAATTGTAATTATAACTTTTATCAAAAGTATAATCTAATTTTTTTATTTTAAAATTTAAAAAAAAAAATACGATTTGAGTTTGGTAGCATTTAGTGTTCGAGTTTTTAAAAATATTTTTTTTCAATTTTTATTATTAAAATAAAAAAAAAATCATTTTAATAGCTTTTTAACTTTTTTCTCTCTTCTCTCAATCGTTTCTCTTTTATGACCGCCATCGTCACCTTCTATTGCTCGTCGTTACGGTCTATCATTCTCAACTGTTGCCACCAACTAACACTATCATCAGTTGTCGTTGTTGCTTCCATCGTTCCTATCTCCATTTGAAGTGTCTCTCGAAATCACTTTTTTGTGTTAAACAAAAATATTAAAATAATATTTTATCATTAGACAAATTGGAACTATTATCACCGTTAAGCTCGTAATTTTAAAACGTGCGAAGAGATTTTCACACTTTTATAAAGAAAATTTTATTCCCCTCTCAAATTGGAATCTTACAACGAGTAGATGGGTATAGTTTATTTATTTATTTTCAAATTATCATTTCCGTTCTGATGGTAGGGTGACCTTTTAGTGACACGACTATATTACAGGGATACAAAGAAATGTCGAGATCATCCAACATCAAATTTTAATCCTTACCGTATTAAATCAAAATAAAATAAAATTAAAAGGATAGAGATGCAATAATATTTTTATTTATTATTTATTGGATTGATTGTAATATTCAAAGGAAATTCAAACATTCCTTTTAGAAAAAGAGAAGAAGATGAGTCAAACTTTCATAAAGGTATGGTGCAATCGGCGGAGATAAATAATTAATTAATTAAATAAATAAAAGGCTTATATTTTCAACAAAGGCTGCTTTTTGTATTAATTTGCCTTTTAACCCACCAACATTTCTAACTAATCCCCATTTTTCAATTATTATCACATTCCTCCCCTCCCTTTTTCCCTATTTATTTTTTATACCCCAAAACTTTAACAAATTATTTACAAAATCCCACACTTTATATGTGTTTTTTCCCCCTAATAAATATAATAATTTCTAGCTTTTTTTTTTTTCTAATAAATATAATAATTATTAGTGGGGTGTCGTACTTTTTAATGCATAGCATTTGGCTACATTAATAATTAATAACCATCTTATGCTAATTTTGTTAAACCCAAAATAAATAATAAAAATAAGACTCTTCAAGTGGGTCCCACTTTTTAAAATTTGAAATTGAATTATTATCCTGTTCGCGTCAGTTCGCGTCAGTTTAGTTAGAGAATGATCATGAGTTTATAATCAAAAAATACTATCATCGTTGGTGTAGTAAAATTATGAGAGCATATGCTCAAAATGGACAATATCATACAATTGTAGAGAGTGGTTATAACAACGAAACCAGAAGAGAGGGAGTGAAGGAGTAGTTTACTTTTTGGTCCTAGGGTGACGTCAGATGGGTCCCACAATGTCAACAGATGGGGCCCACATTTCAAATCCGCCAGGATTCCCTATCGCTTTATCACTGAAAAATCGTTACCAGGGACGGTGCGCACGTGTGAGAGACACACGGGGGTTATAAAATTAATTAATTAATTTAAAAAAAAATACGAATCCCACTGTCCTAAAACACGAAAAGTAAGAGGAAGATGTTAAGGATATTTAGTAATAAATTATACTTTCCCGTATATATTATATTTGATATTTTATTATAAGGCAAATATCTAACATTTGCCTTATTACTATAGGTATCTTTCCATTTATTGTTATTTTCATTTATTACTATTTCCATATCCTTGTAATTTATTTGATTATAAATAAGATAACTTTCACACCATTTAGGTGTGGTGGATTAATCAAACATTCACAGAAGAGAATCAGTGATCTGATATTATGATGCCATATCGATATGTATGTACTTTACCTTTCTTTTTTACTTTTTACTTTTTACTTTTTTATTTTTTTTATCTTATGTAAAACTAAATTTACCATCAATTTTATTTTTTTCCTTTTAAAATAAATAAATTTAATGAGTCTTATAAAATTTAAATACCAAACCATGCGTCTTTTTTAATATAGAGTTGGATTGTAACCTTAATCAAAAAAAAAAAAAAAAA
>NW_019268520.1:4943242-4980289 GCF_002738365.1 Cucurbita moschata
TGTTAAGGATATTTAGTAATAAATTATACTTTCCCGTATATATTATATTTGATATTTTATTATAAGGCAAATATCTAACATTTGCCTTATTACTATAGGTATCTTTCCATTTATTGTTATTTTCATTTATTACTATTTCCATATCCTTGTAATTTATTTGATTATAAATAAGATAACTTTCACACCATTTAGGTGTGGTGGATTAATCAAACATTCACAGAAGAGAATCAGTGATCTGATATTATGATGCCATATCGATATGTATGTACTTTACCTTTCTTTTTTACTTTTTACTTTTTACTTTTTTATTTTTTTTATCTTATGTAAAACTAAATTTACCATCAATTTTATTTTTTTCCTTTTAAAATAAATAAATTTAATGAGTCTTATAAAATTTAAATACCAAACCATGCGTCTTTTTTAATATAGAGTTGGATTGTAACCTTAATCAAAAAAAAAAAAAAAAACAACTCGCTCAATGGTACGGATATCTCACTCTATTTTATTTGTAGATCATAATTTTACAGAGGACTCGTCTCGAGAATGAGAGAGCATAGGACAAAATTTTTTCATTAGATAAATGGGGTCGGAGACAGGATTATATCACATATCTCATCCCCACTCATTAAATATATTAATTTATTATATTTTTTCTTTTACAAATTTTTAATAAAGCTTGCATTGAAAAAAACGAAAAAGTTCTAAAATAATTATTTTATGGATAAGAATAATAAACGGGAAAAATTATCTGTAGGAAATTCGATCCCAATAAAAAAAATTGCGAGAATAATAAATAAAATAAGTGGTGGGGACGAGGACAGAGAAGTCCCCACCCCACCCGTGGTCATCTCGAATAGATATAACTTAGAGGTATTTCAACCCGCTATTTATTTAAAATATATTTTTAGAGAAATATTATACGTAATGTTTTGTTTTAGGGAATAAAAAATAAAAAAGAAAAAAAGAGCAACAATAATAAATGGATAGAAAGTAGAAAAAAGAGAAACAATCATTTTTCAGTCAAAAAGAACCACACCAAATTAAGGAAAAAATGTATTTTTTTTTCTCTATCACATTTATTAATTTAATTTAAACCTTTTAATAAAATTCAAAAAAAAAAATGAAAAGATGATATATAAATAAAAATAAAAATAAAAATTTATTATTTTAAAATCAACACTAGTCCAAATGACTTAAACACCCACTTTATTAAAGTTTTTTACGAATATTTTAACGTATATGAAAACGACCCAAATAAAATAATAAATGAAAGTCTCGATCATAATTCACAGTTTGTTTTTTAATTTACTTTTTCATAATAATAATTTTTTAATTAAAAGACTCGATTGAAATAACACCACTTATATATATAAAGTTGAAAAAGTTTAAAAAATATCATAAACATTAAAAATAAAACTATTATTTATTTATTTATTTATTTGGGTTGCAAAGGTAGTTTTATTTTACCATTGCCAGATTACGTGGAAATTGTAAAAAAAAAAAGAATTATATATATATATATATATTATTATTATTAAAATAGGGAATGTAGTTTAATGTGGTTTTGAAAATGCATATTATTCAAGGCTATCATGTGAATGCATTGGACATTGCACATTTTTCATCTCTACCATGGAAACATCAATGTCCCCTTCCCCAAAACACATCAATACCAATAAATAAATAAATAAATATATTAATTAGAATATTGACGACATTCTTTTAAATGTACCTTAACGACGTATTTTTATGAAAATATAGTGCGTATAAATAGCGTATTTTTGTTGACTTTTCTTCATTTGACTCGATAACTTGCCGTCCTAACTACCCGACCCAAAACGTTAGATTTTTCTGATGTGGATTGAGTTTCATATTTGAAAAATTGAAAATTCAATTCCGTTTACGAGATGAGACTTTTTTTTACCTAAAATTTTAAATTAGTAAAAAAAATTACCAAGCTGAAGACCGTTAAATTTAGTTTAATATTTGAATTATATTATTAAATTTTTATTACCATGAATGTCATTTATATTCTCCTGTCCTTAAATTTAACGGTCATAAAAGAAAGAGAATTACAGAAACATAAATGTGTATAAGATGACTGTCTCAATAGTAAATTTTTAAAGTCACATGTTTTTTTTTCCTTTATTATTATTTTTAAATATTTAAAAAGTTTAAACTTTATTTTTCTCTTAAAAAAAAAATCAAAATTTAAAATAATATAATAACCGTACCTCACGTGAATTTACTTTTTTTTTTTTTTTTTTTACCAAGGACATCACTTTTTTAAAAAAACCCATTAACCTTTTTCTTTCAATATTTGATAATTCTATTTTTTTTAATATCTCAAATACCCATTATTCAAAATTTAAATACCGAAATAAAACGACCTAAACACTATTATTCGAGGGTACCTTCGTAATTGAAGAAAATTGACACGACAGTTTAGTTTCACAAATTTAATAAGCGGGTTTTACAATATCTTTGAAAAAACTCGTTCTAAACGAGCAATAATTGAATGTACCCTAACTTGCACACAATTTTTTTGAGCTCAACTTGAAAACACACTGTTGGATGAAAGTCCTACCTCCACTAATTTAGGGTATGATCATAGGTTTATAATCATTGAATACTCGACCTTTTAAGGAAGCCTAAAGTAAAGCCATAAGAGCTTATGTTCGTATCATTGTGGAGAGTCGTGTTCATCTAACACACAAAGCAACCGAGGATCCACGCAAGAACGGGATATATAATTAATATGTTTGAAAATGAAAAAGAAAAGGAGTAGGCATTGGAAGCAAGTTGGTGGAGCTGGTTGGTTCAGTTAAGCAAAAAAGTGAAGAGGTGGGATTTTGGTAATACACAGTGGAAATTTGAAGTAACGCTTTACAAAGAGACAAACAGTCTGTTTCCTTTTTCCCTCCCCAAACCCCCAAAAAAAGCTTCCCCCACACGAACGCTTCTTCTTTATAACCTTCCCTTTCTCTCCTTCCCCTCATTTCATTCCCCCAATGAACCTTCCTCCCTTCAATCATGCCTTTCCCGGTAATGGGTTGCTTCAAAATCCTGCCTTGATGCCGCCGCCGCCGCCGCCTCCTCCTCTACCTCTTCCCCTGCCTCCGCCTCTGCCTTGCACTGATGGAACTGCCATTGTTACTAAAAACAATGCACCCCACCGTCACACCAAGCTTTGTGCTAGAGGCCATTGGAGGCCGGCGGAGGATGCTAAGCTTAAAGAACTCGTCGCCCATTATGGCCCTCAAAACTGGAATCTCATCGCTGAGAATCTCCGTGGGAGATCAGGTACCGTTTTTAGTTCACTAAAAGCTTTGTTTTCACTAAATGTAATCTGGGTTTGAATCGGTTTTTTGTTTGGTGGGTTTAAGGTAAAAGTTGCAGATTGAGATGGTTTAATCAATTGGATCCAAGGATAAACAGAGCAGCGTTCAACGAAGAAGAAGAAGAACGGCTCGTAACAGCTCATAGATTGTATGGAAACAAATGGGCTATGATTGCTCGTTTGTTTCCTGGTAGAACTGATAACGCCGTCAAGAATCATTGGCATGTAATCATGGCTAGAAAACAGAGAAGATCCTTACGAAAGATCTTTCAGAAAAACAATGTTTCCGGCGAATCCACCATTTCCAGCACCGCCTCTACCTCCGCCGCCTCCAGTAAGTTAAACCCTTTTGTTTAGATTAGTGGTTTTTAAGTCTAAATGGGTTGATTGTAGGGTGGTGCGGCGGCATCGGGAAGGTTTGGGGGAAAACAGAGGAGGCGATGACGGCGGAGCAGTCAGGGAACTCTGAGTCAAACTCGGATGTTTCGGCGGCGGAGTCAGTGATTTCAACGAACCTGTGCTTATCATCTGGGTGGGGAAACGGTCGGCGGCGGCAGGATCATATGAAAATGGAGTTCATTGATTTCCTTGGAGTTGGAGCTTCTTGAAATAAAAACCATTGCTTTATCAAACATTCATACAAACTGTTCCTCTGTTTCCTTTATGAAAAGCAGAGTATAAATGTAAACAAAAAAAAAAAAAAAAGACAAGCTCTTTCTCTCTCTAGAATGTACAGTGAGAAATTGAGAAGAGAGAGAAGATAAGAACTCTGTTTTTTGTTGGGGGCGGTCGGAAAAACTAGGTGGAAAGACAGGACTTGTCGGAGAAGCTGTTGGTGGGGGAGTCTCTGTATTTCCATAGCTCACTGGCAAATGCCAAGAAGATAATTAAGGAAAATTTTTAATTTTTTTCTTCTTCTTTTTAATTAAGAAATATTGGGTTTTTTTTTTTTTTTAATAATTATAAAAAAAAAAATGTTATTTAAATTTTGTGAAGCTAGGTTCTTGATGGGTTGATTGGAATTCACACCTAGAGATTAAGAATGTTGGGCCTACATGAGCTAAAGATTCCTTTCGGTTGAATATTTAGGGTTTTTGCTCGTGTTCGATGGGAGAATGGGTATGACTCTACTTTTCGTTGTTCTACTGTTTGAAATATGTCGGTTGTTTGAAGTTTTGGGGTTGAGTTGGATACGACCATACCCAGTTGACTTGATCTCGTTGTAGCTTTGAGTTTCGGTGTAATACCATGATTGGGTTTTGGACCTCTTGTCAAGAGGGGCTAGGTTGTTTGGGGTCATTATTTGCAGACTTACTTTAAAAAACTATACACGCTTAATGTGAAATCGCATGTTAGTTGAACAGGAGAACAAAAAACTATACACGCTTAATGTGAAATCGCACGTTAGTTGAACAGGAGAACAAAAAACTATACACGCTTAATGTGATATCGCACGTTAGTTGAATAGGAGAACGAAACATTTCTCATATAGGTGTGGAAACCTTTCCTTAATAGACACATTTTAGAATTGTGAGGTTGATGGTGATACGTAATGGGTTGTGTAACGACCCAGATCCACCGCTAGCAGATATTATCCTATTTGGGCTTTCCCTTTCGGGCTTCCCCTCAAGGCTTTAAAACGCGTATTCTAGGGGAAGGTTTCCACACCCTCATAAATAGTGGTTTGTTCTCCTCCCCAATCAATGTGGTACATCACAATCCACCCCCCTTCTGGGCCAGCGTCCTCATTGGCACTCTTTCCTTTTTTCAATCGATGTGGGACCACCCCCAAATCCACCCCTTTCGCGGCCCAACATCCTTACTGGCACATCGTTACATAAACGCTGTCTCAATTCATTCACGTACTCTTCTTTTACTCGCCAGAGTTTTTTTTTTTTTTTTTAATGATTATTTTTTAAATATTAGAAACATGACTCTAAATATGATCTAAAAAGTCATGGTTATTATGGGGAATGGTCACTATTTGATAATTATGAGATTAAATACATTAATCGATTAGTTAATATATCAAATCCCACCATTATTAAGATTTGAATATTACTATTTAGAAATCATTTTAGATTGACTTCCAAAATTATCCTTCTTATTATTTTATTTTGTTCTTACTCCAATCACATCACTCTTAACCACATTATATATATATATATATATATATATATATATATATATATATATTTGTGTATAATCTATTTTCAAAAGTTTTTGAAAAAATATTTAAATTCCATTTAAAATTTTCAAAAATATTTTTTTATGTTACGAAGCATATTGAAGGATGTGGGCCAGGCCAATGTTGGGCTCTTGGGTAGTTCAAAGCCCAATTAATCTATCTAGAGCCCAATTAAGCCCAAGATCACTATTAAGCCCAATTTTGTCAATTTATACAGAAAATTGTGAAATAAATAAATAAATTAGACAATAATTTAAAAAAGAGAAAGGCTTGGAAAAATAATTAAAATAAATAAATAAATATTAGAATTTGGGTGTCACACCCGATGACCCGAACATTACCTACTTGTTCTTAAACGTTTCTAACAGTGAAGATCCGATACCAACACAAGTCATTTCAACATACTCTAACTCCATTAATATGACCGAAAAAAAAAAAACTTTATTGATATAAATAGTAACGGTAATTAAGTAAAAATTTAGAAGGTAAAAAAAATAAATAATAAAGAGAGAGTAAAAAGTAAAAACATCCGTCAGATTGAGAATGGTTATATTGGTCGGTAGAGAAAGCCAAGTTGCTGATTTCTGTGCATCGTTTTTTGAAGCTTCCCTAATCCACGTACTCACCATGCGCTTTTTCATCAACTTCCAACATTTTTTTTTTAATTTTTTTAATTTTTTTCTCTCTCTAATTTAAATATTTTCTATTTATAATATTTTTTTACTGTTTTATTTTGTTTTTATTCGTGGGAAAATATTTGTAAATGTTTTTTAAGTCTTGGTTGGAAATGCAAATGTTGTCTTGTACTTGAAAAAAGTATTGGAGCAATATTTTCATTGGTATAAGATTTTTTTTTTCTTTAAATCGAGTAATATTTGAGCGTTTTTTGAGTTGTACCCATTTTTTTCCCGCTCATTCCAACCATACCTACAAAACAAAAAAGTCGATGGCTTATGTTTGCGATACTAATGCATCACGAAAAGAAACCACGTTGAGTTAACCAAATGGTCATAGTATGAAAACACTAAAGTACTTCGAGAAAATGTGTCATAGGCCAAGCCACTGTTAGTAGATATTGTTCGTTTTAGCTCGTTACGTATCATCGTCAGCCTCATAATTTTATAATTATCCGTTTCTTCAACACTCATAAACATGTAGATAGTTGCTTATTTAACTCGTTCGAGCCCCAAACTCATAAGATTAATATATATATATATATTTTGTAATATTTAGAAATTAGAAGGGCTAAATAGAAAGAAAAAAAAAAACATTTTGAAAAATAAAAAGGTTGTCTTGTACGAGATTTGGTAGCCGACAATAAGTTGAAAATTTTAATGTAAAGAAACAACTAAACAAATCTTTAGGGCTAAATCTTTGCCTTTGTCTCATACGAAAAATGTTGGCTGTTTTTTTCCATTAGCTCACACATATATATTTTATTTACTCAATGAATTATTGGTCATATCGTATTTTCCTTCTAATCAAACTATTATTTTTCCGCTTCTAGCGACTTCTTCCCCTCTCCATCCCCGGGGCTCGGGACGAAGAATATTCCGTTTAAATTTTCTTTTCGATTCCCGTTTCCAGCTCATCTCTCATCTCGATCCCGTTAGTATAGACCTTCACAGGTTAAACGAACCTCCCTATTTTAGGTCTTATATCAATAATTATGAAGGTGACGTGGAAGTATTAATTACCACAAATATTTACCTATCAAATTCCATTTGACGAGCGTTATAAGCTTTAATTTGACAAGGTATTAAAATAATCAAAAGCTTTTACATGCACGAAAATAAGAAAGTAGCCACACAAATTTGTAACCCTTTTTTGAATATTGGTTGAAGAATATATTATTTTTGTCTAATGTGTCATCAATTGTATTGTACTAATTAATATTTACACGTCAAGTTGTTGCATATTTTTAATAATAATTAAAACTACTGAAAAATAAAATTTATAATAATTAAATGGAATTTTTTTTTATTATAATTAAACTTTTTTTTAATAGAAAAATCAAATATTTAAAATTATTATATTAATCTTATTGTAAAGTCACATTAATGATAATTATTCTTCTTAATTAAATTCTATTATTTCATGTTTATTTTTAAGATTTAAACTTTATCTAAGTTATTAAAATTAAAAAAAAAAAATAAAGAATTTTTTGAAAATAGGGTTTTCCTTTTGAATTTTGTTTAAAATTAAAAAAAAAAATTACAAAACTCGTCCATAAATAATATTTATTGTACGAATCGACTAAAGTGTAAATCTTACCTATAAAATAAGCCGACCTTATGGGACGGAACCTCGTCTTTTCAATTATAATATTCTAGCCTCGAATCAACTAAAATGTAAATCTTACCTATAAAATAAACTAACCTTATGGGACGAAGCCTCGTCTTTTCAAATATAATATTCTAGCATCGAACCTCAAAAGAATTTAGGTTTCTGATAATTTTTCGAACGTAAACCCTAATTACTCGTTCCATTCATACAATGCAAGAAATGGGTCCATTTCTTTCGCGTTGTTTTAGGGTTAATTTAAATGGTAAAAAAAACCAAAAAATAAGAGAAATTAGAGAGAAATTAAAGAGAAATTAAAGAGAAAAAGAGAGATATTTATGTATATAAATATGGAAATGGGTATTCTTTGAAGGTTTATGATAAAGTTTTGTGTTTTTTTTTTAAACAGATCCAAAGTAAAACCAAACCCCAAATTAAACATAAACATTAAAAAGAGGAAAAAAAAGGCAAATGATTTGAAAGACAGAGATTTGTTATGAATTGTCTTGTTGGTCGGCGCTGTTGTTTGTTGCTGCTTGCTGGTGGTAGCTGCTTTCTTTCCTAACTCATGTCGGTCTTGAAACCTGTGACCAAAATTCCACACTATAAGCTCAATCATCATCATTATTACCTTTCTCTTTAGCCTTTGTTTTTGTGTTCTTTGTTCATTCATTGAATGTGAGTTGCAATTTAAAGAATGCCTAAGATTATAGTTTCCTATCCACTCAGACAAACTTCATGGAATCCTGGAAAGTTCCTTTCTTTTTTGTCTTGTATTTCACTCGTTCGTGAATTTTGAATCACGAGCGAGTTAAATGTGATGAACAAAGTACCCTTTACTTTTCTGAAGCTAAGAGTTTGGGATGTTTGAGTTCATGTCTTGTGTTTTACCTGTTTGTGAATTTGAGTCACGAGTAGGATAAACATGATGGAGAAAATATCTATTGAAGCTAAAAGCTCGATTTTGAGCTGAGAAAAATGATGGGTTTGATATGTTATTTGGAGTCAGTGAGATCTCGACGACACCGTACCCTTGTTCATCGTCTTCTAGATTTGAATCTTGTGGAATTGAAATGAATTGAAAGGGGTGATGGGTCATATGGTTTCTTTTTTATTCTTTCCTTTCTAATGAAAAAGATTCCTAGTCAATTCATGGTCCTAGTATGTACTTTTAGTCCTGAAATTGAGGACATCATTTGTATAAATTAACACCCAATTTTGATGTGTTTTGACGGTTCTTGTTCGTGTTCTTATCTTTTAGCTCAAAGGGTAGACTCGAATAGTTCGAACATCTGATCTTTTGATCGTTAATATATACCTTAACGACTTGAACTATATTCAGATAGCTCAAGCTTCATAAACCCATTTCCCCACTCGATCATGTTCCTCTACATCTAAGTGTATCCGTTTAGGTTATCTTCTAATTCAGCACTACACAAACTATTCCAAAAACCCTATTTCTTAATTGATTCGGTCAATTCATCCCAGAAAACAAAATAAGAATCTAACAACAAAACAAAAATCACTTTATTTCAACAAAGCAATTGAAAAGCTTCAATAATAATTTATGTTTGTTATCATCTAAAAAACACTTGAATTCTCAGTCAAATTCTAGAAATAACGATACGGTATTGAAAATCAACTCTAAGAAGAACATAATCAACAAACGAAAGCAACATTATGAAATTTGATCTTCCCGAACGAAATAATTATCGAACGAAACGATGAAATTGAGGAGTAATTACCAGAAAATAGCTTTCACCATGCTGCAAAGAGTGCAGAGAGATTCCAAATTCATTGGTAAGAACTGGGAGTCCTGATGAATGAACCAACACTGTCTCTTGCCCAAACATTGCCTTCATGTCCACTGGCCCTTTTGGCACTTCTGTTGGAACTCCATTTATGAATATTATAATATTATACCCTTCAAAAAAAAAAACAAAAAAACATCAAAAACCCTATTAAAAAAAAAAAACACACATTTTTGAACTGTTCCGATAAAAAACCGAGTCACTGAAGGTTGAGGATGGTTAGGAGAGAGTCTCAGATTGGCTAATTCAGAGACGATCATGGGTTTATAAGTAAGTCGGTAGGAGGTTTTTTGAAAAAGCTTAAAACAAAGTCACGAGAGTTTATTCTCAAAGTGGACAATATGATACCATTGTGGAGATCCATGATTTCTAACACCAAGAACAAGCTCAAGCTCAAGAACGAGCTGTCACATCATCAAAAAGTTTTCACCTTTAATCCATTAGAACCATACCTGATTGAAACTCCAAGTTTAAGGTTTCCGGCGGACAAAAAGACGGCGCCACACCCATCTGCTGATCAATTTCCGACAAACCCATATGACCCACCATGGAAAAACACCCACTTTCACTACTACCACCGCCGCCACCGCCACCAGAAGCAGAGGACGACGACGACGACGACCCACCTCCGAAGTAAGAGGAGGAACCAGCAAAATTCATAACACCACTATTGTAGCGACCGCCGTTATCGCCACCACCACCACCACCACCACCGCCACCGCCGGTAGCTTGATGAGTAGCGGCAGCCTGAAGCTGACGCTGGCGGCGGCGAGACCGGGAGCGGCGATTCTGAAACCAGTAGAAAACATTGGCGTCGCCAACAGAGCCAAATTTCTCAAGCAGCTTTCTAATTCTGACCGTCTCATCTTTTGGTGGATTCACCATTCCACTATTGAAAATAGATTCAAGAATCAGAATCTGCTCCGGCTTCGGCGTCCACCGTGACCTCACCGGCTCCGCCCTCTCGGAGCTATTTGGATCATCGCCGTGATTTTCCATTACAAAGCCAAAAATGTGGTTTTCTTTTTGCTACTCCGATCAGAAATATATACATACACACACACATATATATATATATAGATAAGAAGAGATTGGTAAGATTAATTATTGCCCTTGGTGTTTTGGAAAACTATAATTTATACACTTAATAATTCCCAACAATATTCTTGATTTTAACAAATTAATATTGGATTCCTTGGATGATAGAATTGTCTTTTCACACTCCAACCTCTACCTCTTCTCTTTTTTAAACTCTTTTTATCTTTTTATAACTATCCACCATCAATTTTTAGAAATGCTAAATTACGAAAATACCCTTAAGCTATATAGCTAGTCTCGAATGAAAATACTGTCTCAATTTTCGTCTGATATTTCGGCTCCTACGACGATTTTAAAATGTTTTTGGAGGGTCGATAGTAATATTTGCAAATAAAATATATTTACAAATTCGAGATTAGTTTATGTGGGATTTCATATCTGTTGGAGAGGAGAACGAAATATTCTTTATCAGTGTGTGGAAACCTCTAAAATTTGAGAGGAAGTCCGAAAGGAAAATATCTGCTAGTGATAGTAGACTGTTACATATCCCTTTCGGTGGTTGATAAAGGAGTATTTGTGGTTGATAAAGGAGTATTTGTGTAACCTAAGCTAAGCTATCACCTAAAATTGTTCTAAGTGGTGGGTAATATCATTAACAATGAGCAACCCTCTTCCTAGCTTCTAAATCATTATCACTTTAACCCAATTTCCAATTTCAAATCCTATAATTTCATCCAATACCCATGTTTTAAAACATTGTCGGCTATCGCCTCACTTTTCTTGAACACTCAACGTCTTCACAGGTGTGCCACCCGATGTCTAGCTCTGATATCATTTGTAACACCTCAAGCCCACCATTAGTAAATATTGTAAGTACTTTTGAAGGGTTGAAAGCTAACTTGAAAGCCTCCCACTTTTAAACCACTTCTTTTAGGGAGAGATAATACTATTTTTCACTTCACTTCAAAGTTTTGACTTTCTTTATTTCAGTTTTTACCCCACTTTTAGTCATCAATGAATGAGTTAGCTTTCAACCCATCAAAAGTACACTGAATTCATTGTCAAATTTGAAAGGTTTTGGAAATGGTAAGAATTTTTGGCCATTCAAAAGAATACAACATTAATTATTTTTTTTTTAAAAAAATAGCTTAATTGACTTTTAATTATGGATAAGAACACACATTAAGGTGATACCCGAGTAAAAGAGAGGTACATAAATGAACCGAGACCACGTTTGAATGAGAGAGACTAAAAAGAGTTAAAAGTTACCGTCTATATTAATTAAAAAAAATCAATAATTTAAATTTGTGATTCGAATTAAATTTTAAAAAAAATAAAAGATATAATAACATTTCTTTTTTAAATATTATTTAAAAAATTCTTTAAATTGTCCTTAATTGTTAATTAATCTATAATTAACAATAAAAAAGTGAAACAAAAAGAAAGTACAAATAGTTTGTACTCATTTGGGTATTATGAAATGAGACTAATTATTAATCACCTTGTTGTGTGTAATTTTGTGCATGCATAAATAATATATATATATTTAATTTTAAAATGGTGATTAATTTTTTAAAATGATTTTTATTTAAAATTTAAAAATTTTAATTTTTTAAAAAATAAAATAAAAGTAGAAAAGTATTTAATGGGGGTGTTACCAAACTCCTAAAAATTTTGTGAATATTTACAGTGAGATTAGTACTTTGGTAAAGATTTCTTACGAAATAAGAGAGATTTTTAATTGTAGGAAAAAGAGAAAGATTTTATTCAGAACATTAATTATTGCTACCATAGGCTTAATCATTTTGTTTTTTGCATCACACCCCCTCCTCTCTCTCTATATTTTAAATTTACCCTTCTACCTAACCAATAAATATTACCGTTATGTTCGTAAAAGAAAATATTTGTAGCAGTCCAAATCCACTGCAGGTTGATATTGTCCGCTTTGGCCCGTTACGTATTGTCGTTAGCAATACGATTTTAAAACGCATCTATTAGGGAGAAATGCCCATACCCTTATAAACAAGGCTTTGTTCGGAGATCTAACAATTCATCCCCATTGAGACCCAACCGTCCAAGTTCACCGCTAGTTGATATCGTCCACTTTGGCCCATTACGTATTGTCGTCACACCCTTATACGTAATGTTTCGTTTCACTCTCCAATCGATGTAAGATCTAACAATCCACCCCCTTGGGACCCAGCATCTTCGCTGGCACACCACTTGGTGATGAGCTCTGACACCATTTGTAACAGCCCAAATCCACCATTAGTTGATATTGTCCGCTTTAGCCCATTACGTATCATCATCAACCTTATGATTTCAAAACAAGCCTACAAGGGAGAGATGTCCACACCTTTATCAATATTGCTTCGTTCCACTCTTCAATCGATGTGAGGTCTAACAATCCACCCCCTTGAGGCCTAGCGTCCTTGTTAGCACACTGCTCGGTGATTGACTCTAATACCATTTGTAACAGTCCAACCCCACCGTTAGTTGATATTATCCGCTTTAGCCCATTACGTATCATCATCAACCTTACGATTTTAAAACAAGTCTACTTAGGAGAGATGTCCACACCTTTATCAGCAATGCTTCATTCCACTCTCCAACCGATGTGAGATCTAACAATCCACCCCCATAGGGCCTAGCGTCCTCACTAGCACACTGCTCGATGATTGACTCTGATACCATTTGTAACAGTCCAACCCCACCGTTGGTTGATATTATCCGCTTTGGCCATTATGTATCGTCATCAACCTCATGATTTTAAAACAAGTCTATTAGGGAGAGATGTCCACACCTTCATGAACAATGCTTTGTTCCACTCTCCAACCGATGTGAGATTTAACAATCCACCCCCTTGAGACCCAGCGTTTTCATTAGCACACTGCTCGGTGATTGACTCTAATACCATTTGTAATAGCCCAACCTCACTGTCAGTAGATATTATCCGCTTTGGCCGATTACGTATCACCATTAGCCTCATACTTTTAAAACGCTACAAAAGTTAAAAAGATTAATTAATTAGTTAAGTTCTTATCTCAATACGATACGTGTAGAACCAGTGGTTTTATACCTCTTCTCGAATGTCTACAACTTCCATTCTTTAAAGCTTCAAAACGTGCTGTTTATGGTAGCTTTTTGAGAAACTTCAAAGTTTGCCAAAAATGTACTATAATGTGGTTTGGGGAATAGTGTTTATATATTTATATACAATTTTTTATTTTTTAATTTAAATAAAATATTCCAAATAGCATTCTTTGTTTTTCTAGTTGGAGTTCACTTCGAAGTTGGTAAATTATAATAATTATTCTTTAAAATTCAAGAATTTCTCGAGAGATACACGAATGAACCGAGACCAACAAGACGTACCGTCCTTTTCGGTGGTTCAATTATAGAAACGTCATAGTTAAGTGTGTTTTACTTGAAGCAATTCTATGTGAGTAAGGACAAAATATGCTGGAATGACTCGTGTTGGTTCGTGGGGATAGTTTTTTAGTGTTGAAAACGAGAAGTAAGTAAAGTAGGTAAGTCGTAAGGGAATGTCGGAACCATTACGTGTCGGAACGTAGACGTAAATTTATAAATTAAAAAAAAAAATAATAATATAATAGAGATCGTGTGAAAAGGGAGACAAAGAAACGAGTTAGGGTTTCGGCGGGGAAGAAAGTGCACGTGAAAGCATGCATGGAAAGCCGCGTCACTGGAAGGAACTTAATTAATTAATATTATTATTTATTTATTAATTATTATTTATTTAAAAAATAGCAAAAATCCAAAAGCAATGGTCAAAAATATTGTGCAATTATTTATTACCTATGACGTTAAAGAACAAACATATGCCTATCACTCCCATTTTCAATTTCTTTTTTAATTTTTTAAAAATTATTATTATTATTATTATTATTATTATTTAGCTAGAATTTAAATATTTATTTAATTTAAAAAAAATAAAAAAAAGAGTAGAAGAACATGAACCGACTCTGTTCCTCAGCCGCGGTTTCCTGCCATCTGTGTTTCATTGTTTGTTTTTTAGGGCGCAATCCTCCTCTTGTCTCTCTCTCTCTCTCTTAGGCATAATTACCAACTTTGTTAGGCTTTTAAAAATATCTTAATCTATCAACGACGAACCCGTTCATCGAGTTTAAACTTCGAGATTTTTGTGAATCGAATTGATGCGTATGAACGATATGTTGAACGTTAAGTGGTCGTTTAAGATAGTATTAAACTACGACGATCGATCTATGTCGAACCCTTTTACGATATCATTTTCTTTTGCAACTGATATTCACATTAGAGAGGTTGCATTAAGAATATAGAATGTTCGGGAGACATTTGGATTGATTTTAAATGGTTAAATTCGAAAATTACTTTGAAACTTGAAAAAGGGAATGGTTTTGATTTAATAAATAAAAGGGTATTTTTAAAAATGAATTATATATTATTGACACATTTAAAATATTTTTTTTGGGGGGTAATTTAGACATTTATTTAAAAAGTCTATTGTCCCTTGTATTTATAGAATAATGCTTAGATTTATATATGAAAATATTGAGATGTGTTAAAAGTTATGTATAGCATGATTAGATGTTGTTTCTCTTTGTTACTACAAGCTCTTATATTATATACTTTCATGGTGCTTTTGCTTCATCGATTTTGTCGCAAAATTATACCTAATTAATACATGTACGTTTAGTTCGGGTAATCATTCTTAATTAAAGTTGAAGACCTGAGTGTTTTAAGGAGAAATCAAGGGCTAAAGTGAGTGTACCTCGACCGTAATCGATTTGTGAAGCCCCATTGACGAGGTTTGTCTCTACAAAGTAGCTTGTGAACTTAGTATCTTTATTCGACACAATAGTCTTAAGAACAACATAAAGTCGAAGTTTATCAAAACTAAGTCAAGCATGATCGCATTGGATATGAGGTTCGCCTAAAATGAAATCCGTAGGAAGACATAAGAGAGACAATGTAACATTTCAAGGTCATTACTGGCCGATATTGTCCGCTTTAGGCTGTTACATATTATCCTTAGTTTCACAGATTTAAAACGCATTATTAAGGAGAGATTTTCATACTCTTATAAGGAATACTTCATTTCATGATTATAAAACGCATTTGTTAGGGAGAAGTTTCCACAATCTTATCAAGGAATGCTTCGTTCCCCTCTCCAACCAACGTGGGATCTCACAATCCACCTTCTTGGAAGCCCAACGTCCTTGCTGACACACCACCTGGTGTCTGGCTCTAATATCATTTGTAACAACCCAAACTCACCACTAACAGATATTGTCCGTTTTGGCCTATTACGTATTGTCGTCAACCTCACGGTTTTAAAACACATATGTTAGGGAGAGGTTCCACACCCTTATAAGGAGGAATGCTTCGTTCCCCTCTCCAACCGACGTGGGATCTCACAATCCACTCTCTTAGGTGCCCAATGTCCTTGCTGACACACCACCCAGTGTCTGGCTCTTATATCATTTATAACAGCCCAAACTCACCACTAGTAGATATTGTCCACTTTGGCCTATTATGTATTGTCGTCAACCTCACGATTTTAAAACACGTATATTAGGGAGAGGTTCCACACCCTTATAAGCAATGTTTCGTTCCCCTCTCCAACCGATATGAGATCAGGACACTGAACTTCTCCATTTCACTCCTTTGAATGCCAACAAGAATAAGGTGAGGAATTCAATAGCAACTTCAAACTTAGATGCATATCAATACTGATATATAGATGATATCAAACAACAGAAAAGTATGTCATTCCTTGTATAAAATAGAACGACGCATACGACGTAATCGTTTCATATACAACCCGCAACCTACTAGCAAATGAAAACTACAACAGTAGGGCGAAACTTGCAAATAAACTACTAGAGGACCAAATGAAAGAATTGGCTGCCTGGTTCCGTGTTCTACAACTTCTGAACATTACATACCAACCAGCAACAATGACCAAAGAGTCATACAGAATCAAAAGGGCAAAAAAGAAGATCACTCCAGGCAGCAGCACAGTTGAATGACAATAACTATGACTATGTTCAACAATGGCAAATATCAAAATGCCAACACATTTCAGCTCAACCAAGATAAACAAGTTGAAAACAAAATAGATGAAGAAATGTAGAGTTGATACTTAGAGAGCAGCGATATTCTCGTTCGATCTCGATTCGTTCATTAGAACAAATCGGCTTTCTTCTTTTGCATGTCTTGCTTCCATTTTGGCAACTTATAGAATGCTTCTTTTGTTGTTCCAAATACAGTTTGGAACTCTTCATCTGAGAGATAGGCCTAAGAAAACATGCCCAAACAGTTGGAACTAAGGAAGATATGTGTATTAACTCGCCAAGAAAACGAATACGAGACATACCTCTCTCTTTTTCAGATCAATTCCGGTCACTGGGTTATCGGATCTGGCCTTCAGTCGATCGTAACTAAAAACAGCTAGACTACCATTCTCTTCCTGCAGGCCCTCTTGATTTACATCTGCATCGTCGGAATGGTTTTTTGATACAGGAGTCGTTTCCCATCGCTCCTTAAGATCCAAGACTTCTTCAGGGCTCTCTATTTGTTCAGCTGCCACCATTTAATGCACCATATTCAGTTCTTTGATATTCAAATCTTTACTTATCTAACTCAAACTAACAGCTAAAAGAAGAAATCGATGCGAGCTAGAAGGCAATGTGGTGCTATTAGATTAACCCGTTATCCACCCGAATTTTTCGATAGAGAAACGAAGCGGAAAAGTCTTCTAACCTGGAACGTTACTCTCTGGAGGAGGAGAGGAATCATTAGGCTTTTTCTTTTCAGCAGTAAGAACAGATGAAAGAGCAGCTACAGCTGCTGCCCTTTGTGAGCCTTTCCCTCTGCCCGATACTCTCGATGTAGAAGATGCCTTTGCAGGCGACGACTTAAAAGCAGAGGTCAAGGCAGCTAGAGCTTCAGCACGTTGCCTCGGACCGCTTCCCTGGCTAGATCCATTGGACTTATCTAGACTCTGCCAATCAATGGCCAATCAAATCAACTTGAAATTAACCTTACTCTTTAAAATCACACACAAGAAGTTATTGTGCTGTGTCATTACCAAGTGGGTGGATTTATCTGCAGATGGATTAAATGCAGACGACAAGGCAGCTAAAGCTGAAGCTCTCTGCGTTGGTCCTCCTCCTTGGTTCCCATTTGACTTTTCCTATCTCAACAAGAGCATGAAAAATCAGATAATATTATCTTTATAATCTCATACCAAGAACAGAGGCTTCTTTAAGTAGAAGCTAGAGGAAGTTGATTACCTCCACATTATGTCCAATGCCAAAGAGTAAAGTCACCTTCTTTTGGAATGAGTTCCCTTGAACCTGGGTTCCATCCAAAGATTAAAACACTGCATATGGCAACTCAAATAAATCGTTCCAATTGCACACGCTAATTTTCATTTTACAACAAAGTGTGTATTAGGGTGTAACAGCCCAAGTCCACCGCTAGCAGATATTGTCCTCTTTGGGCTTTCCCTCAAGGTTTTAAAATGCGTTTATTAAGGAGAGGTTTCCACACCCTTTTAAGGAATGCTTCGTTCCCTTCTCCAACTGACGTGGGATCTCACGTAGGGGCTTCTAGCATTTGTGCAAATTAACTTGGATGCCCAAAGAACCAAATCGGTAACAGCTAAAGATAAAGTCCGTATTAGATGCTTCTACGCTTCGCAAGTTTATTTGTTCTTACGGGAGGATGCTATTGAAGGTTTTGCTTTTCCCTTTTTTACAAAAAACGGAGTATGTAACTACAAGCAGAGAATGGAAGTGATCATATTATCAAAATTTCATGGCCAACTATGAAGTATTAAAAACATCATTTTTTGCGACAAACTTAACAACAGCATAAATTTGTTGAAAGTTTGCAAGATTTATAGGATTAAGCAATAAACGAGTAATCAAAGTTCGAGCACATACAATGGCCTTGGAATAATCCCATGAGAAGTACGTCGTGAAGAAGCATGGCTCGTTTCCTTCCGAGACTTTATACAACGGCACGTTAGGAGACAATCCCTCTAGACATGCAGCCATCTCCACATATTTCTGGAAAAAAAAAAAAACGAAACGCAACATGAATGAAAGCAAATTGAAATGTGCACGATATAGTTCTACGACTCCTACCTGACCAATTTCCCAAGCATTTTGCTTTTCTTTCGGGTCAACGGAATGACCAATCCATATAAACACTTCAGCTTGAGTGTCAAGTATCAAGATATCCTCTGTCAACAGATCATCTTGAGAAAAGTTGTAAATTTCCTCTACCTGCGCATGATAAATTTAAGATCATAATACTGCATCTGGTTAACTTTTTCATTAACAAGGAATCCAAATATTCACCTGGAACTTTCCTTTAAGAACAAATGCGAAGATCAACCACCAACAGGGAAGCAGTTAAGAATGAAAAGTCAGCAATGATAACAGTTGAAAACGAAATGAGATAATTTCTTGTAACGTACAAAAGAACCTATGTCACCTTGACTGAACGAAAATGCATACAAGTGGGGATCCCTGACAATATCCTGAGATACTTTTTTACTGTTGTAACTTTGTTTCCCTCCAAGTGGAAACCAGAAGGTTGAACTCTCTGTTCCTTCCTTTGCATGTTTCACAGTAGCACCTGGCTGTGTTAGAGACAAAATAACAACCGAGTTAACAAATATCAGTATACATATACGAAAAGAAGAACGAGACAAGATATCTTCGAACGCTAAAAAACGATACTTCTAATCTGTAATTATCGAAAGATGAAAGAAAAGCTATACAAGAAAATCTACTATTGTAACTTGGGTTTGGCTCCTTTTGTTGGGCTATCTTTTTGTATGCCCTTTTGTGTCCTTAACATTTCCATTATTTTAACTCTTAGAAAAAGTTTCTATAATAGTCCAAGCCCACCGCTAGTAGATATTGTCCTCTTTGAGCTTTCCCTTTTAGGCTTCCCCACAAGGTTTTTAAACTGTGTTTGCTAGGGAGAGGCTTCTACACCCTTATAAAGAATGATTCATTCTCCTCCCCAACCGATGTTGGATCTCGCAATCCACCCTCCTTCGGGGCCTAGCATCCTCGCTGGCACTCGTTCCTCTCTCTAATCAATGTGAGATCTCACTATCCACTCCCCTTCGTGGTACAGCGTCCTCGCTGGCACACCGCGTGTCTGGCTCTGATACCATTTATAATAGTCCAAGTCTACGGCTAGTAGATATTATCCTCTTTGAACTTTCCTTTCTAGACTTCCCCTCAAGGTTTTTAAAAGCGTCTGCTATGGAGAGGTTTCCACACCCTTATAAAGAAACTTCTTTCTCCTCCCAAACCGATGTTGAATCTCACCGTTTCCATGAAGAAAAAAAATGTATCAATATGCTTAAAACCCCAATTTTATATATTTCACTTCAATAATGATGGACTTATATTTCTTTTTGTTCATTTTTTTAGAAAGTAAACAAATAAATAAACGTTTGAACACTTAAGCTCAAGTGTCAATAAATTCTTTTACATATGTTCATAAGTGTCCAATGCATATCCATTGTGCTCAACAAATACTCACTATCGTCTGATAAGACATCTCAGCTGTTCTGGACATCCAAATTGTCGAACTAGTACCTGACGTGGAGTGACTATAGTGCTTAATAAGTAACCCAAATGTCAAATTATCCACTGTTTGTCAGACACAAACTCGTAGTCCAAACAAAAGTTTGGATGTGACACATGCAAAGGAAGATTTGTAACCATTCAAGGATAAAATGTTTGAGACCTTACCTTTAGAAACTCTGCGACTTTTGCAGCTAACTGTTGCTGCTCGAATGTACTTTGGTTTCCATGCCATGAGAAAACGGAAGAGCCAGATTGCAGGACAAAACACTCCGTAGAGTTCAATGACGTCGCAACCTAAAGAATCAGAAGTTTAGACATTACCGTAACACTTGAATATTAAATGGCTCAAATTAGAAACAGACTTCCAGCATAAACATGGGGCATTCCCAATGACAATGTTAAACATCATTTCCAGTCAGCTTGAATATATATGCACATATATATTTCAAACGTCAAGAGGGATGGTTGAAAGGCATTTAAAATAGCATGAACTGCAGGTAACATAGCAAAAAAATGATCAAAATCACTAGAACATACAGCTTCAACTTGCACTGCTTTATTGTTGTGAATGGATGTTTGAGATATCCTAATGAGGGCAACAGAATCTGCCGTGTAAGTCTCATCAGCCAAAGCTTTATCAGCAATGACTTTCTTGTAACTAGAACTCAAGCCACCCTGCAGCAAAGTTCATTAAGAAAATGATGGTTATCTCTCTCTCTCAGGGACCCTCTCAGTCCCACATCAGAACCTTGTAAAGGAAACTACATCACCTTGAGGACTACAAAAGGTTGAAAGAGGGCAATAAATTGGGGTGGCTCTTTGCCTTCAAATATGCGACCCTGCAAGAAAATATATGATAAGGAAAATTTCAAAGATAGAAACTATTTTATCATCTATACTTCATGATTATGTTACCTGAACAGGCCTCCCTTTCAGCGAGTTGAACATTGTATTAGTCAACCGTGTCGCCATCTTTTGATCTTCCTGAGGTTTGAAATATATAGGAAATGGTTTGACAACAATTAAACAATAAACAGATGTTTATGCACAAATGCACTTAAATGTGTTATGAAATTGAAATGTTAGGTTAATAAGAAAACATCCCCACACTTTTTGAACGGATTACAAGCAAATTTTTTTTTATAGGAAACAATAGTGACTTTCATTAGATCAAGAAAAATACTATGGTGATGAGAATCCACCTAAAGCCAAGGAAATTAAAGAAAGATCCTCCAAAGTGTATCACACAGTAGGGAAGGCTAGAATGCGTCTACAAGGGAGAGGTTTTCAAACCCTTATAAGGAATGCTTCGTTCCCCTCTCCAACCGATGTGGGATATCACAATCCACCCCCGTGGGGACCTAGCGTCCTCGCTGGCACACCATCTGGTGTATGGCTCTGATACCATTTGTAACAACCAAATCCCACCGCTAGCAAATGTTGTCCGCTTTGGCGCGTTATGTATCGCCGTCAGTCTCACAGTTTTAAAACGCGTCTACTAGGGAGAGGTTTCTACACCCTTATAAGGAATGGTTCGTTCCCCTCTCCAATTGATGTGAGATCTCACAACCACATTGCAAGTTAAAGCGTATACTTTATAATAGTTAGATTTTCACAAAATAAATCCTAAGCTGACTAACCTCAATGCTGTCCTTTCCAAACCAAGAGCACAAGAAATAATCTTCTTTCCTCTCACCAGAGTGGTAGGTATAAAGAATGATGTAGCAGTCTCCACTGTAAAATTTACCAATATCCTCTTCTGGCAATGAAGTTTTGGCACTGCCATTGATTCGCCATACCTGGAGAATGAAAAAAACCATCAAGAACCCAATTATACAATCAAAACTAATTTAGTCATTTTAAACAACCAAAACTAAGTATCATTTAAACCTCCATTTTTCCACCTCCCTCCAGCAAGGGTGGAACTTCCTCATTCACTGGTGCACTCTTTGTTAGTCCCTTGAGACCAAGACCTTGTTGCTTCAATAGAGCTATTTACAAAAAGAGTACCATACTGAATAATACTTGAAGCAAACGGAATAGAAAACTCCTTTTATAAATTGGATGTGATAACTACCAGCTACTTTTCCCCTTCCTTCCTCAGCACCGGTAGTCGCTGATCCAACTGGCCAGGACTCAAAGTTGGACTTAAAAGAATGTGTTTCATAACCTTGTATAACCCGAGTAACACGAGTTGCCTTTGGCCTATTCTGGCTGGCAATAAATTCCTGAATATAAAGTATTGTTTTGATAAATCTCGTGCATAGCGTTAATTAGTAGAAATTTTGGCACGGGGGCTTACCTCGGCTACTTGAATTGCTGCTTTTCGCTCCTCTACTTGTGTCACTCTTCCAACCCAGACAAATACTTCAGCACCGCAGTCCAGCAGATAACACTTATTATTTTCCAACAGGGACTTCGATAGTTCGCCATCAACAACTTTTACTTCACCACCATCAACGCTAAAAAAAATCGACAAAAATTAGAAATATGTGCTTCCAGGAGTGAGGTTCAAATGCCAAAGTTAAGAAAATATCATTAATCACAGAAAACTTTAAATTCCAATGATCTTATATGCTTCTTCAAAAAAAATTCTTAAACAAAACAAGAGCAAATTTTCAAAATGGAGGAACACTTTCTCATGTGAGTTCATTTGCTTGTGAATATCAAAATAGGCTCATAAATTTCGGTCTGAACTGTATTAGGCTAGGAGTCATTATCCATTCTAAATCGTTTGCCACACGAAAATTCCATAAATTTTCTTAAACTAAAATCAGGTAATGCCAACACAAACCTGTGAAGCTTAGCAGGAGTAGATTCTGGAATTATGTCGTCTTCACTAGCAATTTTCTTCCCAATAGGTGCAAAGCCACCAAATAGGACCCAAAACTCACCAGAGTCCGACTCTGTATCCAACTTCCCGTCGTCTAGTATGTTTAAAATAATGCTTAACTCAATGTATTGCAAATGGAAATCATCAACCATGAATAAAAAACATAATTGAACGGGGCACGGATGGACTATAAAACATGGGGATGGTCAAAAAACATTAGTATATATTCTATTCCTACCAACAATTGCAACATCGCACTTCCCCTCGTGATTTTTATCCTTCAAGAATTGAACCACTTCCAAAGCTTTTGCCCTCTCCTGGATATTAGAGTTTGCACCATTGAACTGAAATATCTTGCTCTCGGTGTCCAAGATGAACACATCATCATGATTTAGTGATGAACGAGCAAAGGGAACCTGGATAGCCAAATGCAAAAGTAAACATCAAAACTCCATGTCACTGGAAGAAACGCTGTTGAATATACAAACTCCTGGAAAGAAAAATCAAGTGCCTGTTTCATTCGGATAACTCGCTTTCCTCTACAGACATACAATCGTGTTTCAAATTGTTCTTCCTCGGGTTTCTTAAATCCAGATGCGACACCTCCCTCCAATGGTATGATACAAGGTTTGAAGTATGACAAGAATTTTTCTGATTCGTGGCCTTGAATTTCTCTGTGTTGTACTGCACGTCCTCCAAGAGACGCATCAAGCTCCACAGTTTTAATAGCTGCAGTTCCTGCTTCATCCTAACACAAAAGCCAAAGACAATCAAGTCCTAATAAAACAAAATTCACCTTTCAGTTCTCAATGAGGAAAAGAGGAAGATGAATTAAGGAGATGATACCTGACTAGTATCTCTTCCAATCCAAAAGTGTATATCATAGAGGTAAGAACCACCTTTGCCCTGAGATGTCTGCATAAAAAGTAAAGATCTAGTTCAATAACAAAGACATATCACAAGATTCGCAAGCATTAAAGACGAGAAGAACTAGAATGAAATGCCTGCAGTATTATGTAACTATCCCCCATGTAAAATTTCCCATGGTCCGACTTTGGCAACGGAACAGGCTGAAAGTTCTCAATTCGCCAGATTTCTGTTCCACTAAAGGAAATTAAGTTCAACATCTAAAACTTCTGAGACATGCTCTAAATATAATCCATCACATACAAGAAACTACAGTCAAATATTCTATCGAATCGCACTTCCATATTATTAGTATCCAAATAACACGACAAGTATACAGCTCTAATCTCGAATGAATTACAGAACATTATTTTCCAGACGAACAAGTTTCGAAGTTTTCTAAGGATACACTCTTTGTCCAACTGCCTGAAATGCAGGATCCAAGGCTTTGGCAGAGCTAGACATTGGAGAATATTTCTCTGCTACTGTCTCTTTAGTTTCAAGAGAAACTGACAGATTTTAAATTACTGAATCTGAACTCTGGATATGCCACAAGAATTCACTGCAAGAAGAGAGAAAACAGGGGTGTCAAACAGAGTACAATGGTGATAAATCAGTGGAAAACAAGAAAATAAAAGATACGTGAACAGACTTATAAAATTCAATGCAAGCAAAACAATATGAGCTATTTCTTAATGTATTTTCTTGCATTTTTCCCCTTTGCTAGACCTTACATCGCCACTCAAACAAACATCTTAGATCTTCATCTCACAGAATCCTTTGAGCATGGCAATGTAAGTTCAGTCACTGATCTTCACCACATAACCACACATTAGAGAATTCCATGAGCAAGGATGCCCTTCTATTTCAGTTTCTCGATGCCGATGCAAACATCGTTTAGGAGACATGAATGACAAAAGTACTCCCTTAAAACTTCTGACAAGAGACAATCCATGTTTTTTTACCAAGAACAATGCATTCTTCTTCCACCCTCAAAATTATAATCAGTATGCTCTTTAAGATTAAGTCAGCTGCTGTAGTCCAAATCTCAGATGTGGAAGAACAATCCAGAGAACAAATCTCATTGTTTTGTTAGCACTGGACGATATCGGCTGCTGTAATCAAGCATTGATATCAATTCTAAATTGGGAGATTTGCTTAGCCTAACAATTACCCATATCCAAGTTGCTAGATTCTCCTCGAAATAATGGATGAACTACAATATCAAACTTCAAGTACACAGTAAGAACGCATACAAATGAGATAGAACAAGTCCAAAACATTTATAGATCACCAATAAAAGGATCAACAATAAACCACAAAGTGGCATGTCCCAATCAGATCAAAGCTTCGATGGCATCTGAACCAGATATGAACACAACAAGAACAAACAAACAAAACCCAGAATGAAAAAATCAAAAACAAAACGAAGAAACACCCAGATCAAAAGAACAATCACATGGGGTTAGCGATTAAAGACGAGATCAGCGATAAACAAAGCCCAATCGAATTGATTCAGCTGACCTGCACGGAGATCTCCCACACCCTCTGGAAACAAAGGGTGGAGGAGAGAGGAGTGAGTAAGAAACGCAAGAAAGCGGAATGGGAGAAGACGGGGCCGCAGAGCTGGCAATAAAGAATGATATAGAAGATAGTTGGAAAAAGAAAAGTGGGAATTATTGCTGTATGTGTCTAATTTTTCTTCTCTCTCTCTCTCTCTCAATTCAACTTTTCAGGCTTTTGAGATAACAATTCAGGGCGAGAAAGAGAGCAATCAAAGTTTGGTTGGGTCGCTCGAATTACAGTGGAACAAGAAAACGGAAACACACGGAGACGAGATGGAATTGAAAATCGTTATTTAAGGGAAGGGATCCGTTGACGATGGCACCGCCCAATTGGGGCCCTGTTTTTTCTTCGATGGCTCTTCCGATTCTGTCGTGTTTGGTAATTCCGCCAAGCGATTGGATGAGTTGGGTATGAAATTTCTTAGAAATTAAGATTGAAATGACGAACTTTGACAAGAACACCTTATCCAAATGGTATGAACCTCAAGCTAGTTTTGCAAGTTCTTGGTTCGTGGGGCATTATGGTTTTGACACGATAATGATCGATTTTAAGAGAAACCCGAATCTCGTTATACTTTTTTTCGTTCGTCTTTCGGCTTCGTTGAATCTTAGACAAGGTTCTATTTCGCTCATGAAACTAACTCATACCGAACATAAAAAATTGCAAATAAGTTTTTTCCAATCTAAGAGCAACCAAAAGAGATTAGGATACGTGAGATCCTACGTTGGTTGGAGAACAGAACGAAACATTCCTTAGAAGGGTGTGAAAACTTCTCTTTAGTAGACAGTTTTAAAATTGTGGAGCTAACAACGATATATAACAGGCCAAAAGCAGACAATAAAAATTGAGGTATTACGGGATCGAAAACGTAGTACTCACTAAGCAAATTTTTATCGACAGTGTCTGAAAACGTTACCTACCAAATTACTACTAAAAGTTATAACATTAACCGTGAAAGTGGTCGTATATTTAATATATTAACGATCATAATAACATGTTATATACCTAGCTCGAGCATCAGCCTTTTTAATGCAACGTGCATATGTCCTAAATCAAAAAGTAATCAGCTTGTATCCTCTCAGTACTTTTTGGCACGTGTACTCGAGTTTTTGTCTTCTCAAAATAAGTACTTCTAACCACATCAAATTTACATCATTGAAAATAATGATCATCGAAGCCTAATAGAAATAATAGAGACCTATCCTCTTATTTTGCTTTCAATACGATTAAAATAATTTTCTTGAATTAAATTACTGAAATAATAAGAAAAAATCGCTTTAACAAATATCTTTCTGCACGGTTAAAAAAATATCATTAAATATTTATAATAAAAAAGAAAACGTGCCTCTAGTCGTTTATGACTTTTTATTATCCTCTCTTCAATTTGGTCTCGATATGGTATCATAGAAAGACATATTTATTGTACTGAGTAGACATAGAAAAATATTTGGCCGTGAGTATATATATTGTCATGACTTGCGATAAAAGTGTGGAAACCTCTTCTTAATAGACACGTTTTTTAAATTGTGAGGCTAACGATGATGCATAACGAGTTAAAGCGGACAATATTTACTAGCGGTGGCTTGAGTTGTTACAAATGGTATAAGAGCCAGACACCGAGCGGTGCGAGGTATTGATCGGAGTAAGATTAAACTCCTTTATAGACCGTTTTAAAACTATAAAGTTGACGACTATACGTAATGGACTAAAACAATATGAGAAGGTCTTGTAAGGATCACTCATCAGCGTTTTTATTGGAAGTGCTTATAGAAAAATGGGTTTGCTCGAAAGCAATCTCGCTCGAAAATGGGAACTGATTTCTGAAAGAACTTCGTTTTCCCAAGGGATTCAGGCTCTAGCCGATTGAGCCATGGCTTCCACACTATCAACTGTAGAATCGATTGATTTGGACGTTTCTCAGTTCTGCCATACGCCTTTTTACTGGTAATCAATCGACGATCCTTTTCGTTCATCTGCTGAATCCTTCGTGTGAATTATTCTCTATTTTATCATTGTTTCTCTGTTCTTGTACATTTTTTTTGTTAATATCTTCATGAGGTTCTTCTCACGATATGCTGCGAAAATTTATCCGGAATCGGATAGGGTATATTTATTAATAATGGAGATTCATACTTATAATACAGTCTTGAATTCGTGTTTCTAAAATGCTGAAGAGGATTTATTGTGGGCTCGATTCTAGGTTTTTGACCTCATAGCGCTAATTCATTGACGAAAAGGAAGTGTAATTAAGTGTTTCGTGCTTTCGATTTTGCAGTGAGGAGAATGTATATTTTCTATGCAAGAAATTATGTACAAACAGAATGGATGATGCAACGGGAGCTGATCTTTTTGTTGTTTTCATTTCTAATGAGAAGAAGCAGGCACGTATGTTATTCTTTCTCTAGTGATTTGGCCATTTCTGAGGATGAATCAGTTCTGCTAAATGACTCTAGGCATTTCTTATTGCTATTCGAAGTATCATTTTTGGCCATTGGTAGCCCTAGGTTTAATAGTGATATTGTGAGATCTCATATTGGTTGGAGAGGAGGAACGAAACATTCTTTATAAGAGTGTGGAAACCTCTCCCTAATAGACACGTTTTAAAATCGTGAGGTCGACGGCGATACGTAATGGGCCAAAGCGGACAATATTTGCTGGCAGTGAGCTTGGGCTGTTACAGATGGTATCAGAGTCGAGCACCGAATGGTGTGCTAGCGAGGACGCTGGCCCCCCAAGGGATTGTGAGATCCTACATTGGTTGGAGAGGGGAACGAAGCATGCCTTATAAGGGTGTAGAAACCTCTCCCTAGCGTACGCTTTTTAAAACTGTGAGGCTGACAGCGATATGCAATGGGCCAAAGCGGATAATATCTGTTAGTGGCGAGCTTGGGCTGTTACAATGGTATTAGAGTCAGACATCGAACGGTGTGCTAGCGAGGACATTGGGCCCCAAGGGAAGTAGATTGTGAGATCCCACATGGTTGAAGAGAGGAACGAAGCATTCCTTATAAGGGTGTGGAAACCTCTCCCTAGCATAGCGTTTTAAAACTGTGAGGCTGATGACGATACGTAACGGGCCAAGTCGGATAATATCTGCTAGTGTTGGGCTTGGGCGGTTACAGTATTCATGTTCTCTTAGCGTACGCTTTTAAAGAAACAGAAAGCTGTTTAGAATAGTAGAAGACGGTTAAAAACATTTGGCACCTCGTAGTTTTCATTGTTTCCTGTTGGAGTTCCCCTTCTAATTCATTTTTGTAACTACACAGTCTCTTGTGTAGCTCTCACTTGGATGTGATTTTTAATCTTTTGCCCTACGGGTTTCTGAAAGGCTTCTCTTGTTTCTCTTTTCATTTTATTTTATCAATGAAATTGTTGTCTTGTTTCTTATTGCAAATGAAGTATTTGCTCTGGAACAAGATTACTCTTAAGCCCGGTATTGATCATTTTGTTCAGGTTAGATAAAATTTTGTTAAAATTCCTCTTTCCCTGAGTGAAATCCTTGTTAACAAATTATAATTCTAACTCCTCCCACTCCCCCAAAAAAATTGTTTAGATTCCCCTTTGGCATCAAAAAGCCAGCAAAAGAGAAGATGGTCTTGTTTTGTGGGATTACCATGTGATTTGCGTTCAGGTAAGATAGTCTATCCTGCTTTAATAATAGTTGTTCGAGTCGTAATTACTCAGCAAGTTGCATCAGATCTTTATTTTGATCATTGTTGCAAGCTTTTATTGTTTTCTACTTTTGAGATGTTGAGCTCATTTCAATTGACAGAGAAAAACAGAAGGTGAATTTCCTTTTATAGTGTGGGATTTAGACTCCACTCTTCCTTTACCTATCCCTCTGGGCAGCTACGTGTCGCAAGCTATCAGGCCATCGTTTCAAATCTCCCCCGAGTATCAAAGGTAAAGCCCGTCAGCTACAACTTTTTTTTTGTCTAATGCATACGTCACAATTATCAGGTCGTTGCATTTTATTGGTTGAAAAACATTTGGGACTATGTGTTCTTAAAAGTGTAACTCAAGCTTGACTCATGTTGATCAAATTTTTAATCAAAAGCTGCTATTCCTGGGGACAGGCTTTTCAGAATCATCCATGCTCCAATATTTTTTCGTCACTTCGCATCTGATAGAAGGCACATGAAAGATTCCCATGGAAATTGGATTGCTAAACCCCCTGACTATGAAGCCATTGTTGCTGAAGGTAAATGCCTGCCCCTAATGGGTAATCAAATATCATGTTCATGTACGCCGTTGATGCATTGTTTGTTTTGATGATAAACTGGTTGGTGATTGCTTCTGAGTTTCATTTTTATTTATTTGTTTGTTTATTTTATTATTTTTTGGCGAAGAACTGTGTTGAAAAACTTGAGAACTCTTAAATTGGGCATTAACGATTCTGGAAAATTACGTGTTGAATAAAACACCATGGTTGCATGCTTTGCTTTGTCACTTATTTGTCTTAAGTGGATCAATTTCTAGACTAGGCTTCCCTACCATATTTGATAGGAGTTTTAGGAACTAGAAAGCTTACTATTGGTTTACATGATGATTGTGGCTATGTCATCCAACCTGTCTATTAATTGTGAACTCTCTAAGCTGTCTTCTTAGGCGTCTCTCTTGGGTTGTGAGGTGAACATTTGGCCTTGGTCCCGGAAAAGTTTAAAAAATGTCTCTCCTCTTGGAGAAATGCCTTTTTTTTTTTTTTCAAGCGAGGGAGAGTTACCTGTAACGGCCCAAACCCATTGCTAGCAGGCATTGTCCTATTTAGGCTTTCCCTTTTGGGTTTCCCCTCAAGGTTTCTAAACGCGATTGCTAGGGAAAGGTTTCCACACCCTTATAAAGAATGTTTCATTCTCCTCCCCAACTGATGTGAGATCTCACAATCCACCCCCTTTAGGGTCCAGCATCCCCATTGACACTCATTCCCTTCTCCAATTGATGTGGGACCCCTCAATCCACCCCCTTTGGGGCCAGCGTCCTTGTTGGCACACCATTTCATGTCCACCCCCCTTTGGGGCTTAGCCTCCTTGCTGGCACATCGCCCGGTATCTGGCTTTGATACCATTTGTAACGGTCCAAGCCCACCACTAGCAGTATTGTCCTCTTTAGGCTTTCCCTTTTGAGCTTTCCCTCAAAGTTTTCGAGGTTCTTAAAACGCGTCTGCTAGGGAGAGGTTTCCACATTCTTACAAAGAATGTATCGTTCTTCTCCCTAATCAAAGTGAGATCCCACATGGAAGAAACTATTAATTTTGATTTTTAGTTTATTGTTCAAAACCGGTTTTGAAGTTTGAAATCTAAAATGTTTCTAGATAGAATATCTATTGAATGTCCTTGGCTTTACTTGTTTGAACTCAAGGTTGACGACGATATTCTTTTGATGTTTCCTCATGTACTGTCCTGGATATCAGATGGAACTATTCACAACCTGTATGAGTACATGGAGATCAAGGCGGCCGATGTATATACGAACAACATCGATGTGAAAGATGCAGTTTTTTCTCAAAAACTTGGAGCGGCCGCAAATGATCTGGAGGAGTTTTTCTCTCAAATTCTTTAAACAAGAATGAGAAAGATCTGGTATGCATCTGAAAGGTTATGTTTCCCTCTCTATACTTGAAACTTGAAAGTCTGATGATTACTTGAAAGTTGGGTTCAATGCATTGTTTTACCCTGAAAAACCCTGGAGCTGCTTTCTCAAATTAGGAATTTTATAGTCATTTATTAAGTTTATGCGGTTGCTTATGCATGTAGTGATACTGACTGGGGTCCTGGGGATGGATTATTGTGCTACCTCTCTAGAGTTCAGCCCATTGGAACCGGTTGCTAACTTGTAAGATATTTTTAATAATCACTTTCAAGGCCCTCCCAGGAAGGAGGAGAGAAATTTTAAAATAATCTTTTGATTCGAGATTTTGGAAAACCATGTGTCACGGTTGTACTTTTTCAACCATGCGGCGTCGTGATCTTGACACGCTCACGACCAGCCTTAAGGGGAACTCAAACTCCATCTACATTTTTCGCCCGATTTTGTGACTTTGTTGGACCTTAGGCGAAATTTGTCTTTGTCAATTGAGCATTGCTTGTGCGGAATCCAAGCTTGTTCGACCACACATGTCGCTTATGCGTGCATGTTCAATCGTCTATGACACAGCCAACTGACCTCTACACTAGGCCAAGTTATCCAACTCAACCATGCCTGTACCCGGGGCCAAGGAGTAACAGCTCAAGCCCGGCTGTTACACCATGCTCCAAGAATCTATGAGAACTCTTTATAGTAAATATTGGACTTTTTATAATGAGTACAACGCTACTGACATAAAATACATACCATCAATCCATCCTGAGATTAGAGGAAATCTTTCCACTCTCCCAAACTTACTTGGCAAGAACTATCTTTCAAATTGAGGGGAAAAACGTTCTAGCCCGGATTTTTAAGATGATCTTCTCTAGGATGACTGAAAGAGTTGGAAGCTCTCTCAATGGTTAAAGCTCATGCCAGACAGTAACTTTTTTTCTAGGGAAATTTGCACACGTAGTTCTGGCCAAGGTTAGTAGGGATAGAAATCGAAAAAGAAGAAAAACTTACATGTTTATAGAACTCACCATTAATTTTTACGAACCAACTTATGAATATAAACAAATTTAGGCTTTATAATTAATTTATTCACACATAGAAAGTCGTACTCATTCAAGTCTAATATTACGTAATTTATTTTAGACGCATTCTATTGAACATGATATTCTATGATATGCTTATATTTTTTGTCGTTAACCCTACCCCTCGTTTCAATGAAATTTCATATTCGAAATACACAAAATTCAAATTGGTTATGATTATAATTACCTATAATATTGATTGGGTCATTCAAATTGTTTGATTAATTTATAATTTGTGGCCATAGATGCATCAATCTTTGTCATTCCGCCCTACAATATTCAGCATGCTTTGTCTGACTAATTTATAAAGTATTACTACTTATGAACAACAATATACATCAAACTAAACTTAAAATTTGATAAAGTGGTTAGATGCACACTTTTATTAATAATTTTTAAAAAATTTATATGAAATTTTGTGTCATTTTTATGATTAGACAACATTATTTTCATCGCATCACTCTTAGGTTATAACGGCTTATGTCCATTATTAGTAGATATTGTCTATTTTGATTTGTTACGTAGTCAGCCTCACAGTTTTAAAATGCATCTACTAGGGAGAGGTTTTCACACCATTATAAGGAATGCTTCGTTCCCCTCTCTAATTGATGTGGGATCTCACAATCCAACCCTTTGGGAGCCAGTGTTCTTGCTAGCACGTCGCTCGGTGTCTGCCTCTGATATTATTTATAACAGCCAAATCCCACTGCTAGTAGATATGTTCGCTTTGACTCGTTACGTACCGGCATCAACTTCATAGTTTTACAACACGTCTAATAGGAAGAAGTTTTCACACCTTTACAAGAATATTTTGTTCCTCTCTCCAACTGATATGGGATCGCACGTAAATAGTGTTTATATTTAAGTTTTTCTTAAAATTAAAAATAATAGAAAAAAGAGACTTACAAATTCCGCATAAATGGTAGGAATAAACCTTTTTAGGTCTAGCTTCAAATCGGCCTGATCTTCCATTATAGTTTGAAAATGAAGCAAAAGTTTGAAAATCAAAATAAGGAAAGGGCCAAAAAAAAACAACATGGAAAAAGAAATCAATGAGATTCAAAATTAAGAAAAATTGAAATTGAAGCAAATCTACCAAACATGGAGGCCATTCAATATGATCCAATTACATACATATGTCTATATGGTAGGAAGAAGAGTCTAATAATAATATAATAGGAATTAAAATATTTAAGAACACTAAACGATTTGTTCTAGAAGATTAATACAACGTTTGTGTTTTTCATTTCTAAAATTGTTATTGAGAATTATTGTTAGGTAATTTGTAGAGATCGATGTTATTGTGCATTTGAAATGAACAAAACGTGAAAAATAAAATTGAAAAAAAAAACAAGAGAAAAAACTTGTCTTTGTAACGTTTGATACTCAATATTTAAACTAGAATTTGAAATTTGGATTCAACATTGATAGTTTCGAGATTCCCGACATTCTCAGCAACGTGACTATGCTACCTATTTATCTTAAACTGCTTCTCAAAGTGAAAGACTATCTTCATAGACCGTCTTTCCTCTTGTTCTTTCTTCTTCTTTCCTTTTCTCCTCGTATGTTTCCTCTTACTCTTCACTTCTCTCACTCACTACGTATACTAAAAAAATACCTAAAACAAGTGAACGTCAAGTCGAGCACTCGTTCATTCCTTTGCCAACGCATGGACATTGGACGTTTGTTCCATGGATAAGGTACTTTTTTTTTTATTAAAGATATATTTCATCTACAAAATTAAAATCTCTCCAACAAAAATATAATCATCTAAAACAAATAAAAACATAAAATTAAAAAAAAAAAAGAAACTATTTAATTTTTTATTTTTAAAAATTAAGTCTTAAGCACTATTTTCACTTTCTCACCATTTATTTATAATAATTTTTATATATTCTAATTAAATATTTGAATTGTTAGTTAAATTTTAAAAATAAAAATAAAAATTTAATTTTTTTTTTTCATTTGAAAAACTTGCTAAGGTTTTCATAACATTCCTAAACAGATAATCAACCAAATCAAATTAATATTATATAAATAAAAAAAATAAAAAAATTAGATATTTAATTTTTATTTTTTATAATTTTTTTAATTACAATTAAAAAAAACATAAATTAAAAACAAAATCAATATAAAGTGAATAAAATAAAGTTAAAGCAAATCAAAATTTGATTTTTTCTGAATAAAATTTAACTCAAAATTACAGTCATGGGTAAAATGGTCAACCGTTTTATTTATTATTATTATTATTTGCTTATCCTTTCATTTTCACTCCAATAACATAACCCTCTTTAATTATTAATAATTCCACCACCAAACACACAAAAATAATCTTCTGATTGTAGCCGTCGACGCAACCATTATTTGCCACGTGTCTCCCTTGGCCCCACCACTCAATGAAAAAACATACACACACTTCTGTGGGCCCCACCGTTTTATAAACTTTTTTTTTTTTTTTTTTATAATTTTTAAAGAAAATTAATTATTTTTCTATTTTCTCTTCTTCTCAATCTACCATATTTTTTAATAAATTGAAAGCCTGTTTTAAAATTAATAAAAATTTAAATTATAGTTTAAAAATGCTTTCTTTTTTCACTTCTTTTTAGGAAAATATGAAAACAATATTTCAATTTTACCCCTCCTTTTTCTTTTTCCTTCTTTTATTTCTCCCTTTACAGTTTAAATTATTTTATTATTATTATTTTTGGCAGTTTTTCGTCACCTTTATATCAATTTTAATATTAAAAAATTGAGTTCCTTAAATATATTAATTTAAAAAATTTGTATTTTTTTCATGCCAATAATTATAAATAATAAAATTAAAATTACCCAGAAAGTTAAATTTGATTAAACACGCATTTATTATTATTAAGAAAATGTTAAAATTTGAATTTCCAATACTACCACAATAAAAGCAATAAAATTAAATTAAAAAAAAAAGAAGGGTCGAGCCGAGTCGGGTCGGGTCGGGTGTGAAATGGCAGGACACTCAGGAAGGTCGAGTCCAACGTTGTCCTTATCCACTTTGTTTTTGTGTTTGAAAGGCACGTGATTGTTCCCTTCGTTCCTAGATTTTAATTATTAAAATAAATAAAATAAATAAAATAAATAAAATAAATAAATAATTTATAATTATTTTCTTCTTCGTTCTTCCACGTCTTAACTGCAAAATCTGGAGTTGGTCCCACCACCTGGGCCCCACCTCCTCATTTTTACTCACACCATTCTTCCCCTACAACCGCGCCGTACCCTATAATTTCCCCTCCTTCCAACTTTATTATTTTTGGTCAACTCCCATAATAGCCCACATTACTCAACTTTTTCCCTTTTTTTTCCAAGCTTCCTTATAAATTAATAAATACATGAAAAATATTATGTTATTTTATTTTAATTAACCTACTAAAATTATTCAAATTTAGTCAATTTATTTTTAATTTTTTTATAATATAAGGTACGTAATTGTTGTATTTTTTTAATAAATTGCATCAAATATTAAATAATAATTTAATTGATACTAGATTTTTTTTTTTGGTGTTATTTATAATTTTATAAAGGGAAACTAATTAATTTTTATTTTTTTAAAAATAATATACTTAATTTATTTTCCCAATCTTTGTGATTTGACTCGTCAATTAACCGGAATTGACTACCATCTGATGTCCGCTTCCGTACGATAAGATCCAGAGCCCGAATCTATCTTATTGGCGGACGCCAGCCTTCATTACATTCTGATTTATTCGACCTCACGCACGCGCGCGCCCATCACCGGGATCTCCCTGTTCCCTTTTCTTCCCTCTTTACTTACCTAACCGGTTATCCGTCTTTCTATTCCACCGTTCTTCCCGGTTCCCGGTTCTCCCCCAAATCCCCATTTTTTTATCCTCTGCATTCATGCCCACACTGTTCCACCACGTACCTCTCTTCCAGTGGCCACCTTTCCCACGTGCGAGCTGAATATTCAATTTTATTTTATTTTTCTAAAATTATCAATAAGATTATTTTCCTCTTTGAAAACTAGTTATTTGAGGTTTTTTTTTAAAAAAGAAATTAATTAAATAATAAGATAATATAAATATATTTTTAAAATTTATAAAAAAATATTTAAGACAGATAATTATTTGTTAATATACATTTTAAATTTATTTTATTATCTATTGGTTAGGGTGTTTTAAAAAACTCAGACAAATTTCGGAAATTAAAAGAATTATTTTCTAAAGACCATTTTTTTAATCAAATATGAATTAAAATGTAAGGTGAGAAAATAAGTACGGTTTTTAAAAATAAAAAATGGATGAAAATACAAGACGAAAATAATATTTTCGCCACGTCATTAGATACTTTAGAAGATTATAGTGTGGCGGGTCGCAGTGGATTACCGCCCGCATCCACTTTAACTTTCATGTCGAGTGAATTTAGGATGAATTTGCCTGGAATTTGACACAAATGGGTGCGGTTAAATTATTTCCAAGGCTTCAACTTCCTCTGTGCAGCCTCATAATTTTATCGTGATCCAACAAATCGAATAATTCCACGCTATCCTTAAATGACGAAACTACCCCTCTTTGATCTCGTGGCGAGATGTCATTGGATGAGTAGAAAAAAGGTTGAATACGGAATATGAATGCGGAGTAGAGGAACATTACCCAGTGCGCTTTGTTTTTATGTTTTTTCCCCTTGAGTCCTCTTTTGCTGATATCGGATAGGCGATTTTCTCAAACGAGGAAAATAATATAATTTAATAAATAAATAAAAAAGAAAAATGAATAAAGTTTTTTTTTTTTTTTTTTTTTTTGGGGG
>NW_019268520.1:4980818-5019494 GCF_002738365.1 Cucurbita moschata
AATAATTTTTTTTTTTTTTTTTTTTTTGGGGTATTTTAAATTACAATTATTTTATTTTCCATGAGAAAGCAAAAACATTGGGGTTGGAGATGGAGGAAGAACAAGCTCTCGTCTTCTTCGCTCTCTCTACTCGCAGTTTCTCACTCCCCA
Source organism: Cucurbita moschata (assembly GCF_002738365.1). Taxonomy (NCBI): domain Eukaryota; kingdom Viridiplantae; phylum Streptophyta; class Magnoliopsida; order Cucurbitales; family Cucurbitaceae; genus Cucurbita; species Cucurbita moschata. The sequence continues at coordinate 4,980,969 of NW_019268520.1, forward strand.
GAGTCAAACGCTCTCTTCCAAGCCTTGGATCGATCTCTCTCGCTCGTTGAATCATCGCTCACTTCCTTTTATCCTCTAGTTTTTGGTATGATTTTTTCTCCCTCTTCTTCGATCCCTAGTTGCGATGTTCTTTTCGTCTCTCGCTCTGATTCGCGATGTTCTTGTAACCTAACGAAATGGAAACATTTGGAAACACTTCGATTGCTCTTTGAATGATCTTAGCTGATATTTGTTGATTTTTACCATTTTCTTGTGATTTTGGGATTTGGATTGAGCTTGATTTTGTTAAGGACTGTTTGATGATCGATCCATGGTTTGATTCTTCGAATTTTTCTGTTTTTGTTTGTCTGAGTCTGGTGTTTGATCCATTTTGTTTTGGTTTTTGGATTGAATGCCTTGGATCGCTTGGAAATCGAGTATCCTGAGGGATTTTTTTTCTTCTTCTTGTTGTCCTAATTCTTAATATAGAGTTTATATTTTTGTTTTTACAAAATTACTATTGACTGTTGACTCCTAAAAAAGAATTTTATTTTTATTTTTGTTTGTTTACTATTTTTTGAAATATAAATTTAATTCAGGATGAACTCCTTGAAAAATAATTGAAATTCAGAAATATTTTTTTTCTATTAATTTTGGATTAAGGATTTAGGATCATTATGAGAATAACTAACGGTTTTGATCGTGTTCGTAATTTTCCCCGTAATCCTTCACATAAAATAAAAAATTCTTTTTAGCAATTTGTATTTCCATTTCTTGTGTTCTTGAGTTTTCTTTTTCTCCTAATAGAATTTAGGAACCTGTTCTAGGAATTTGTCTGTATTTTAGTGGCCATAGAATCTGCTGAATCTGATTAAAGCTCTCATCTTCGTATTCGTTTGATACCCACTTCTCTTTGCTATATATGATTCATTTTTTGTGTTTTATATTTTTAGTTACTGGAATCTTATTCTGCTCCAGTAATTTGCTTACTGTTCCTTCCTCTTTTTATACCGTCATGTTGATTGTTTCTCATCTTAAATTTTGAACTCTGTTCGTGGCATGGTTTCTTGAGTTCAGCTGCCATTTTCTCTCAATGAAGGAAGCATGTTTTGTGGTTTGGAGCTGAAGCCCATATCGTCTTTGAGTAATTTCTTCCGTACATTTGATTGCTTAAGCCCTTGGACTCAACCATGAATAGCTTGACTGTTGAAACGGAAGATGCCTTTTCGAGCTTGCTCGAGCTTGCTGCGAATGATGATGTTGATGCCTTCAAGAGATCGATTGAGCGTGATCTTTCTGGCATTGATGAGATTGGTTTCTGGTATGGTCGATTACGAGGCTCGAAGCAGATGACTAATGAGCAGAGAACTCCTTTAATGGTTGCTGCTACGTATGGTAGCATTGAGGTTCTGAAGCTTATTCTTTCTCTTTCTTGTGCTGATGTGAATCGCGCTGTTGGACTTGATAGAAGCACTGCCCTTCACTGTGCAGCCTCCGGTGGGGCTGCAAATGCTGTAGATGTAGTGAAGCTACTCTTAGCTGCTGGTGCTGATCCTAATATGGTCGATGGGAATGGACATCGACCGGTTGATGTGGTTGTTGCCCCGCTAAGGCACGCTGAGCTTAAATCAACCCTTACCGAACTTCTTAAGACAAATGGTTTCTCTGGTGATGGAAATCTTGATGCTTTAACAGGTGCTAGAAATTCTCTTTCTCCTCGCCCTTCGTCTCCTCTGAATGCTCCATCGTTCACATCGGAGTTAGTTTCATCTCCAACAAAGTCGAAACTAAGTGATTTTTCAATGTATCCTGCATCTGAGAAGAAAGAATACCCTGTTGATCTTTCTCTTCCAGATATCAAGAACAGTATCTACTCAACTGATGAATTCCGAATGTATTCGTTCAAGGTTCGACCCTGCTCACGTGCCTACTCTCATGATTGGACTGAGTGTCCCTTTGTCCACCCTGGAGAAAATGCTAGGAGGAGGGATCCTAGAAAGTTCCATTATAGCTGTGTAACCTGTCCTGATTTTCGGAAGGGCGCTTGCAGACGGGGAGATATGTGCGAATATGCTCATGGGGTGTTTGAGTGTTGGCTGCACCCAGCACAATATCGAACCCGCCTTTGCAAAGATGGCACGAATTGCTCAAGGAGAGTTTGCTTCTTTGCACACACCACTGAGGAACTGCGACCTCTGTATGTTTCGACTGGCTCTGCTGTTCCCTCACCACGTTCTTGTACTTCTGGGGCTTCTGCTATGGATTATACTACAGTCATGAACCTTCTACCTGGTTCTCCATCTTCGGTCCCTGTGATGTCTCCATCACCGTTCACTCCTCCGATGTCTCCATCTGCCAATGGCATGTCGCATCCGTCCGTGGCTTGGCCCCAACCAAATGTACCTGCCTTGCTTCTTCCAGGAAGCAATATTCAATCCAGCCGCCTAAGATCTTCCTTGAGTGCAAGAGATATTCCTGTCGAGGACTTCGATTATCTGAGTGATTTTGAACTGCAGCAGCAGCAGCAGCAGCTCGTTAATGACTTGAATTGTCTTTCTCAACCACCATTAAGTTCAAATTCGCTGAGCCGTTCTGGTCGACTGAAAACTATGACCCCTTCAAATCTTGACGATCTCTTCTCTGCTGAGAGTTCATCTCCCAGATACTCTGATCAAGCTCTGGCTTCAGCTGTTTTCTCCCCTACACACAAATCAGCAGTTATCAATCAATTTCAGCAGCAACAGAATATGTTGTCACCAATCAATACAAATTTCTCTCCTAAAAATGTTGATCATCCTCTATTGCAAGCCTCTTTTGGGGTTCCATCATCTGGGAGGATGTCTCCACGAAATCTGGAACCCCCCATCTCTCCAGTGGGCTCACGCTTGTCCATGTTAGCTCAAAGAGAGAAACAGCAACAGTTTCGCAGCCTCAGCTCCCGTGAACTCGGTGCCAATTCTGCTTCTATTGTTGGTTCCCCTGCAAGCTCTTGGTCTAAATGGGGACCTTCTAATGGAAGGCCTGACTGGGCAGTCAATGCGGATGAAATGGGTAAACTTCGACGTTCATCATCATTTGAGCTCGGGAACAACGGCGAAGAGCCAGATTTATCATGGGTTCAATCACTAGTGAAAGAATCTCCAACTGAGATAAAAGAAAAGCAGGCTCATCCAAATTTGGGTGGCGATAGTTTCGTATCTTCTGGTGAGAGTTCTAACGTGAACTCGCAAATGGAGTCAGTCGATCATGCTGCATTAGGAGCATGGCTGGAACAAATGCAGCTCGATCATCTCGTCGCGCTACAGAACTAAAGTTGTTTTGATGGAGGTAGTTAACGACAGTTATATTTTGGTATATAACATGCCTTTTTTTTCGATTTTTGTCGTCGGGCATGGGAACAAAAAGATCCTTAGTAACAAGGCAAAGCGGGAGGGGGAGTTAGTGTGACCCCGACCCTCACTCGAAGGAGATGATTCATTTTCACCATTTTTAGTACTACAGAAAGTCAGGAAGGTGAGAAAACCTCTTAGTTATTAATGTCGAAAAATTTAGAACCCAGGTTAGGTTTTATTCTTTTGCTTTCAATATTTTGAAAAAAAAAAATAGATCTATAAGGTTGCCATTTATTATTTTTCTCTCTCAAAATTCCCTGTTGTGAGAAGCATCATGTTTATTAATTGTAATGAACATCCCTATCACATTCACATCTTAATTCATCACTTCATTCATTCACTAAACCAAGCATTTCCCACTTATTATTCTCCCATATCTTTATCCATCAAATCTTACAAACTATCAACAACTCTATGAAAAGGCCTGATTGGAAACTTGTTTGGAGAAGGAACTTGATTCCCAAATAGTGGGGTTTTTTTGGCCCTTCTTTAATGTGAAGATAAGAACACTTGTATTCTTTTGTAGGTTATCCCAATGGAATGATTAGGTTAATGGGAATTTGGGGTTATTTTCTAATGGTCAACTCGTAATCAATTGATGTTGACTTGTTTGAAGTATCAGTTCTGTTTAAATAATCTCCAGATACTATTCATGTCCCCAAATCTTTCTATAATCTCTTGGAAATGGATGCTTTTATTTTGGTTCTCTTGATATTTTGTTCTAAAAGTTGCATTATAGATGCTACTCCAATAATCTATTCATACTAGTTAAATACTAATCCTTCTAATCCCAAAAGCAAATAACTCGACTCAAATATGATCATCTAAAACAAATGTAATTCAAAATAACATAATAGTGAAGAGTCAAGATCCTCGGATGATAGAACTTTTCGATTTGTAAGAGATATCAAATCAAACTTCTTCCTATGCCATTAGCTATAATGATAAGTATCTAATCTAGATCTAGTTCGATATGCCATTAACTATAACAATAAGTATCTAATCTAGATCTAGTTCAAAGTGGTTCAATCCTCACCTCAGAATCGTTGACCTTTTCAAGCAGTAGGGAGTGACTTCTCATGCTCCTTAAATTACATATCAATCACCAGTAGTCACCACATGAGCATTTTCCATCCTCAAACCGATGAAATCTGTTGTTGTCTCTAACAATGAGAACCCTTCCAGTGCATTTGGACATGAACTTCATAGCTGCATGACAATCACCACAAACACGCAAATTCTTCATAACTCTTATAGGTCTTCCTGGTGGGAAGGTAATCAGCCCGAACGCAATGGCTAGTCTTTCACTATGAAACCGAATCGTTTCGCTTTTCTCCTCACCGTCGACTGCTCGTAGCACAAAACTTGTGTCTGCAACATAGCCAGCTTTCTCCATTTCCTCCTCCAACTCTTCCAGTTTCTGATAAATCTCTACCCATCTAGCATGAGATCTATCACCTGCAGTGAATGTATGAACTTTATTTCCCTCCTCAACCCAGCTCAAACCTGTCTCCTTCTTCACTCCTCGATCGCGCAACATTTTCCTCATCCGAGCTGCTTCTTCATATCTTCCAGCAGCAGCATATGCATTTGATAACAAAACATGTAAACCTGAGCTAGTACTATTCAATTCTAATACTCTTTCAGCCACAAAAGCTGCCATCTCTGTATCTTTATGGATTCTGCACCCTGTCAACAAAGCTCCCCAAACAGATTCAGTGGGCTGCATTGGCATTTGTTTAATCACAGAAACTGCTTCCTGTAACTTTCCAGCTCGTCCAAGCAAGTCCACCAAAGAGGCATAGTGCTGAGCTTCTGGTTCAATCCCATAATCTCTCATTAGATTGAAATATTCTCGCCCCCTTTCAACCAACCCTGCGTGGCTACAAGCATAAAGAACAGATAAAAATGAAATGAAATTTGGTTTCATCCCCACACTTCCCATTTCTTCAAATAAACCAAACACTCTCTCTGTATGAGCATGTTGAGCGCAGGCTATCAGTAGTGAATTCCACATGCCAAGGTTTCTGATGGGTATCTCATCAAAAACTTGATAAGCTCCTTCTATAACCCCACACTTGGAATACAAAGAAATCAAAGAACTCCCAACAAAGCTCGAGGAATCGAAGCTCATCTTCAAGCACAGTCCATGGATCTGCTTCCCCAATTCAAGAAGTGTGGAGCAGCTACAAACCCGAATCACACTGGAGAATGTGAAGTCATTTACATCAACATCCTCAACCAAAGCTTGCTTGAACAATGTCAATGCCTCGCCACTCTCATCCAGTTGAGCATACCCACAAATCATCCCACTCCAAGACACCACATTCCTCTCAGGCATTTCGTCGAACACATGGCGGGCATCCCCAATCTCCCCACATTTTGCATACATATCCACCAACGAACTTCCGACGAACACATCACAATCATATCCCGTCTTGACAACAAGACAATGTACAGATTTCCCAAGATCACTCCTACATAAAAACCCACAAGCCTTAGTGGCGCTAGGATAAATATGATCATCTGGCCGAATCCCAACATTCACCATTCGTCGAAAGTATTCAAGGGCAAGCAATGGAGCCTCATTTTGGGCAAATGCGGAGATAACAGAGCTCCAAGTGGTGGAAGACTTTGTCGGGGCTTCAGTAAAAACCTGCAGAGAAAAAAGCGGCAATTGGGTTTTGGAGTATAAGTTGATGAGATGGTGGGAAACGAGAGGAATGGTTTGTAATCCAAATTTGACGATGTGTGCATGGAGCTGGAGGCCTTTAGCGAGTGATCGGGAATGGGTGAAGGAAAGAAGAAGGTTGCAAATTTGGCGGTAGTTTTGCTCGAAGCTGTTCTGGTTCAGAGGATTTTGCAAGGGTTTAATGGCGGTCGCAGTTGAGAGAAGGCGGTCCCTCTGCAGTTGAAGAAGCATTAGAAACTAAGAAATTGTGATTGAGAGCTTCGTTTCACAATTGATCTCATTTACATTGTCCAAATCTATGCTTCATTTTTTCAATTTATTGGCTAATCGCCATGGTGTTGGTGAATTCTCACCATTAGAGTATCTTCACGATTCTCAAGCTCACAGGCTCTCGGGAATCTCGAACAACTTCTCCTTAGTCGAGGCTCTGACTCCTTCTTTCTGAACCCCTCCTGAGTCCTATGGAGCCCTCTAACAATCTCTCTTTAATCGAGACTTGCCTCCTCTGAGACCTTGAAACCCTCGAATAGTCTCCCCTTGATTGAGACTTGACTCCTTCTCTCTAAGCCTACCCTGAGACCTATGGAGCCCTCGAACAACCTCCCTTTAATCGAGACTTGACTCCTTCTTTGGAGCTCTCGAACAAAATACATTATTTGTTCAACACTCGAGCACTTTTGACTATTATACCTTTGAGATTCCCTCGAACAAAATACACCATTTGTTTAACACTTGAGTCACTTTTGACTATACTTTCGAGACTCATAACGACATTTGAGGATTCTACTAACATGACTAAGTAACCCTCGTGGTTATATCGATGAAGATACATTCCTTACTTTAAACCTATAATCAACCCATTAAGTAACTAATGTGGGACTCCTCTCCCAACAATCCTCAACAGCGGGACATTACAATTTTTTTTCCGCCCATAATCAACCTTTTGTAGCCCGAGAGTTACACTCGGCTTTAACTAGTGGAATTGTTTAAAGGGAATCGTCTCGGTCAGAGGAAGTCTTCCAAGAAAAAAGGGTTATAAGATATCTTATAACCTCTTATCGTTGTGAGATATTCCACGTTCTTGTCTCAATCTTGATCGTAGCTTCATGCAGACCAGTCTCAATAGTAGTTTGAAATTTTCACTTTCAACTATAATAATAAATAAAATTAAAAAAAAAATAAATTTTACCAAGTTGGATATAAATTTGGAACTAATAATGGAAAAAGTTTCCCAATTAAGAAAAGTAAAAAGAATTTAAATAATTTTTGTTCATCGATTACCGAGCCACCATCAGGTTGATGTAAATCGTATGTGTTCTAACTTCGACGGTTCATTAAAATGGCGGAACGCCACTAAATGATCGTGTTTATCGCCTGTTGATGATCTCCCTTGTGGCATTAGCTTTCGATTCTGCATTTTCTAGCGGTAATGTTAGCTGAGTAGACCGCTCATACTTCAGAGCTTCACTTGGAAATATTGCTAATGCAGTTTCTTGTTGAATTCGTGCAGTGTATATTGATTCCCAATGAAGAACAAAACCGAATCTGCTTCTACTTCATCTCTTGCTTGGCGTTGGACAATCGAAGCCCTTGCAAGTATCGAGGAAGTGAAACCATCTCTATTACATGGTATTTCACTGTCGATTCTCTAGCCGCTCTAGAATCAATTTTTTTGCGCGCTAAAATTGTACAAGTCAGTGTTTCTTCTTTGTACAGATGTAATTGATAACGTTTCAGAATTACTTGACGGTACTAGAAAGAATGCCGGGGAGATGGTTGCATTGAAATGCTTGGAGGGTTTGTTTGGTTCTTTAGATTATATTGGAGAAAATGTTCTTCCTGTTCAAGAATCAAAAGTTATGTTTGATTCATCTGAGAGATGTGAAGATGTTGTTAAACGCATTTATAAGGAGGTAATACTGTTTCAAATCTTTGTATTTAGGTTTCTGAAGTTCTTGGCCCTGTAATTCAATATGTTTTTTTAAGTGAACTTAGCCTGATACATACTTTCTGGTTTTCATCTTGGTATGCATTGAAATAGACTCCAAAGTCTTCCTTAAGAGTGGCTGGACCAGATTTGTTAAAATGGGATGTTAGATCCTTTACTGACCAAAAAAGAGCATCCATGCGTTGCACATTACATAAGGTGTAGAGAATTCAAGACTTATCTCTAATTTATTTGCTTCGATCCTCTTCATCGTGTATGGTCGGTTGTAAAGTGGTTGTTTTATTTCTTTTTGAACAGCTGAAAGATGCAATTCTTGATGGTACACATCCTTGTGCTGATTTCTTAATGCAGAAGAGTGGGTTAACACCCATAAATAAGAGGGCTGACATTTTTCTGAATAATGAGGATTGTATCGAGCTCAGCGGGAGACTTGATATTAGCTCCTCTGGTCCTCGAGGTCAAAATGAGAAGGGTAAAGGAAGCCCTTTACTTGAGGATGATAGAAGAATATCAGTGGTGAACCCACCTAGCTCTAGTTTGTTACCTTCTAAAAGGAGTGGCGTTGACTTTACGTCTGAAGACGAGGCTAGACAGTTACCTGGTTGTGGTGATGGTTACATTAATGTCAAGAAGCTTAAGCAGCATTCTGCGCATACTTCGTTTTCAGGACAGGAAGTGGCTTCTTCACATGAAACAGAGGTGTTAGAAGATTCATCTGAAAGAAGTGTGCCGCAAAATGAGAGAGATGATACTGATCGCTTGGATGAACATCAGATAACTTCGGTGGACGACGAACCTGTAGAGGATGTGCATTTTGGGTCAAAGAAATTGCATCAGGATCAATCAGGGATTTCTTGTTATACTATGCCGGCTAGTACACAAGATGATGAGATGCTGGAAGTTGTTTGTGTCGAGAAAGTGAAAGATGGAAGTGAACTGCCTTTTGAACCAAAAACATCTAATCCTTCTCCTGCTGAAAGAAACCTTCATAACACCAGCCCTGACAATTCCAAGTGTGACTCTGGGCATGATTATCATGTAAATGAAACAAATACTATGTCTCCTAGTGGATTTATGTCAAAGACTGTTGCTACAAATATGGAGGTTGGTGTGTATCCGGATGTGAAAGAGAAAGATCTGTTAAGTGATAGTGATGGATATCATGAAACAATAGATATTGCCACGAGAAAAAAAGAATTTCTTAGTTCGCAATGTATGGTCGATCACGATTCTTTTCCATTAGCTGACAGTAGAGTTCTTGCAGTTTGTGTGAAATGTAATGAGGGTGGTCAGTTGTTGTGTTGTAACATTAGTGATTGTCCTTTGGTGGTTCATGCCAAGTGCTTGAGTTCCTCGGCTAGTATGACCGATGAAGGTGACTTTTGTTGTCCTTTCTGCTTGTATTCACTTGCTATATCAGAATACCTCGAAGCTAAGAAGCACGTTGCATCGGTAAAAAAAAATGTTGCTTCTTTTTTTCGTACTGCTTTGGGACATCAATCAGCATTTCTTCAAGAGGTATTGCAACAAAATGATGTTGACCCTTCACAAAGAGGTGTAGTTGAGGATGTTGCTAAAATTTGTGAAGATGTGGAATTGGAAAGTAAAGACAATCAAGTAAGTCTAGATGGAGAACGTGTAAATGAAGTTGTTGACCATCAATCGACAACAGATACAGATACCGAGCAAATAACAGAGCTATCAAAACCATTGCATATTGCCAATTCCAATCATAGAGAAAAAAAGGCAAGTCCTTCGAGAGTAGCATCTGATGCTTTATTAGGCGAGGAAAATGGCTACGAATTGGTGGACCAAGAGTGTCAAGGCAATACAGTTGCAGGTGTGGTGGACCAAAAGTGTCGAGGAAATGTTGCAGAACAGGAAGATGGTCAAAAAGACACCGAGCAGCATGACATTTACGAAATTCTCCACGAAGGTCGTGGGCCAGTTGAACCAGCAGCTACGCAAAATGGTTTACAGTACCAAACCGATGACAGCGAAGGCAAAGCTGCTCGTGCAATTATCACTGAAGGAGAAAAATCTTCTGATGATGGCAATGATGAATCTATCATCTCTAGATACTCCATAAGATTTCGACAGAAATGTCATCAGTTAGTTTCTTCGTAGTTATATAGTAGTTAGTTACTATTTGCTATTACCCCTCATTGTTGCTCTGGATAACTATATAATTTTCAAGTATGGAATTATTGTATTGACCAGAAGACTAGAATCCACAATAAAGTAGTGGGATTAAAATTTTCATGTTCTACACCTCGCTTCAGAGAAGCGAGGTGCCCTCACTGAGTCGCACGTGCCTCAGCTCCTCATAGCGATTAATTTTTTTTATAATTTTGCTTTTGTGCTCTTCGCATTTAACAAACACCAATGCTGACTTTGTTTACTGTGCAGTACAAGTCCAGAAACTCATCCATTAAGACGGAAGAAACTACCCTGGACAGCTGAGGAGGAGGAGACTCTATTGGTAGTCATCTTTTATCCATTAATATTTCTTTTTAAATTAAAGAACTTATGGTAAAAATTATTTCATACGCTTGCTTATCATAGTTCCAATCTTGACTAGATATTACCTTTGTATAACATAAATCAAATATTTTAGATTCGTTACTTGCTTTCATGCGTTCATAAGAATTTAAAAAACAAAGAAGTTATCCACTGGTATTCTCTTCTGTTTTCCAGTTTCTCACCTTTATTTCTGGAATGCAAGTTCCTTGCATGTCATTATACTAGTGATTTACTTGTCTCTCTCCTGGAGGGAGTTCAAAAATTTTCTAGCTCTGTTGAAAGAAGTCCAACCATACCGTGGAGAAAGATTTTAAAATTTGGAAGTAATGTGTTTCTGAAAGATCGTACACCAATAGATCTTAGAGATAAATGGAGGAACTTGTCCAGAAGTCCAAAGTTTAAATGATAGTACTGTCATTCCGGTCAGATTTTCATAGTTATTTAATAGTTTACATTTTTATCTGATCTTGACAGCTGATTTCAGCGAGGCAAGTTAAGATGTTCTTGTGTCTTCAGGTTACCTCTTGATTTGTTAAGCATTTGGTGGATAATTTCACATTCATCTGGTAGGACAGATTCTTGGCATACCCTTTATTTAGAGCTTTGACTTTCAGTGAAGAAATACTGCACTAGAATCACAAGGAAAGATGACATGATGGGGTTTCCAACTTGTCAAAAGTCATTTTGAGGAAGTTGTCATATGACTAAGTTAGGGAGTATATTGACTTTGAGATGGTAGGATGTAGTTTTAACAAAGCATATTTTAGATATATTATGATATTTTGGCTGATATGAGTTATGTTTCGAGATTAGGACGATTTAATTAGATGTGGATAACACTTGTTTCTTAGCTTTGGGATGAGAAAAGAAGGAGATTGATTCCGATTGGTTGCTCGTGGGGCTTGCTTCAGCCTGTAAAAAGCCTTCTTTAATTTGTATACCTTCTAGTAAGCTATTCAAGACATGGTAGCTGTTCTTGGCTATTCTCATGATATGATCACCTAGCCTTGTATAACAGCTACGCTTAATATGTGGGATTTCTGTTGGATCTAATCTTTCGCTAAGTGCGAAGCAGAGAGATCGAGAGGAGCACTTCTCGGGGTCCTGGCTTCGCTCAAAGCATGCGACGGAACGAGCCTTCTTAATATAAGCTCCTCCAAGGCCTAAGGGTGGATCGAGTCCAATTCCATCCAACATAGCACGAAATTTGTGATTTTTCACATCTTCTATGACCACACGGTTCCACTGTAGCCGACACCCTATATCCAAAATCACTCCCCAAGAGAGAGAGGGGAGAGAAGGAAGCATGAACATGAGCATGGGATAAAGATGAACAGGGGAGTCTCAAGAATCATGGCTCAAAGACATGTGAAAAAGAAGAGCCCGTGAACTTCAACAATGAATCGAGGTGACTTTCTCTTCACTCATCACTCTTCACTCTTCTTCTACTCACTTAGATTTCTCCATTATAGAATCCAATGAACACTTACTCTCTCACACTTCATTTAATTCTCTTACTTTTCCTCTCTTTTTATGTTTGTTTGTGATCAACTTCACTTCGCTCATCTATACTACTTTAGTTTGCATCATTGGCTTGAAAATTCCATATTACATTCATCGTTCTCGTAACGGTTCGATCAAAACGGTTTCTTAAATTTAGGGACCCGATTTTGTTTAGAACTAACACAATTAATTTGCATCAAAACATCATTTTTGAAACCAACATGAACAACAAAGAACGTAGGAAAAACTAGAAACGTGACAACATTTAAAGAGGCACTACCCAATTGAGCTTCCCTTTACATATCCCCCGCTCCTTTCACCAAATTCCCACAATCATCTTTCATCTCTCCGCTCTCCAAAATGGAAACTTGCAGAGACAAAAAAGTCCATTCTTCCCCACTCGTAAAGCCATGGAAGAAAGGCCCTTCACGAGGCAAAGGCGGCCCTCAGAACGCCTCCTGCGAGTACCGCGGCGTCCGGCAGCGCACTTGGGGCAAGTGGGTGGCAGAGATCCGGGAGCCCAAGAAGCGCACCAGGCTCTGGCTTGGTTCTTTTGCCACTGCTGAAGAAGCCGCCATGGCTTATGATCAAGCTGCCACTAAGCTCTATGGCCCTGATGCTTATCTTAATCTTCCCCATTTGCTTCATAATCTTCCTCGTAATGACATTAATAATGGTTCTAAATCTAATTTCCTCAAATGGGTTCCTTCTAAAAACTTCGTTTCTATGTTCTCTCATCCCCGCCCTGCAGCAACCTTTATGCTTAATCTCACTGCTCAGCCTAGTCTTAATCTTATTCACCAGAGGCTTCAGCAGCTTAGAACTCCTCATGCCTTTCTCTCCCCTTCCCTCCCTTCTCCTTCTAAGGTATTCAACCTTTTTAATTTTGAATTTGAGTTTTCTTCTGGAAAATATAACGAGTTAAAAAAAATTATAAAAAATCTTGATTTTTCGATATTTCTAGGAGTATTTTAGATGATAGTGACATTTTAAGCTTAATTTTACTTCATTTTTAGCTTAATTTTACTTCATTTTTCTCTCTACAAGAAACTTAAAGATGAGAGTAAGAACGAGAAAGAAGACGAAGCTTCACTAGGAGAGGAGATAACGACGGTGACAAGGGATATGGTAGAAGAGAAGCCACAGATTGATCTAAACGAGTTTCTACAACAGCTTGGGATTATCAAGGAAGAAGAAGTGGAGAAGCCAGTGATTGAATCAGAAGGAGAGGAAGAAATCAGTAACAATAAGGAAGCAGAATCGAATAATTGTTTGAAAGACGATCACAGTGATGAAGTTGAAGTGGTCAGGGACAAAAGCTTTAATTGGGATTCACTCATGGAAATACATCCAAATATTGAGCATCATCACTTTGGAAACTTTCAAGTTTATGATCGTTATGAAGATGATCTAAGTTTTTGGGACTTTGAAGAACACCCTTCCATGACAATCATACCTTAAAAATAATTTAACTTTATTTCATGTTTTTTTTTCGTTCTTGCATGAATTATGTGCTTCGATCCACATAGGTGGAAGTACAAGTTCAAGGATTTTTTGTTTTTGTTTTTGTTTTTTTTGAAGGGTTGTATACCTTAGTAAAAATAGTGACAACGGAATAAATGAGTTAGATATTTATGAGAAAATTAGATGGTTGCTAGATAATAATGGTATATAAAGATAAAAAAATCATATAGAAAAAAAATATAAGCGTGCATGGGAATATATAGCTGTTGGATAAAAGAGTAATAAAGATTTGCCATACATACGCACGTAAGAATATGTAAGTAGATATGAGAGCTTAGGAATAATAAATAAATAAATTTAAAAAAAAAAGAAGAAGAGAAGAGACTAATGTAAGTTTAAACGACAATATTATACTATTATGAATAGATAATCTAAATACACGAGAATTATAAGAAGAAAATTGATATGATAATGTATTCGAAATATATATATATATATATATATATTATTATTATTATTATTATTATTAAAAGGGGCCATCAGCCTGAGAGGGTTAATGAGCCCCAACTTCATTTTATTATTAGAAGTCGATGGAATAATTATGCTATAATAGTTTAAAGGGTAATCGAAAATCCAATAAATTCAAGAAATTCCACTGATGTTTGGAGAAGCCTGAAAATTCAATAAATTCCACTTTCCAGATAACAGTTCCCCCCCTTGACCAGCCTAAATGGAAGGCATAAGAGTGAAGTAAACTTATACTACTACTCATTCTGATACTCAGAGGCACTAAGATACTCACCATTTTCTTCAAAATATTCGATTAATCGCTTCAAAAACGCATCGTGAGTTACCGTATCGGTGTCGCAGACCAGACAACATTGCCTTCTAGCTCGAGTCACAGCTACATTCATTCGTCTACGGTCGCTCAAGAATCCTACCTGCAATGTTTTTAGAAGGATTTCCTAGTGCAAGTCCTCAAAAAATTTGAAGTTCATAAGCTTTTATACAAGAGATGTTACCTCCTTCTTTGAATTTGATCGAACCATGGAGATGACGATAGCTTCCTTCTCTCTTCCCTGGAAGCCATCAACTGTGGAGATTTCAATGTTTTTTAGTCTGTCTTCTTTGCTTCTTAACATTTTCAGTAACACAACCTGCAATTAATCCAATATTAGATCTAGAAGACTGGGTAGGAAGCATATTTGATTCGTTTGATCGGAGTTTTCGTGTAAGCATCAGTGTTCTAGAACAGTCCGAGTAAAATAACCTTCATACCTGTGCAGCATAAGGAGTTATAATTCCAATTTCAGAAGGTTGAACGCCACTTTGGATTAGTCTCTTTGCATGAGCCATGGCAACCTCAGCTTCACCTTCATTTAAAGTGCTTTCTTCCTCGTCCTTCCTTTCTTCCATTTCACACCTGAAGAAGAGCATTATGAACCATCATTATTATCAACAAATTAGTCTCAGGAAACCGCATTGTAATTATCCCTATTTCCAGTAACGTAGACAGGGCATGCTTGCTTCTGGACAAGCTTGTCTTATATCCAATGTTCAGTTAAGGTTGGAATGCAATACCCTGCTGTGTCTATGAGCAGAATGGTAGGTTCAGTTGATGATGTCTTTTTCACATCCTCAAGGTCATAAAGCGTGTGTGCAGCAACACTTGAATGAGCTTTGATCTGTAATTCAGCAATCAAAGTTCATAATTTTATTGTTCATGATCAGCCAAACAGTTCTAAGTCCAACAATTAAAAGTACAATCTATAGATCACATCCAGGTATGATACGAGTACCTTACTATCATATAGCTCTTTTGATGACCAATCCATGATAAGTTCATGCATACGATACTGGACGGTGAGCATAGAGGTTACTTCATTTCCATACATGTCAGCCAGGCGTTCAAATAAGGTTCTCCCCAGTCCCTTCTTCTCTGCTTCAACACTTTGGATTGTTGGAGGAAGCTGAAGATGGTCTCCGGCAAGAATGCATCTTGATGCCTGAAACAAGCATCATGTCTTTTAAATTGAGTTTGACACGAGCACAACCGATATTTCCATATTTGCCAACATCAACTTTTGAATCCGTGAAATTTGTGGAACTTCTAGAAAGCATTCTCCACATTTTCCTTTTTCTAGAGAAACAGAAAAAACTCAGCATTTCAAATAAAAATGTCTTCTTTCAGCATTAAACTATTGTCTTCAAGTCGATGTCTCGAAGAAAATCATCACTACCCAAACAACAAATCAGCTACTCTTTTCTTCAGATGTCTAGGACTTAAATGAAAAATAAGAAATGTATGAACGAAAAAATATCAAGGAAGCAAGCAAAAACATGAAAAGAATGTATTAGAACGTCCACAGTTGAGAAGCTATCTGTCTCAACCTCATTAGACAGTCGTCAATATGCATACTTCAATGATGCGTTGTTAATCATTACCTTCAACAGAGCTATCCAGCATGCAATTTCAAGAGCTTGGGCAGCTTCATCAATTATTACCAAATCAAATGAAATATTATTCAGTTTGCGAGAAAATGCCCCTGTCAAAGTTGTTAGAACAACATCTGAATTTTTTATTACATCTGTTACTGCTAACTGCTGCCTATTCCGCTCTTCCTTCGACAATGTTCTAAGCTCCTTCTGGATGTCTCTCCGTGTGTTTCGGTCCTTGGCTTTCAGAAGCTTCCCATTCAATGCCTGAAATAGTTGCTCAGAAGAAGCTCAAGAATAATTCTTTTAGAATAAGAGGGAAAACTATTTCATCAAACCAAAGCACTTGGACTAACAAAGGACCGACTTAGGAAGAAAATCATTCAAGAAAAATGCCTCTAAAGCGACAGAATGCAAAAAGAAACAAGGCAAATTAATACGCCCTCACTCAAGCAAATCATTTCTCCATTTTCAAAATAGCACCGAACAAATTTGAATAAAAGATCTCATGGTCGCAAAAACAACTGTCTGAACAGATAAAGATCACCGAATTTAACCAAAACCAAGTAATAGAATGGCTCCCCTCACTTCAAAGAACCCAAAAGACCTAGAGAACAACCCATTCATCTCCCCAAAACTCTATAGGCTGTGCACTATCGGTAGTTCATCACATTACAGGCTCCTGCTACTGTCTGTTGGGCCTAACTAGCAAACAAAATAAAAATAAAATTAAAAATACAGCCGAGTTGTAAGATAGGATAGGCTGCTGATAGTTTATCTATACCAACAAGACAGGAAAAAGGTTTTCCATATGGAGGAACCTGAGTAAAATCCTGAACAATATGTTTGATTTTAAAAATATACCAGAAAAGATTTTCCTCAACTCCTAGATGTTAGGGAAGGTAACGAGAAAACTAACACGCTATAATCTCACATGCAACATTTGATAGATAAGACGCAAGACTCTGAAGTGTAAGCATTGTCAAATTTTTACCTTCATCTCTTTCCGGATGTCATTTGCAAGAGAACTATTGTCCCCACGCAAGACCTAGAAACGAAGGAATTTATGAGAAGAAAATTTTACTTAGCAATGGACCAGAAATTACATCAGCCAGAGAACTAGACAATAGTTAGAAACTTAATGGGGTCAGGTCAATCAAAGAACGGCTCAAGTCTTAGTCAAATACAAAACAGTCATTTTTTGATAAGTTCCAGGATAGATCAGTTCGTAAAAGTACCCTGAGATGCCTTCATATGCTCATTGGAGTGGATTTATTATTCAACATGCTTATATTCAAATGATCAAGTAGTGAAAAATAAAATATATACAAAACAAAATTATCTTAATTTCATGGTTTATTGCACTGAGAGAAAAAAAAGGACACCATCACGAAGCTGAAGAATCTGCTTTAGTTCTTATGGCCAAATAGGTGATTGTGCATACCTGGGCATCTAGAGCACTCTCCAAGACTTGAGGAAGTAGACGAGCAGGATGACCCAGTCTCACCAACTTTACTCTAATCATAAGCATGTTAGGATAAGTTCATCTATTTACTACCCTCGGGATGAAAAAAGAAAAGAGGAAACAATGCAAATAATAGCACCAGCGCAGGAAAAATGAATGGCATTAACAGTCTATCCAAGATTCCTCAACAATACAAGCGCCAAGTTGTTATGTCACACATCCCATTTCAATCAAAAGATATACTAATTGTTTTCTAACTAATGTTCCTTGTTTTCTTTGGTCCATGCATACATGTTCAGACACATGTACATAAATATCAATATAAGGTTATGCGCAACATTTGTGAAACCAATCCCAATAACATTCAACTTGATAATGGACCAAAGTTCAGCATACTGTTGTAAGAAACTTGTGCACAAATGTCTATTCTCGGGTAAATAATCTTTATATGATGACAATACGCCTTTTTCTCTGGAGTTGCAGCTTTCATTTGACCAATGAACTCAAGAAAATTGCAGTATTTAGTTACCTGTGAGGAACAAGTCTCTCAACAATGTTGTCGACAGCAATATTTGAAGCAGCACATGCTAGAATTTTTGATCCACGCTTTACTTCTTGTAAGATAATTTCCACCACTGTTGTGGTTTTTCCGGTTCCTGGGGGACCATGCAGCAGAAATACATTTTTTGCTGATAGGGCCTTTGAGATGGCATCTTTCTTTGGAGAAAGGAGGACAAAAACAGAAGAGGTGCTTAAATGAGCAAACTATATAAAACCGTAAGCAGAAAGAAAGTAGTAGAGTAACACTTCATAGTCTGAACCTGGTTTATGTCAAGAAGTAAGAATATAAGTTTCCCAAGATGTCGAAAGCAAATATTCAAGAAATTGTGCATTAAGAATAACAATGTGTAAAAGGGAAGGTTATACTGCATGTCAATCCCAAGCCAGGGTGGAGGAAATTATGAATAATGTCCCACAATTGATCAAAACAAAAGGCGTAGTTGATTTGCTAAGGTCTTGTGCTAGAAGCCCTAGTCATCTTGAGGTTCGCAACAATTCCCCTTCCCAACAATCTTCCCCTTTCCCTTTTTAAGTTTATTCTGATTGAGGTACATTTTTGTAAACTCCTCTAAAATATACTTCAAACATAAATTGTCAACATATCCAGAAGAAAGTTTCTCCTCCTCGTAAGTGAAAATAATAATAATAATAAAGCCATAAGGTAGAAAAACTTAACATAAATTTGAACTCTCCAGCAGGGAGATATCAGTCAAAGTCAAAAAGTTATTTTTCTAGGAACGAAAGCATAAATGCATGTATTAACCGCAGACTATCCACTTGAAGAAAAAGAAACTTGAAAAAAAAAAAAAAACAATAATCTATGAAGAAAAAGTAAATTATCGGCTCATTAACCTGAGAGTGATCAAGATTGGAATTGAAGGGTTTGAATTTAACATCAGTTTTGGACATTGATGGCTGCCTCTCTCCAAATAATACAGGAATAAGATCAGCAGCCGGTCCTCTATGTACCCCTTTGCTCAGTTGTATCAGGGCATCCTTCATCCTACGATATGTCACCTGAAAAAGAAGCAAATACCAGATTTTCTTTCACAGCGGATAGTCAAATAAGTATTATATGGCTTACTGGATTCTTCAATTTGTTATCATAAGATTATTAATTTAGTAAATGAAGGGATCGGAAAGGTAAATTATAAATGAGGAACTATGTCTTCCTTAGACATGTAAATTACAATAATTATAATTATTATTATTTTAAAAAATAAAAAAGCTAATTTAAAGTTCGTAATTGTGAAATAAAAAAAATAGCTTTGTTCTGTCAAACCTCATTTGCCACTTTCTCCAACCGTAGAGGACTGGATAAACCCTCTTCTGGGATGTCATCAAAAGCAACAGTAATCGATGAGTCCTGTAGACATTACCTCTAAATTAAAAGTAGCAGCAGTGGAAAGGAGAATCACCCATATCAAACCAATCACAAAAAAATGATAATCCTGTATTTGAAGTGAAATGTACCTTCAACCGATAAACTACTCCTTGACCGAGAGAAGGAGAACCTAAATCAGCTTTGTTTGGTTTCAAAACCACCACATCATGTGTGCTAAACTGCAACAACAGAAACATATGCCATCAATTAAGGGAGAGAGTAGGGAGAATATAGTTACAGGAACAAAAATGGCCTTCGATTGTAATTGAGGGGACACTAAGATAATTCCAACACTACATAACATGAAAAGGAAAATAGATAGAATAAGAAGAAGAAATAGAAATACATCAGGAAAACCATGACACTAGCAGGTGTCATGAATTGTGGAGTGTGAGTTTGTATACCTTTGGAAATTTTTGCTAACATTTGATTATAAGCTTAATCACTTATATTTAGAACCACACAACAAATTAAATGAAATAGGCAAAGTTAATCACTTAAAGTGTTCTATTCTCTAACCCTGGCAAGAAGAACTCTGATTACTCTGTCTAGGCTACGTGAATCATTGTAAACATACAGTGTACAAGCTAAGTAGTTATAAATTGGAATATGGGAGAAGACACGATGAAAGAAAATTTGTATTTTTAGAAGTTTAGTACTTCACAAAACTAGAGTTCCATAAGTAGTTGGAGGGAATTGTCTACTTCTTCTCACCTTGTGGGGAGGAAGAACGTCTCCCTTGTTTGATTGAAACTCAAGAAGAGTTTTTCCCATGAGCCCACTCTGACAACAAAATCCAAGGCGAAAGAAACGTAAGAAAACCCAGATATTTAGAATCTACATGAACAACGCTGAAATCAAAGAATAAATGAAAACACTACTGAAATCATGCGTAATCACATTGGTTTGCATTTCAATTTCCAACAAAAGATCAAACATATGAAGTTAAAAACTACCGAAGCATCTATACACTTCAAGTTGAGAATAGTAGAACCCTTTTTCTGAGCGGTCTCCAAGTTCCTGGATGCACCAGAGCTGATAGACGCAGATATTTCTGCATCCTGCAAAATCAGGTTCTCCAATTTAGTAAAGCTAGACGACTTGCATCACTCAATACATCAATCGCAAAATACTCACAATAAGAATTTCGTTACTGACGAAAGATTAAAAACAAACATCATTGTTAAAGTAGCCATTGATTGCTAACGAAGTCACACACAATCTTCAACTCAACATTCATTATTACGCTAAAATTTCACTCCAAGAAGATAAGGAATTCAAACAAACTTGGAAATGGGACCTTTTCGATGTCTATGAGTGGGGCCGTGATGGAAACGAATTGCTCCAGAGTGATAGGAGCTGATTTCTTCTTGGTTTTGGTTCCCTCCATTGTCGTCGTTGCCGCTATTCTGATCGTTGCAGAGAAAAGGAAGCGATTGAAGAACTCCTAAAATTTAAGTTAAAATGTCACTTTAATTATCCTAAAAACCCTTTTAATTTCATAAACTTTTAATATTATTTCGTTTTGCTTTTTAAAACTTTATAATATCCATTAAGAGTGATTAATTTAATATTATTATTATTTATTTTATAATTTCGTTTATATTTTAAATGCATTTAATTAGTTATTCAATTAATAAACTTCAAGATATAAATGTGACAAATTTAAATAAAAATTAGATTTATTAATAATAATAATTTCGAACGCTACAACATGACAATTACATTGAAAAATGTCACGATCATATTATCTATCGTTACTACACTAAATGTAGTATGAAAATTTAAACTTTTATGCTACTCGGATTCGTATTTATTTATCAAATTTATTATTAATTTAATAAAATATAATATTAAATTTTTTATTTTAAAAAAAAAAATTAATTGATGAACAAATCATATGATATATTATTATTATTGTGTGTGGTTCAACTTTGATTTCAAAATTTAATCATAAGTTTGAGAACAAATCTGGGCTTCCGGGCAGAGTATCAAAGACGATGTTGTTTGTTGTGCAATCGTCTTCTAGATCAAGGACGCCTGGAAGCAAAAGAAATAAGCTGCCATCTTCGCCATGTTCTTTAGTGCCATCATGATGAATGCAGCAGCAGCAGCAGCAACAGATTTGAATGTTGAGTATGTGGGACTAGCTTTTTCAGTTGTTTTCTATTACACATTCCTCCGGTAACCCGAACTCTTTGTTTGACTGAACGTGTCGCCTCCAAGGATCGTTATGCAACTTGTAGTGTAGAACCTGCTCGAGACAACAACAGTTACGTGCCAAATAATGTCAAACTACAGGTTTCCAGATGCTTGCATGATTACACATGATTTCAAACAAAAAAAAAAAACAAAAAAAAAAAAACCGACCGCCAGCAGATATTGTCTTCTTTGGGTTTTCCCTTTCATTGAGTTTCCATTCGAGATTTTTAAAACACATCTGTTAGGGAGAAGTTTTCATACCCCTATAAAGAATGATTCGTTCCCCTCTCCAACCAGTGTGAGATCTCACAAGAAATAAATTTGTATGAGTTTCAACAGAGAAGAGCAGAAGAACTAGTATGGACAAACTATGCTATAATCTTGGTTCATTGGTTCAACGGTTCATCGGTTCAACGGTTCCTTCAGATGGGCAGGGTGGTGATTTAGCATGGAGTTTAACGAGAAGAGATCCGGTCAGAAAGAAGGGGTGGGATTTTCTTTTTCATGTTCAATTCATTTCCTTAGGTTTCCGAGAGACAGAGAGCTATCGAGAAAGTCCCAGGAAGGGGTGTGAGATCCCACATTGAAGGGAAACGAAACATTTCTTATAAGAGTGCGGAAACTTCTCCCTAATAGACGCGTTTTAAGACTTTGAAGCTGATGGAGATACGCAACGGGCCAAAGCGAACAATATCTATTAGTGGTGGGCTTGGGCTATTTCAAATGGTATCAAAGTCAGATACCGAACAGTGTGCTAGCGAGGATGTTGGACTACCAAGGGGTGGATAGTTAGATCCCACATTGGTTGGAGGAGGAAACGAAACATGCCTTATAAGGGCGTGGAAACCTCTTCCTAATACACACGTTTTAGAACCATGAGGCTGACGGCAATACGTAACGGACCAAAGCGGACAAAGCGGTAGACTTGGTGTTCAGAAGTTTTCCCACATCCGGAAGGGAAGGAGAACTTATTCATGGTTTAATGCAAGTTCATTTAGGAAAATAAGCACAATTTTAAAGACTTTCGACTCGGCTTCTTCCTATGGACACCAGATACGAGGTGTGCACATACTCTTTTAGACATCGACTCGCTATATACTCTTTTAGACATCGACTCGCTATATACAGGTGCGAAGGTCCGATTCGTACAAAATACAAGCAGATGGCCTGAAACCACAGGCAAGAATATACCCAACTTCTAACTACTAAAGCTTTTAAGATTTATCAGAAGGAAAAAGTGCATTACCTGGATAACTGTAGCAACAACATCATCATCAATTAATCGAGAATATTCATCTGCCCAATCCTCCTGAAGGCCGTAAACAGCATTCTGTCTCTGAGCTTCCAGCATTACAGCATCACGGTATATGAATCTCTGCCAGAGTTTCCGCACATTTGACAGTTTGAATTCAATTTCTGATTCGTTAAATCCCTATAAAACCGAGATCCGTATGCAAAATTATTCGACATTCCTTCGGTGTATGATACGATTTCATTTACGAGGTTAGATTAAGCATAACTTACCCTAAGAATGCTGATCAAATTTGGGATATCATCTTCTCCTATTCGAACAGCAAAACTCTCGTAGTTGAGCACGTTCTCATATGGAAGGAAAATTCCATCCTGCAAAATACGGAAAAGAAAAGAGTCGTAAAAACGTGGTTGTTCACGTTCTCGTAGTTGGGATGTTCACGGGGTGGAGTGGGGTGAGGAGGGGCAGGGCTGGGCATACCCGTCTTCATCCCTGCCTTATTTAAATCTTCGTCCATGCAAAATTTCTCATTTAATTTCTCAGGATCGGAGCGAGGATTCACCACGGAGAATTCGCTCATTACAACATCTACACTACTAAATAGACCTCAATGTCTGATTCCGAATCAGAAGAAATAGAAGGTGCAGTTTTACCTGAATGATGACAGGAATGCATCCTTGCAAAATACTATCTTCCATACGCCCGCTCCAACCATCACCGGGCATCACGCCACAGAACACAGAATTTGCTAAATCTTCATGGTAATTTTCAGAACGTAATGGGGTAACAATAACATCGTCTGCGTGTTGTTTCCCAAGCTTTCCTTCCTTGTTCGGGCTCGATCCGAACTCTTCCGCTACTTTTTGTCTGATACCCATACTATACCTGGATAATCAAGCTCTTATTAGGTCATTTTTTGGAAAATAGTATCCAATTCTTGAGGGCTCAATCCATAAAGAATCTTTAACAGTAAGTTGCAACTATTATATATCTTACGTGGACTCCGGTCTTCCCTTCATGTAAGCAGGTCCAAGATTTCCGTTGAAGAAGAAGAACGTCTTCCGCTCTGCACGTGGTCTGCAGAATATTGGCTTAAGAATTTAAACGAACTCAACTCTTTTACTGAAGCAACAAAGAAAAGACTTGAGAGATGTTTAGAAGAATCAATGAATTGTACCTAGCCCAAAGTTTTTTGCTCATTCTACTCCCATCAGGACGTTTCCACGCAGGAACCACGAGATCTTTGTCGGGGTCAAAGCAAGGATGATTTCCCCTTTTGCTCGAAGGTATACGATCCCAATTGTCCCCCCAATAAGCTGTGGTTGAATGGTTGTGTTTAGAGTTCGTGTTGCCCCAGTGAACCAACATCATGCTGTTCCATATCTCCTTGGGGGCATAGCAAGCACCTTCGTCCCATGAAAAGAACTGTCTTTAGACATAAAGTTGATATATTAGTATAATACGCATAACCTACCGTTAGAAAAGAAGTTCTATAAGTAGTGATCTTGAATAAGAATCCTACAGCGATAGATAGAATCCCCATATAAAAGTACCACTAGATCGAGCACCAGTGATTTCGTATCCAAGGATCCCTCCCCCCAAACACACACACCCACCAAACACGTACCCATATATGATCTCGTCCAGATGAACGATTCCAGTATGGATACTGCTCAACAATGTGATCATGTGCCTTTCTGTAGAAATCCAGTGTTAGAAAGCTCCTCAAGCCCAAGTGGTCCTGGAAAGTAAATGCAATTTAGGCATCAAACTACTTTTCTCAACTCAATCGATTATCATTACTTAAAGCGTAGTCGACTTGTGACTGTATTTTTCACAGAACAATGCTTATGTGTCTGCTGTATTTCTGTTTCCTACATAAACAGGGCTCGTGAAGAAATCTGTTGGATCGACACCAATAGGCTCTTATCGGAGGTAGATGATTGTCATAATAGTTAGGATTTGAGCAAAATATACAATAGCAGTTCAAAAGACGTACACAGACATATACCACACAGTAATACGCTAAACAGATCTGCAATAAATGGTTGTACATGCCTACCTTCAGACTCAAGTGAGGCGCATCATCAGCCCGAGTTATGATGCATGAATCAAGAACTGGGACAAAGAAAAAATCTGCTTCTTCACCGTTCAAGGTTCGATGTGGACTAGCTAAGATGCTCTCATAGAAAGCCATCTACAAGGAGAAAAGCACAAAATCTTTGTTATAATGTATCCTCGAGGATGACTAGACTAAGCTAAGTTCAAGTATTAAACAACCCATAAATTCAAGAGTTAAAGACAGAATCATGACACCTGATAAGAAAATTAACAATATTAATTGGGAGGAAACGATATTGCAAGGTTTGTACACGACCATTACGTTAACCATATTAACTCACCACTTGACCAAAGAACTTTAACACAAGACGTCATACCTCAGCACCATACAAATCGTCTGTCCACACTGTTGCATTCCTGTGATCGTAGATTCTGTTAACACACTCGAACTTCCAGTGACGCCCCTGCAATACCAAATTAATGTTGCGGTATGAACCGTGCAAAAGGAATGTGACTAGAAATGGAAAATCTATCTCGTCTAGACCTGAAGTAGATGGCTGTTGAAATCTGGAGGCAAATCATAAATATATATCAAGGGCCTTCTTTTATTCACCGTAGGTTTAAGAATAAAATTTTTTTCGGTGATATGCAGATGATCCGGTACATCAATTTGAGCCGGTAGTAGCCATTGAGGCCATTCCCTCACAGATATTTGAACAGATGGAATGCTGCAATCAACTCCATACCAGCCCTTGTTACACTGCAGGACATGCCAGATTTAGCTTCAGCATGAGAAATGACAGATTAAGGTGATGGGTTATAATCCAAAGCTAATGGTCGGGTACTCGGTTATTAATTTGATGATATAACGTTTCAAAAGACTCTTCCTAGATGTTCTTGAAGCGTTATACTTACCCAAATTCGAATAGTTTCATACATTTTTAATGTGATTCACCCCATGTTCCTCATCTAACATAAAAATAGCACAAAAAGAGAAGATAAACGAGGCAAATTCCTACTCCCCCCAACTAAAAAAGACAAAATAATAATAATAATAATACATAAGAAATTACCTGACAAAACCCCCCCATGCAATGCCCATTTCCAGAGCACTGATTGATACAAATGCAAGATACGGGTGTTTCACAGAACCGCCCGAGCAAACAGTCATATTTGCAGTCACATTCCTCTTTAAATTTCACCTTTGAAGCATATGCTTCAGCTGGGTCTACATTGCACCATCCCGGTTTGCTTCCATTTGTGGTGAAAATATTATCCAAATCAGCTTTTGTCCAATCGGTAACTTTAGGAGCATTTGGATCAGAGGGTCTAAAACAGATACCTCGACATCATCAAATCAAGCGAAAAACAAATCATCTAAGAGGATACATTTCAGCTCAAGAATATGGATTATTATTACCTCGTTTGAAAACCACATGCCTCAGCTACTGGACGATTTGGATATTTTGTGCCTTCCCCACAAAAACACATGGCTCGTGTTGTGTCACAATAAGTAGGGCAAATCGAGACAACCCAGGACCCATATGGTTCTCCTTCTGAACCAGGACGGTTGCATTCTAACTTCACTTTCTCAGAGCATCCTTCACCTATTGAAACCGTAGTTGATGTGCAGACAAGAGTAATTTAAAAGACTGCTACAGCATCAAACTCAAAATATAATGAAATAACAGAGCGATTACTAATTTTGTCAGTTTTTCTATTGCCAAATGTGATAACGAGTCAAATTACTGATGGAAGTTCGTTCGAAAGACATATAGTTCAATCAAACTTGAGCCCAAACCAAAATCATCTTCTTCTTTTTGTTTTTAAACGAAAGGATTCAATACATCTTGTGGCACTTAATGTCAATCGTCTGATAGTATACATAAGGAGGAAAGCCTCGAACAGATTTCAACTTGCACTCTCACAGTTTCTCGAGAAAAAATTATGAATATCGATGAAATAGAGAAACAGCCGTTAAAAAACTAACCACTGTATCCATGAAAGCACCGACATTGCCCAAATTCATGGTTACAAACACCTTGCCCACTACAGTCATTTTTGCAACCACTGCCACCTACTAACTGCCAGAAGAGATCGAGTTCGTTATAAAGAGATCAATGTCACGCAGCAGAAGTTAAACGAAAAGCTTTCAATAAAAATCTCTAAAGAAACTTAGTTATATGGAAAGAGTTTAAGAGAAAAATGAAGAAATTTGAGTCTACACTTATTGCCTATCATCCGTGATTGAAAATAATATCAAATCGAACAATGAAACGAAACCAACTCTTACGCAAGCTATAGGGTGAATTACAGAGAGAAATGTTTCTGAATTTCTCACTACCTCAACAATCTGGAGTTCCTTAGCATTGGCATCACAACCAGAAAGCCACCGCCCGATATGAGACTTCCACGGTGCACCATGATAAACAACTGCGTCGTGAGAATCAGGAGGAAACTTACGATTCAAATCGATCGCTGGACCTGGATCTTGTTTGACATGGTTGTTATAGGTTTCAGTAGACGAATTAACAGCGAAACCAGAGTTCGGAAATCGCCTTAAGTTATCCAAAGAAGGCACCAAAGGAAAGAAGAACAAATGAACCACTGTAACCAGTGCAATTATAGAAGCAATTGAGGCCCCAAGAGACCATGAGCAATTCAATTTCTGAGCAAAAGCCATGATCTCAGACTCCTAACAGTGTCTGTATAATTTACATCAAACCAAAACAACCTTTCCTCCCTCAATCGAGTTCCCAACAACCTAAAAAGATAAGAACAACCAGCAAAAACAGGATTAAACCCACATTCCAAATTCCAACGCCAAGAACTTCAAAATAAACATCAAAATCTGAGTTCTACCAT
This sequence comes from Cucurbita moschata, assembly GCF_002738365.1. NCBI lineage: Eukaryota > Viridiplantae > Streptophyta > Magnoliopsida > Cucurbitales > Cucurbitaceae > Cucurbita > Cucurbita moschata. Next base: position 5,008,696 of record NW_019268520.1, read on the forward strand.
GAAAAGAAACCCCACACAAGCCATAAAAATCAAGACCCAACAAATGAAATACAACAACAATCCTTCACAACCCTAGATATCAATTCTTCACAATCACCAGAAAAAGTTGACCAGAATATACCACAGATTTCAGGGAATGAATGAGAATAGGAACAAAGAACAAGTACCCGAAGCAGGGGGGGGCTGAATTAGAAGAAGCCAATAAGAACAATTCAACGACAGATCGCGATTTCCATGGAGACAGAGTAGCAATTAAATAACATCGTGCGATTCCGGGCTTTTGCTGGCAAACCCAGATACAAGAACAGAATCATTATATAAAAAATTGAGGAAATTAATATATAGAAATTCTGACAAACAAAGAAGAAACCGCCAAACTCCAGAGGGTGTCGCTAAAGACGAAAGTTTGAATAGCATTAAAGACGGAGACGGTAAAATATTGGTCTTACGGAATTGTTTTTTAATTTTTAATTTTTAATTTTTTTTTATTGAGTTGAAATTCAATGGAATCGTAAGGCCGTTGACCTTTGGACAGTTGGATTTGTCGTTTAGTGGGGATGGTGTGTAATGCGTGAGGATTTATTTCGTAAACAATTTGTTTTTATCAAAATGCTAATAAATATATTATTTTATGAAATCAATTAATTTATGTTAAATTATGGTATTATTAATAAAAAAAGTATTAATTAATTTCTAATAGTTTATTTTTACGTCTCTAAATCTATCTTAGGTAAAATTAAATTAGTGTCTAAATTATAAAACAAAAATATTGAAATTATATGTCAAATAACTAAGTTTGTATTGGCGTTTAAAATATTAAAATTATATTAATGGTTTAATTGGATTTTTTTTAATAGAATGGTTAGTTGTTGAATTTAATTTTTTTTAAAAAAATCATGATTATGGTATAACTTTACTCGGGACAAAAAATAAGAAAATTATAAGTAATTTCATAGGTCAAAGAAAATTATTTCTCAATTTGAAAAATAAAAATAAATAAATATTCATAATTGGTTTTATTTCATTTTATTGTTTAATATGTAATAAGGTTTAGTATTTACTATTTTATGTTATTGATTAAATGTGGGTTTTTTAATTTCATTAAATATGAAAAATATTTATGACTTTTACTAATTTGTTATAATTACGTTTTTTATTTTTATTTTTTATTATTATTGTCATTTATTTCCCTATGACTATGTTTCAATTTGACAGATATATTAATGTGTAGATAGGAAATTTTATTTATTTTATGTTTATATGATAATCTTATGGTTGACTTTTATGTAATAAAATAATTATGAGTAGTTATTATGGATCTAATTAAACTTAATTAGTTAAACAAATATTACTTGATCTCATTTATTTAGTTTATAGTATTATTTAAAAAATGTGATTATTTTTTTGTCAACTTTTTTCTTTACATGTATTATCATTGTTATTTTAATATCTAAATCTCTGACTTATTAAATGAAAGTACATGTCTTAATTAATTACGTGATTGGTATAATTTTATTTTAAAATAACAAAAAAATAAATAGATGGGCAAAAAGGTAAACTAACACCCTCTATTATTTATCCTAAAACATGTTCTCAATTTAAGGGGTATTAAATTGCTCATGTAGACTGCTCCCTCTATTTCATTCAATTATCACACTAGGTCTAATCACCAAAGGCTATTACCACATGGATGGTGTTAACAAAATTTGAAATTTAAGGCCTAGAATTTAAAAAGAGATTAAAAAAAAAAATCTATACTACGTAGTAACTGTCAAAATCAAGCTATTGTTTCTTTAAACAAAAGAATTGAATGACAAATTGGTGCCTGCAAAATACACGATGCTATGGAGACAGAGAGTTTAATCTGAGAAGGGAAAAGAGTTGACATACAATACAGTGACAGTAGATACGGGTATAAGTTCATAAAACCTACGACTGCAGATAAACAAGCAATCGTGTAAAAGATATATATATATATATATATAGATATATATAGATATATATATATATATATAGATATATATAGATATAGATATAGATATATAGATATATAGATATATATATATCAAGGTTTTGAGCAAATGTGAGCTCTCTGTCTATAGAGCCTAGTTCTGCTTTGGCTGCTGTCGTCTGGGGTTGAGTGGTTCGCCGGTGGTCTTAGGCTTAGCGGGGGTGACCTTTGCAGGAGTCGACCGCTCGGACTGGGAGAAACGTATGAGGATCTGCATGAGGACTGTAACAATGGCGAGGCAAGATGCTGAGAATGTACGACCTTTCCATGAAGATAATAAGGCAGAGCCTTGAAGAAGCTTGAGGGACCCCAAGATGAGCAGACATGTCCACGAAATTGTTACCTGCTCAAGGTGAAGAAAAAAAATGAAAATGAAACATTTAAACAAGTCCTGCGAGAGAATGATTGAGAGAGAGATAAAATTGGGATTTTTTTCCCACGAACATTGCATTTTTATCTCTATCCTCAGTTCTTACAACGTTTAGTTTCATCAAATTGAACCAGTTTATAATATCTATAGGGTAAGATTTCTCATGAACAAATGGACAAGTCAGCAGAAAATATAGCTAACAACAAAATCAATCAAACAAAAGGGCCTAAAACTCAGCAATGAGATATCCAAAACCAACTTTAATGACCAGAAAACACAGAGAAACCACCTTGCCCAGCCACAACATATGTTTATAATTAGTCACAAATCTTTCTAAAAAGTAGTAAACTTAAGTAACAAGGGCTATAAATTTCATTAATTATTCAAATTTAAGGTTAAATTTTGATATAATCAGAAGTTCCCATAGAATATAGAGTTCTCTCTCTTTATTTAGGAGAAAAACAAGGAGCTTACCAAGAGGGACTTGATTGGCCGACCAAGGTCCTGTAATTCTTCATTGTTAAAGGCGTCTTCTGCTACATGCTTGTCCATCAGTGCATCCTGGAATGCAAGAACCAAGAAGGTAAGGCAATTGATTGATAACTTTTAACCTATGGGTAATAGCCTGCAAAATCAGATTGTTTTGATCTTCATCTCATAAGATTTCGTTTTAGTTTTCTGTTTTCGAAAATTATACTGGTTTACTTGCAATTTCTTTACAACGGTTTTTCAATCGTATCAAGGAAACATTTGAATTCTTCAAATTCCAAAAATAAAAACAAGTTTTTGGAAACTACTTATTTAGTCAAAAGTTGACTTGGATTTTGAAAATATTTGTAAGAAAAGATGTATATACCAAAACAAATGTGAATTAATTTTCACAAACCAAGTAGTTACCAAACAAGACCTTAATATTTTGTACCTTTGCCACAAACATGTCTCTACACCATTGAGCAATGGCATCCTCTGTCTCAGGCAATTCCTTCATTGAATGTCGCTTAATGTGCACATGTACCTACAAGAGCAGATAGATTGTGGCATTGTTATCAGAACAAGGCCAACCCACGATGGTTCCATTTATTGTATAATTTTGTAATTGTAGAACTATAATTAGAATACAAAAATTTCAATAAAAAAAAAAAATTATATTATAGGATATTTTTTAAATACTGCCAATTATTTTCCAATTTTAAAAACATGGGCAACGCCTCTGTGAATGCTACCTAGTAAATGCCAAAAGAAAATTCTAACGAACTATAACCGAAGGATTGTCTAATGAGAGGATGACCACCATGAACCAAAAAGAGTCGGATAATTACGTTGAGGAGAAGCATTGCGTAGTGATTGGCCAGCAAGGTTATTCACTTTGCTACAAGGACATCAATATGTTTCTCGAACAAAAATTATACAAAAAAAGACACTTTAGGCAAAGGTAATTTACCACAGAAGGCTGCCCCTTGAAGAGTCTGAGCATTGTTGGTGGAGGTGAGCTTTTGGGAATAGCTACTGTTACATCATAAATTGCTGGAACAAACGAGCGCATATGACCAACAGCTGACACAAATCCCTGAAAGCAACAGAGTAACAAGCCAATTCACAGGTGGGTAAATATAGCTCCGCACATGCCAGGTGAATAAATGGAACTAAGATTAAAAAAAAAAATCTGTAATCAAATAAGACTTGCACCAACTACGCAATGATTTAGGATGAGTAATGAGAAGACAGCAACTAATGGAAAAGTTCTCATTTCCCACTACCCAAACCTTTGCCCTTCCTTAAAAGACAAGAAGTTGACATAATGTTGAAATAATGTACGAAGGCGAGAATCATAGAGCAAAAACACAATCACGTTAACAAATAAAAAGCTCAGAATCCTAGGCGGATGGCCCTGACATGCTGTGGTCAGTAACCTATTTAATAGTCTATAGATTATCCCCAAACCTTGATGTTGCCTCAAGTCTATTTCATAATACAGTCAACACAAACTAATAATGAAAAGTATTTGAAATCCAAAGAAAAAATAAACAGAATTCTACATAAATGAGAACAAATAATACATAAAATTTCAAAAAAATTTTATTCATAGTTAGATAATCTTGAATTGCAAAAAGGATAAATCGTTGTAATACTTGAGGATAATGATAGAACTTCAACAACGTCACGTACACATAATTGACAAATTATATCAGCGATAGATGTCTCTTAAGCATTGAGAGATCTGGCGATCACCCAACATGTGTCAAAAGATAACAAATCTCCGTTTATCCTGTCTAAATTAGGATATTAAAAGTTGTGAGATAGTAACTAAGAACTAAGTGATCTTTAAGCATGTTTGTAAAAATAAACAATATAAGCCGTTCTTACAAGAAGACCTGCATGCTAACATCTTTTGAAACAATACTTGCATTTCCGAAACATATAAGCCAGAAAAGAAGAAGTTTAACACAATTTTGGAAGAATTTCTACCTCAACCACATTTATGGTGCAAGTAAAATTTACTTTCTTCAAAGTTAGGTGGAAGGAAAAGCACTTTATCATGAATACGTATAGATATAATATAAGCATCGACATACAAACACTAAAGCCATAAAATATTAAAACCACAAAGTCACACCATTCAAGACATATGTCACGGAAATAAAATCCAAAAGCATGTGCTCATTAGAAAAATTGACTGATCTACTTGGAAAAAGGAGCACCAAAATAAAAGTAAGAAGGTTTACTCCACATGAAATGTAGAGAAGGGTAATCCTTACAAAAGCCAAAACACAAAGAAGAAACCCAAAATACAGAAACCCCAAAAAAGACACGTCTCTAATTTCCTTTAACAGAACTGAACTTTTAAATCGTTATCTTCCTCTAAAAAAATGTCTAATTAAACAGTTGACCGGTAAGAACTAAAAATGGGGATAAGGTTAATATGATATGGAGATGCAGATACATGACATGAACCTAATGCAGACACATTTTTAATTGTATTTTTCTAAAATATATTTGCATCCCCTTAAACATTGACAATTTTCTTTCCTAACATTTGCAGTTCAGATAATGATAATTGCATCTAAAATGAAGCAAGAGATGAGAGACTGAAGAGACCAATTAGCATTTGAATAGCTATGGCGTACTTTTCAAATGAAATGGTATATTTCTCTAAAAACCATAAGATGATGTCAAAACTCATATCTTATAACAGAAGTTACATAGGGAATTCAAAGCGAAACAGACATGTATTTAATGGTTTAATGTCTAATAAGAAAAAATGTCACAGGCTGATACAAATTTACAATTATACATGCAGAAAAAATAAGCCTGATTATTCTAATTCAAAGTCTACTACAATGACTGTTTTTTATTATGTTCACGTCACTTTCAAAGTTTATAAAAGATCTCAAACTCTATATTCTGAGTGTCTGACAAATATTGAAGTGCCATGGTGTGTTAATGTGTGTGCGTTAATACGTTCAGATACAGACACATTACTCAAATCAAAGTGTTTAGTACACAATATTTAAAAGAACAGAAAGAGACACGGGAGGGGAGAGGGGGGGCTAAAGAAAAGAACTGAGTAGATTTTTGGTATCATTTGTTTGCAACCGTATTTCTTTTGCAGGTGTAGAGGAGTTCAAAAAAGGGGCATAAACAATTAAAAAAGTGTCTAAACATGGTAAGAACGAAAATTTCATGAAAGTTATTTTCAATAAACTCTAACCTTTGTACGTGGAATCAAAACATTTCTAGGAACAGGTAATCCATTTGCAACTGCATACTCTTTAGCTGCCAGAAGTTTTGCCTCAGTAAATCGAGTCCCTTCTACAAAAAGTGCCAACCAAAAAGGCAAAGGGAAGTCCTTCAACCGTAAAAGGCCTGACTGCAGACACAATAACATGAGCCTCAAATGAAATCATGTTAAGTACAGAAAAAAACTCATGGTAAAATTGAAAAGATCCAATGCGTAGTGAACAACTCCTGTATAAAATACAGCATGATTGCCTTGCCTTTAATGTAATTTCATCCTTGGCCCAGCTTCTTTCGAGAAAAAGATACTCCGAAAACCACATTGACCAACCTAAAACCTGCCAGAATAGAACTCTACATGATATATTCTTCCCTCTAAAACTTAGACAACTTTAGTCAGCTGAGTACTAGGAGAAATTTAGCATTAGGAACAAGTCTGCAACTGAAAATTAAAAAATTAACTTCAAAATTTGATTAAAAAATAATAACAATCTCATGAATGCTAAAAGAAGAATCAGAAAAACTAACGTACTGGCAGAAACTTTGATGACTTCTTCATTACAGCTAGCGTGCTGCCAAGACATCCAGATCTCTACCAAATGTATATTATTAGTAGGGAGATAACATAAAACTAACAAGAAAATGGCATTAAACACACTGATTTTATGCTCTGATAGAAACATATAACATGTAACAGGTATAGATGCCAGATAATGTAAAAAGATGCACCTACAAATACGTGTGTAACACTTAGTGAAGTTGAACTATCCTTGATAAAGAAACTAAAGAAATAGGCACCTGAGCTAGAATCCATCCAACAAGCCAATCGATATCACTTCTGTGGTTAGAAACAACAAGTGCATGCTCTTTACCTGGAAAAGTTCATAACTTACGCGGTCAGTTGAGACATTTTGCAGATTTTTCAAAAGAGATATAAATTTACAGTCAATACAAAGATATGCAGCAGGCACGATGCAAAAAGTGCAAAATTGTACGCTTACCCATTAGTTTAAGGGTTTCACGATCTGCGTACACTTTAATCTGCGTTGAGAATGGTTCCACAAATTGAGCTTTCATTAGTCCAACCAAGAACCGAAAAAACAGGTACTAGGCCATTTGATATGGATTCGGTGAAGATTTACAAGACAATTTAATCATTTAGTGGTTTTATTAATAAAAACATTAGAAGAAAAACAAATTGACACGCATTTAAACTCAAGTAGCGAACTGATGCTTGATAAACTAATGCTACATTCTTCAGCCTAAAACGGTAATTCTGTTAAGCAAGTAAAAAAAAAAAAAAAAAAGTAAAAAGTAAAAAGTAAAGCATAAAATCATCATTTTAAATGGGGGAGGATTGTCAGATGGGGTAGCCTTTCATTTCTCCTCCATAGCATCAGAATATAGTAAAGCGCAAAAAAACAATGGGATGAAAAAATTTAGTCATTGAAATTCAGGATGGAGGAAATACAATACAGCAACAACAATACCTCCATAACTACTAAAATGACATAATATGGGGATCAAAATGATGCACCTTAACACCTGCCCACCAATCAACTAGCCAAACAAGCTCCAACCACAATAGCTCTGCCACCAATCTATTAATCCTTCTGTATCCATTTTTTGTTAGCGGCCTTATAAGGACAAAGGATGTTGCCTGAAACAAGGGAGCGGAGATTGGAGAGAACAATCAACACACACTTTTAAAGAAGATGAGGTGAGAGCGCAAACAACAAATACTAGAATAGCACAGTATAATCAAAATGGCTGCATAGAAGATAAACCACGTTCGTTAAAGCTCATCAGCCGACTCACTGGTTACAACCGACGCATTGTATTTAACTAAGGCACCTGGATCATCTTACCACATTTTGTTAGAAAGAACAAGCAACGAAGAATATTCATTAAAATAATCTGTAAATAAAAACAATAATAAGTTCAAACATTGCAAACGAGAAGGGAGAAAAACAGAATCTAAGCTAAATCTACAGGTTACCTTGGCGCAACCAGACGACTAATCCAAGTAAAAGTGGAAGAAGCATGCATTAACACAATAGAAACACACCGCTAAATTGGTTTAAGCAACTTACCCTAACGATTATAGTCTCCACTACTCACCTCAACCACACACACACTAAGAACGCAAACAATAACAAAATCCAGGCACTGGAGAAACCAACAGTAATGAAATCAAAGCTCGAATAACACCGAGAAGCTTCAAAAGATCCAAATCGACAAAGAAAGAAGAACCCGCACAGATCGAGCAGAAGCAGCCGCACAATACCTGAATGAGATTGACAACGAGGCCAGAAACGAAGAAGAGGACGCCCAATGGCAGGATCACCAGGGCCGCTGGAATCGCCATAGCAACAACAAGCAGGCAAGCTCCACCACCACTTCAGACTCTTACAGAAATGAGAGGGAGAAGAAAAAGACAAACAAATTGGAAAGATTAAGAAACGAGGAAGCTAATTTGTGATCAAATGGAATGATTACAGCAAAACAATGGCGGGATGAGGAGATTTTCGGGTGGGAAACAGTGAAGAAAGTGATTGAGAGAAGGAAGATGAAGCGAATGAAAGAGAAATTAGGCAAACGCCCATCGCATCACGTTGATCTCATCGACTATGGGAATATCGAAGACAGATAGCCAATTAAAAGTGTGTTTGTTAAAATAATACCTCTTGTCTTAATTTTAATTTAATTTTATCCTAATTTTTTTACTTCACTTGCTTTTAATAAACTTTAAACTAATTTTTACACGTTGAATTTATTTTTTTCAAACAAATTTAATAAATATCAATAATTCGTTTAAATATACTTTAATAAGTAAAACCACTTCTAAACATAAATTAATAACTAAAACGTTAAACTTCACGTTTGTTTTTAGTCAGTTTTCAAGTATATATATATTCGTATTTTATATGATATATAATTTAAATACATATTAATAACGTAATTTTAATATTATTTTTATTATATTAAGATTTCATTGAGAATTATTTTTAACTATTTTGAAAATGAAAGTTATTGGGATAAATATTTCATTTGACTGAGATTTTGTTTTTTTTTAATTAATATTATTTTTCTTAAATCTTTTAATTAAAGCATTACAATTACAATGTTCAACGGTTTTTATTTGTGAAGCGATACCAATAACATTCATACCATGCTACATACGTATGGAGTGGAAGCTGCTAGGGAAACCATAATAAGAGATTCGAAATATTTTTAATTCATATGGGATATCTGTCAACATTCGACATCTAACTCTCATTGCTGAACCAATGAATTGAGTAGGAGGCATAGCCAATTCGGTATCTCCGTTCGAGACAGCATTTGAAGTTCATTGTTTTGTCTTGGTTTGCCAGTGAAGATGGATACCGATACCTTTGATTTGATGCAGAAAGTCGAAGTTTGATAAGTGGAAACTTTTGGCATCATTTCTATTACAGTAGGAGAGAGTGAGTAGGGATGTATTTACCTATGTTTAATTGTAAAATATTTATGGATGATAGATATGCAAGGACCATGATTCCATGTAGTACTTTTAATCCGTGTCTCAGTCCTAATGTGGTTGATCATCCTCTCGGATCAAGACAAAATTCACATGTTTTTAGAGGTCGTACATAATCCATCCAACCATTGAGGCTCAAAATGACAAGCACTTTTCATTGAGCAAGCTTAATGCTATCTTGAACAGTCAACCGACTCTTGCTCATCCGACATAATCGTACGAGCTCACAATTCACCCAACACGATCATCAGTGGTGAACAAGAATTGAAGATCAGATGCAGGATAGGTGCACCTCTCGCCCAGTGGGAAGTAATGAGTCCCAGTTCCTAGTAAATCAATTTAGACTCACCATTAACATTCTGTCTTAGAATTGTTAATGCCTATCTTTCACAAGTGTATAAGACTTCTTTAATTGCTAGATAGTCTGAGTGTGTCCATCGGAGAAATCAACTGATGATATACAAACCACCAGAGTTTCATTCTTTTGGCACATCTGATACCATCTTGTTAAATCTCCTAATAGTATACAAACCACTAGAGTTTTGTTTCCAAGTTTTTGAACCATGTTTAATTGAAGCTCTGTCCCTAAATTGAAATAAATAACACTGGAATGTCACTCACTTGGAAGCACAAAGAGATGATCAGGCAGGTTGATTCAAGATCAGAACACAGTTGGAGAGAATCGACAAATTATTTAGCCACTAATGCCTAAGAATGTATTGCTTGGTTCATAAATATGCATTACTTTCTGGAAGCCCTCAACCCAATATCTTGAGTTATAAATGATGGGGAAAGAAGTGGCAGCACACCGCTCACTATGAACAATCCAGTTTCAACTAGAGGAGGGTTCAGCTCCATCGTGTAGGGCACAACAAATAGTTGCTTTATGATGACCTTGATAAACCTTCATCTCTTTGCCAGTTGACATGGACCAGAGTCTTGCAGTAGTATCGGAAGAGGCTGCATTCACAAGCATCCCATGTTACTTTCAAAACATACAGGAAAGGCTTAACGGATACTTCAATGTTTACGGCGAACGCCAAAATAGAAATAATTGACTAAAACGAATAACGTTCTAATTGCGATTCTTGTAGTTAGAGCCAATTTCCTCTCAAAATATGGATATCCACACCTTTTTTTTTTTTTTTTTTTTTTTTTTTTTT
>NW_019268520.1:5020010-5031196 GCF_002738365.1 Cucurbita moschata
GCATCTTCCTTAAAAGGATTGTGACAACAGCGGACAACATAATGAAAAGTTCCTAGAAAGAATACAATTGAACAATTTGTGTAATAATGCTCTTTTTGACTTTTTGAAGTCCGGCTCGAGACAATGAAAAGTTCCTAGAAAGAATTCAATTGAACAATTTGTTTTGACTTTTTGAAGTCCGGCTCGAGACAATGAAAAGTTCCTAGAAAGAATACAATTGTGTAATATGACTTTTTGAAGTCCGGCTCGAGACGATCTTTATTCTGCCAAGAATATGTTTCATTCTCTATTCTCATCTTCTTGGTTCAATGTTTAAAAACCACATTTTAAATCATATCAAAACGATAATCATACCACTTAGACCAAATGCCTTTATAATAGATCTATAATTCTTAGTTTCTAGTCTATATATGAAATTTATATAAGTAGAAGCTGTGCATTGCCACGCATTCCTTTGGGTTAGGCCCCATTGATAACTATTTTTTTTTTTTTTTTTTTTTTTTTTTGCATATATATCACTGGCCAACAAACCTGGTCTAAAAAGTTTGTAGGATAATTCATATCTAAGAAACTAGCTACTTTATTTTGGATCTATGATATCTATAGATATAATGCTTACTCCCTTTACCTACTGCGCCAAATGCATAATGCTTTGCATAATGGTCAACAGAGATCAATGCTTTCAAAGCTATTTAGAAAGAGAATAAAGCCTACTGTGGCCCTCAGATTAGTCCATAAACCAGTCACCTGTTATAAGATATGCACCATCTACTGAGAAGACGCAGTCCCACACCCAGCGTTGGTGTCCTGAAAGGCACATGGGATTGCAAAATTAAGCACTAAACTTGCTTCTCACTAACTTCCATTGAGACCCAGTATAATAATAATTGAATAGAAATAACCATGTCTTTAACAAAAATAACACTATAAATGAGAGGTAGATACCTATAAGTGTCTTTTCTAACGTGAAACCGTCCACGTTCCAGATTTTGACAGTGCTGTCAGAAGATGCAGTGGCAAGGTATCTAAAAGATGTGATGCCATGAGAATGTTATAATTTGCAGAAGTAAACAAGCCGCAATGATCAATTATCAAACATCTATAGTCGAGTACGAAATAAAAGAAAAGAGAATGTATTAGAGTTCTGAGGAATACCGGTGGGGTTCACAGAATTCAGGTGAAAGGAGACACTTGAGAATGTATCCCTTGTGTGCTTGAAGTTTATGAAGTGGCTCAAAGTTTGTCATCGTCTGAAAGAGAACAAGGTCCTACATTATTTCAATTGTACAGCAGAACAACAACTAGCATTTTGCATTTAGGAATAACCTGGGTGCCACGTAATAAGCGCCAAACATAACATGTGCCGTGATTATTTGCTGCAACTACCAAGCTTCCATCCCACATAACCGTCAAAGATCTTACAGCTGTATCCACTTCTGGCACCTGGAATCGAACTAGACTATGGGGATGTATACATGATAATCCATATCATTAACTTTTGTTCTTTTTTTGCAGTAAGTAAGAATCTCATTTAGGAGATTACAAATAGATTATTAGGTAATTTTTGTTCTGCTTTTGCAGTAAGTAAGAACTCCCATTTAAGAGATCACAAATAGATTAAATTGTAAGTTAAGGTCCTTGAACCTTTTGGTTTGAATCTAATGGATTCCTGAACTTTCATATATGTATTTAATAAATCCTTGAATTTTTCCTAATCGGTTTTTAAACTTTTAAATTTGTGTTTAATAGGATCTTGGACCCCCACTTTATGAGAGGTTCTAACCTATTTGACATTTCAAAAATTTCATGGGCCTATTAGACACAATTCTTAGGAGAACCAAGTCACCTTGAAACACGTCACATTAGCATCCTTAAAACCCAGTATCAACCACTTGAAGACTAACACCTAGAAGAAGTATTACCATAGAACTACTCTTACGAATCTTTGATTTTTGAACCTCTTGTATCTCAAAAGCTTCAGACAACCTAAAAAATTTCCTTCCATAGTTTAACTATCTTAACTAAAACTAATCCTTTTCACTTCATTTTCTTTTTATTTTCCCAATCACTCGAGATTGGACTCCAAAGAAGAATGAAGAATTGACCCAGAACTTCTCTAAGCGCCCCAACTGATTCCTTCATAAGTTGTTTTTCCCCTCTAATCCTTTAGATGATGGTTTTCCTTATCTGCAGAAAGAACTTCCAAAAGATCTGAAGGATTCTGATGCCTCAATTTCTTTGTTTTCCTCATTATTACGAAGAAACATTGTAGTTATTCCCCATAAATATTCTTACCCAAAAAAAAAAAAAAAACGCTCCATAAGTATTAAAGGTATCATGCTAAAAAACTCCCTTATTTTCTTCTAGTTCAAAATCATTGGCAAACACAAAATGAAATGCACAATGCCATACCAGTTCACAACTGCATGAATTTGCAGTCAAATCCCATACACGGATATTCCCATTTTGATCTCCAGATATCAGTTCAGTCTGCAAATGACAGAAATTTGGTTAGCAATGTAAAAGCAACACAACAACATTAGTAGTTTTTCTTAGTATGAATCTCAGAGAAAAGCAAGACAAAATTGGTTCAATGAAAATTGTACAATTAATATTCCTTCTCATGCCCAAAAAGTTAAATAAATAAATTGTATTCAGGAGAGGCTCTTGTGCATTGTCTTATGCAGTATAATTATTATTATTGTGATGAGAAACAAACTTCCATTACATAAGTAGGACTAAAAGGATTTGAAGTAAAATGACATCAAACTGCTAAAAGGGGTAGAGATGTGATAAATTACCTGATTAGGATGTAGAACAACAGTGTTAACTGCTGCACGACTTTCATATTCCCTCTGACAACCAGGAGCCCTGCATTTCTCAAAATCAGTCCAGATACCTTGAATGCAAGTCTAACAACATCAAACATGTATACACAATCAAATAACGACACATTAATTTGAAAGCTTTTCTCACCTCAAGTCCCATATTTTTACTGTGCCGTCCTCAGAACCTGAATACATCCAGTTCCCATCACATTGAAACCCCACTGACATTACATTATTAGTATGTGAATCATAACTCATTATCTGCCATTTGAGGGAAAAAATAGAAAGAACAAACTCGTTAGAAAATGAAAGGAAGATTTATTTTCACTCAGCTTCCATCTAGAGATTCAGGGAAAAAAAAAAGTTCAATAATAAAAAGAAATGAGCAGGTTACATACCGGTTGAGGGCTATTTGAATTGAGATCAAACAATCGGATGTGAGGATTACCAGCAGCAGCCAAATATCTTTTGTCTGGGGTAATCTCCAGTCTATTAACTTGCTGCGCACATTATTTATGGTAATTAGGCAAATGAGGGAGCAGAAAATATCCACAATTAACTGTTGCGAGAAAAAACCAGGGGGTAAGGCTAACTTCTAACTAGTTAAGAAAAGACGACCAGAGGCAGAACCACCACCCTGCTCTACCAAAGTATTAAGCCCCACTACTAAAGTATTTCTTCCTTTCCATTATATACTTACATATACGGATCTCAAAGTTAAGTTCATCTTGGCCCTTTCATATCTTTTCTCAACTAAAGATAAGCAATGTGAGCTATGACTTATATTTAAAGAAAACTCATAAACTATTAATATAAGAAGAACTTTATAAACGAAAGGATATGGCATGAGTCCTCTTCCCTCATTTCTGTTCCTTACATATATGGCTCCTTGTTGATAGAGGATTGGGCGTGGATAATTTGAAGCAGAGGAAAATCATGCATACATCAAAACAATTTTCTGAACTCTGGTCTTTCAAATGCTACTACGTTTCCCGTAATCACACCCCTATTACCACCCCCAAAAATCATTGAATTCAACATGAATTTGGCCCAATTTTTCAAAAGGCTCAAGTAACATAAAAAGATCGTAGTTAAGTATGTCATAATGTTCGAAGAATGAGATAACTTTCCTACTTATAAATTTGTAACCCGACTAAAGTTTCTTCCAAAATTTCTAACATAAGAAAAGAAAAACATAATGCAGAATAACCAAGAAACACAGAGAAAAACCAGTCAAAGGATTTATGAACTAACAGAATCGGGGTATTGTATAGTTCGGTAACAGCGACCGCTTTTGGCCTCCCAAAACCTAATAGTGTGATCATAGCTAGCAGTTGCAAGTATCACTGATGGTTGACTCATCTTAATCTCCTGCTAGTAACAAAGAAAAATAGAGAGTAAATTGAAAAGCCAGGTAGGAACTCGGTATAGTTCTCGATTACAGCCACATAATAAAAATGCATTTGCATCAGAATACAGTAACATACTTCAGGATTTGTAGAACATGAGCATACTCGTGTCAAACGCGGAAGGAGCCCAAAAAACCACGAGGAAGAAGAGTTATTACTTGGAGGCACTTATCGAGATGAGAACAAACTTCAGTTTCTTTCCTCCACCACCAATATTGATCAGACCGAGCTCGCGATCACCGTCTGATAGGATCGAAACTCCTACGAACCCTAAAGGCTTGCTAGGCCCCGACAGGCGTTTGATTGGTAGAAAATTGGAAGGAATCCATGCAAGAGACGGTGCTTCCGATTTTGAAATGCCTTACGAACTACCTCCGTCGAGAGTCCGGAGAGAGAGCCATTCTGAATGCCTTCGCGCCGTCGTTGCTGCCTCACAGGTTGAAAGATCACAGACAAGAGCAACGACGGTCGATTAATTTATTGGTATAAAAGAAAATGAACAAATTTTTTTTTTCCTCCCTTTTTTTCACAACAGACGAAATAGGGAAATGAAGAACAATTGAATTTTTTTTTTTTTTCCTCTTTACAAGCAAATTTTTTATAGTAGAAAATGTTTTTATGTTAGATTTAAATGGAGTTTTAAAATAGTTTTACACATAAAAATAAATAAATTAAATCTTATTCACGTGTTATGCATTATGCTGTATATTTTCTTAATACTGTGATATATGATTGGATTCATGTGAGTGTCCAAGTGAACAAAAACTTCCTCCAATTTACCATAAAAGTCACAAACAATACAACATCTCTCTATGCATGAAAATCACAAACAATACAACGTTTTTCAATATTGACGAGTGTCCGAACCAGCTTGCATGTAACTCAACTATTCTCATAACATAACCATCCAATCCTACCATGATGAGTTGCCAAAGATGCTCGTAGAATATTAAATCCCAAGTACCATGAGAGAAATCCTAATAAAATAAGCAAAATGGAACAATTTTATTCTTGCTTTTTCTCACCATAGCAAATGGTGGGCATCCAGGATGGGATTTGGATGGTTCAGTGGTAGTATCAGATGCAAAAGTATACACAAGCAATGGAAATTGCAGCAAATTTTCTGAAAAATTGCGTTGGTTGATCAATAAAATCCATTTATAGAGGTGAATAAAATCTAACTCTTCATTCAAAAAATAGTCTCTCCGCTCAGATATCTGGAAGTGCTTCTACTTCATGCCAGTGCTGCTATGATACACAACAGAGGAAATATTGCAATGTTCATTTCTGTAGCTCGCTCCAAGTTTAGAGTGGGGCGGGTTATATTGCAAAGAATGCCTTTTTGGGTTGTCGTACTTCTTCGTGCACTGCCAACCTCAAAATCTCGATGGCCACCGACCGCACTGCATAAGAATCTAGTTGAACATGGCATAAGAAATACTTTTGATGCAGTTAAAAAAAACAAACTCAAAAGTGAAAGAGAAGAGTCAAGTCAACAATCAGATACTCACTCAGTGGCTAGGCTATCTAGGATGCAATAGTTCTTGCTCAATGGACTCAAACTCTTTGAGGTTGGTAACTACATTTTGAACTTTTCTGGATAATTGGTCGGTATGCTCTTCAACAATTTTCATAAATGCAGCAAGCTGTTCTTGGTATGTGGAGCATAACCGTTTCTTATTCCGCAGCTCTATAGTGAGTTCCTGTATTTGTTTATCCTTTTCATCCTATAAGGGAAGTCCAAAATCAATGGTTTTTAATCACGATATAACAAATATAAATACATGTCAACCACCTAAAAAAAAAGATTTAGCTATCAACAGACAAATAATTCTAGTATCTTCTCAATTCAAGTTATCTTTTGTTAAAAAGCCCCCAATCTCTTGGAAGTTTACTAGTTCCCCGAACTAGGGATAAACTAGTATAGTATACTATTCATGAGTAACAAAGTATGCTAGGTGGGTGTTCCAAATGGTTCCAACCGTTTAGTTAGAGCGAAAATTCCAAACATTTCAATTGTTTCAATTGATAATTGGATCAGGTGAGACCATATCACGTTAGGCATCATAACTGAAAGCACCAAAACATGTTAGGATATACAAAAGATCAATTCAATTCACCTATACAACAAGAAGGCTAGAAAACTAACGGGCAAGGCGTTGGAAGGAATGAGTTATTGGTTGAAAAGGGGTGGCATGCCCGGGAAGCTCTAGCATGTACTCAAAATGTTTTACTTTTCCTAGTGATAGAGAGTGGGGGGATAGTTGAGAAGGGACGGACATGCCTGGGAAGCTCGATTTAGTAAACAAGAAAAGTTTTTACTTTTCCTAGCCATCACTAATGGGGTTTTGTCACCGGTAAACTCTGAGTGATAGTTCTATTGATTTGTCATCTGGTTACCATGTTCTGGGTTTATAGCTATCTGGTTACTGTACCCCAAATTGCTGGAACAAAAGAGGATACAGAGATGAGATGTAGGAAGTTCGAAAATGGCGAAGAAGGTGGCTCAGGAGGGA
Organism: Cucurbita moschata; assembly: GCF_002738365.1. Lineage (NCBI taxonomy): Eukaryota > Viridiplantae > Streptophyta > Magnoliopsida > Cucurbitales > Cucurbitaceae > Cucurbita > Cucurbita moschata. Next base: position 5,026,764 of record NW_019268520.1, read on the forward strand.
TGGCAGGGTCAAGGAGATTCTGCCATTGTAATCTGTTCCATGATATAGAAGCAAGAAAGACACGTCATCCTAAAGAATTTCATAACAAAAATTAGCCAGGCATGTCACATAAATTGTTTGGAGACATCGTGTTGCTAGAAGCCAAGGGCCATAGAGCCATATTGAGTAAATATTGATTACTTATAAGCAATTAGCCTGCATGAGTTCTGCTTCCTTTCAGGATTTTTCCCCCTTAATTCATCCATACAAGTCAGCAAGTATTACCTATATAACGTTTGCTTTGCGAAACCCAAGCAGCCTAGCCCAAGTGGACTTTCTGTTCTCAATAGCTGGCTAAACTAAGTAAATGATATATCATTTTAGTCAGTTAAAAGGGCAGGTTTCTTCCTAACACAACTGACTGAAATCATGATTACACCCTACATCGATTAGAAAAGATAACGAGTGTCAGCGAGGACACTGGACTCCGAAGGGGGTAGATTGTAAGATCCCACATCGGTTGGGGAGGAAAACGAAGCATTCCTTATAAGGGTGTGGAAACCTCTCCCTAGCAGACACGTTTTAAAAACCTTGAGGGAAAACCCAAGGAGGACAATATCTGCTAGCGGTGGGCTTGGGGAGTGAGAGTTGCTAAAATTGAAATTTAGTGTAACATAATGAATAGTGGAAAATGAGAAAATAGCAGTTTTGATGTGCCAGGTGACATTTAATTTTTGGATAAACTTCATATAAACTTCATCTTTGTTTTTCTTTTTTAACAAACCATTAATTATATTGCAACTAATGTAAACATTATAAATGATAAAGAATCCTTAATGCTAAAAAATTGATCAAGTTCTGGAACCACTAGTCTTCCTATCTCTCACGAAAAATCGCTACTTCTTTAGCAATTTCTCTCTCATACAACCAACCATTCAAAACTATTTGTCATATTGTGGCGGGCTCTCCAAATAATTTCTCCTAACATCGATCTGAGACGTTAAGATATACCACACTCAACTACATACACAAATTGCCTATCTTTTCTAGATAAGAAACAATGGCTTCAATATCAAAAACAGAATAATTCTAGATGGTGCAAATACCATGAGCATATAAAGCAAACCCAACAAAACACTGAGCCCAGTCATAACTGCACGGATGCACAACCAAAAACCATCCTGTCCTCCACTTATCCACATCCACATTCAATCAGAAAGGTGGTTTTCCAAGGCATAATATAGGAGGAAAAGATCTTTTCAATTCCATCTCTCTAAAAAACAAAATTGATTCACTAAACGATCCATCAAATAGCTTGCTTTGTTTAAAGAAACCCGGGTTTCAACGAGCCAAAATATGTTTCCACAAAACATGTTCCAATTGTTGCAAATTCCATAACATCTTCGCAGATTCTAGCCTATTAATTCTTAGGCCTCACTAGAAAGCATACTAGCAAATGACAGTCTTATTGTAATATATGATGTTGGATAGAAGATAAAAGTAGGGGAAGAGAAGAAACACGCACCATGGTCTGCCGAGCTTCACGAGGAGAAACCACAAGAGGATGATTGTGTTCCTTTACAAATTTAGTAATCACCCATTTCCCAAACTTATCATATTTGACATGAATCATTGCCTTACAGCCTTCTCGTGTGCTTGGCCGTGGCTTCCGAACTGCCCCAAATTTACCTCGGATGCTGACACAATAACCTTCTTTGTTGCATCCAAGTCTTCGGGCAAGTATCCTCCCATCTTTTTCAGAACGACGACAAGACATAACACGCATAACAAATCCCACTTGACGGGCATACTTATCATAGAAAATCTTGGCAGCATCTTCAGACTCAAATTCCATGCCCTCATAAGGCTCAAGGATGATATCTCCATCACCTTCAATCAATTCTGTTCCCGCCGGACTCTCGAATGATCCTCCCTCTATCCCTTCCTCTCCCGCATCTGCGTCCACTGTCAGAACACATCTTTCACTATTATCTCTCAAATCCATCTGAAAGTTATCAATATCTAGAGAAATTAACTAAATCACTAAATCAGACAAAGAAAAACTGACATAAAAGTCAAATGTATATATCCCATTTCCAAAGTTAGATCATCAACAGACAATGGCGGCACAACCAAGTACCAAAAATTCAATCTCCAATAGACAATGAAATCCAGAACAACGATACGGTTTTCAAGCGCATTCAATTCAATCATCTTATCACAACTTCCGTCTGCAACCCAGAGGATTGGCAAAACAAGAAAAAAAAAAAAAAAAAAAGAACAGCGATTAGAACAAGTAGATGAAACTATTACCGTGATCAGAGGATGAAGAATTGATTGGGCAGAAGCAAGAACGAAGGCGAGTGGCAGCGTCTGTAGTGCGAGGCTCTGTGAAAGAAGGTTCGAGAAAAGAGTAACGATGGTGAACGATGCGAGTAAAAGAAAGGCGAGGGAAATGAAAGATAAGATGGTGAAAACAGAGGATTTATATATATATATATATATATATAATTTTCTTTTTAATTTGTAAATGTTATATATTAAATTTTAAAAGTTTATGAGTAATTTTATATTGAAAAAAATCAATATTAGCAAACACCTAATAATAAAACTAATTTTAGTTAATAATTTTATTTAGGTGAATATTCATCTACTTACGGTAATTATTGGGTAATATATCTACTAAAATAAAACAATATATATATAATTTGGTACAGGTAAAAAAAAATTAAAATTAATCTTAAAAATAAAAAATTTGAGTTGATTTAATATATATTTTTTTTTGTCGGGTCAATCTGACCCATCTTAAAATAGGCTATAATCTATCTCAAATACTATTTTTAAGAATATTTAACGTTTGTAAGCAATATTATGACGGTGGTAAATGTTTGATATTTAAAATTTTAAAAAAATTAATTATTAATGCAATATGTATAATTTTTTTAAAATAATTAAAAATAATTGTTTAATTATTTTAATTTCCATTTCTGAAAAACTTTATTTGCGCGCGCGTTATTCTTCCTTCGTCGTTACGACTCTCCTTCCCCTTCTTGGCTTCCTCTTCGTTTTCGATCTTTTCATCCCCGATAGAATTCCTTGGCTTCGTGCTTCGTTTTCATTCTCTTCGACTTCACCTGGACTTCAATTAGGGCTAAATATCCAAGCACATTTGTTGTTCCAGCAATCAGAGGAAGATTATTTCGGGGTCGTTGCAGTATCTACGTTCGGAAACGAACATTTGGAACGGAGATAACAAAAATTGTAGCTGAACGTTGATTCTAGGTTCAATCTCATGAGGAAACGAAGATTTGAGTCATCTCAAAGGTTTGTAATCTGTGTTATTTTTGTTTTCCATCAAAATTCCAAATTTTAAATTGATGTTTCTCTGTGATTTTGTGATGTTTCTTCTGCGAGAAAAACTTTGAGCAAGTTTTTTTATATGTCTAACACCACCAGATTTTCAAGTTGATAAAACATTCCTCGTCCAAGTCCTTCAATCTATTTCCTCCCAGATCTAATTCTCTCAAGTTCAATAATCTTCCTAAAGAAAAAGAGAGCCAAAATTGCCGGAAGATCATCTATCACAACTCCTATTGAAATTCCAGTTATCAATCCTTAGGATTCCCCTTTCATCTCATCCTAGTTTCTTCCCTATTGTCAATGCACTAGCTTAATCCTTTATATCCCTGCAAGAAGACTCACAAATCACACTGCAAGTTGAAAAGAGAATACTCGTTGTATATAGAACAAATCATTTTCATTGTTAATTCTCTGATTAATTCAATATCTGGATCATTTTCTGATTTTGTATTCAATGAATCTATATGACTGTTCTACTCTGCTCATGAACTTGAGTTATCCAACTAGTCCATTTGGTAGCATATTCCTTTTTGATAATGGTCTATCATTCATAGACTAATATTGAAAGCAACTGTTGATAGAATGATGTCAATACCATTAGTTAAATATCAAAATCTATCATTGATACACTGATATTCCTCTTTGATATCGATCTATTATTGATAGGCTCATGTCAGTATCATTATGTTAAATGTTGACGAAAATCACTAATAGACTGATATCATTGAGTGCAGAAGAAGAAGCAATAGATAGAAATTTATCATTCCACTAGTAACAACAGTAGAACAGGCTTCCATGATTTCAAATTGATGCAAAAAAAAAAAAAAAAAAAGAAGTCATTATATAACTCAATGATATTGATATCAGTTAATCGATAATAGGTTTCAATCCCAGTCTATCAATGATTGACATCAATATTTAACACAATGATACTGTTATGAATATCTCCTATCACTAATATATATTATAATATCTTTCCTTATATACCTCTTGACTTTTCTCCTTTTTTGTTTGTTTGTTTTGTTTTTTTTTTTTTGGAGATTATTCTCCTCCTTTGAACAAAAGTTCTCCCCCCCCCCCCCCCCCCCCCCCCC
>NW_019268520.1:5031486-5037238 GCF_002738365.1 Cucurbita moschata
CCCCCCCCCCCCCCCTCCCCCTTTTTTAATACTCTTAGTTAGCATGATGTTCTTTTCTGTGTTCATCTGTTAAACAAATTGTTAGAAAGCAACAACTAAACATGATAGGTATGATATGAATTACAAAAATATAAGAAAATGAGAAATCAATAGACTTTAAGGATGAATAAATCGACTGTTCTAGACGAGTTTGTTTTGGGTTTGGTTGCCATGTGGCAACCGTCCCTTAGTCTGAAGTTGATATAATATTCATAACATTATAGAAACAGGGAGAATATTGTATAATCCTAATTAACATACTGGTATTGCCTAAGGATCCCGCGTAACTATTTGATTATGAGAGAGATTGAGAAATTGTCAAGAAATAGTAGATTACATGTAACTTAAGTCAAGTCCTATAGAGGTTCAGTACCATGCAAACTCATTTTATATAAAATCTTTTCGTTCATCGTAGCTTCTATGGAAAATAACAGTTTCTTGCAATTATTAAATTCCTATATTTTTTTTTAATTGACCGAACCTTGGATGTGTCATTAGGGCCAAAGAAGATAAGTAAATGTTAGTGCACTAATATGCTTCTAACTACAAGAACATAAGGATGAATCATATTGCCTAAAGGATGATATGCTTCTAACTACAAGAACATAAGGATGAATCATATTGCCTAAAGGATGATAAGGATAGACAAATTGACTTACATGGTTAAAGAAAATTTGAAAATTTGAAAATTTGATAGGGAGTGCCTCCTAAACCAACAAAGCTAAACCTTCCCTTTTAGTTCTTTTATGTGGCTCATTCAATAGTTCTTTTTCGTGGCTCATTCGATAGTAACTTGTAGCTATGCGTTCTTAGCCTAGTTAGAGTAATTCCAAGTTGGTTGAAGTACTTTCCCAAAACCATTTCTAGAAAGCATGTGACTAGTAAGAACAAGACAGGACATTTCTGCATTAGAAGTAACCCAAGACAAAAGTGGAACATCTATGTGATTAGGGATGTAACTATGAAAATCTTGTAAGAGCCATTAAGGATCAAATATAATTTAGAATTCCCAATCCTAGTCAAAATCTTAGGCTTGTGATATTACAATTCCTAGTTCATAGATATATATGATAGCATTGCCTACACAACATTGTTTTTCTTCTTCTTTTTTTTTTTTGTCTCCTTGAGTACACTTACTGAGCCTCTAATATAGACTACTTGGGTTGAATTCTTCTTAAGGTTACAGGAAAAGAGCTACCTTGTTGTCCAATAACTTAAATACATGAGGCAAATGTTAGACGATTATCATATATATATATATTTTGGACAAAGATACGAAACTCTTTATTAAGTATACATGAAAAACGTACGAGAAGAGTATAATCAGAAGATAGCTTTGATTTAGAAGCCCAAATCGAGGCATCTATAATGATATCTTCCAAGCCATAATTGCCATAAAATATGTGTAAAACTAATTAACCGTAGCGTATGGCACTTGGAACCTTAAACCGAAAGAATTATCTCTTTTGCCAAATGAAACAGCTGACTTGGTTGTTTCATGAGGGTAGACCAAAGACTTGCTCGCATACGGACTGTAAATAAGGACACGATCAAGGGCCTTCCCGTTGTTTTTACAAAGGAACTAAGATGGGCTGAGAGCTATTAAGGGGATTCAGACCTGAAGTTTATCAGTCCTGTTCAAAACCTTCTTGATTATAGACCACAAGAAGACAAACTTTTCACAAATTAATGTTAGAGTTAGCTTATTGACGAAAAAATTAAGCCTGCTCTCCTTGGAGAATCCTGCAAGAACTGCTTTGACCGAAGAAGTTGAAAACACTCCATCCTTTTCCAAAGCCCAAATAATCTTGTGGTCTCGCTGTCAACCACACTTCTGCCACCGAGATCTGTAAATAGGAGGATTCGATATCGGGTTAATCAGTAGCTTAGATATTCTTTATAAATACACATAAAACATAATATATAGCACAGAGATGATTTTTGTCCACTTTACAAGTGTAGAGCCTAGCTTCTCAAGTTGTTTAAATTACTCAGATGAGTGCCCTGCCAACCATTATTACCATTATGGGCAGCTGAGAGTTTATCAGATCAGGTAGAGCTCCTTTTTGCTTGTTGTGCAGAATAAGCTGCCATCCTGAATCTGAGCCAAAGGCAGTTATGAGGATGAGGATGAATACATATACATGGTGCTTTTCAACTGTTTATTTTGACACATGATGTCACATCTCTTTCTCAACAGTTTTAGTCAATCATTAGCTACCCTCCTTCTCTTGAGTAAAACTTGGCCCTTTTTTCTGAACTCCTCCATTTTATCCTCTTTCCCCATCCCCAAGTTGAATTAACAACAAAGGAATGGAAGCATTAAACCCCGTTTGTCTATGTACTTCTTCTCAATTTAAACTCAAAATGTTCATTTTTTTTTTATTCAGATATCCATCCTAATTTTTTGTTTTAGAGAATGGGGTTGAAATGATTAAATTTGATCTGTCTGGTGATTTAGCTTACTTTTAGAGAATGGCTATGAAGTTATTTTAAATTCCTTTGAGATGATTTAATTGACTAAGGAATTATTTTGAATTTCTTTCTGCTTCAAATTTAAAACACAAGAAAATAGATACATTTAATTTTTCACCGTTGAATATTAAAGAAAAATAACCAAAATATCACACATAAATAGAAAAGTATAAATAGTTATTATTATTATTATTATTATTATTATTTTGCTATACACTACAAAAAATAAGGGAGAGAGTATTTTTTTCAATAGAAGCAAGAAAAACAAGAAACACTACAAATTTAAAAGTAAACGACAACTAATATAAAAGCACAAACCATTTTTAGTGTTTAGATTCTAAAATGCACTTTAAATCTTTTAAAAATCACTTCTAATTGTGTAATCAATAACTACAAAATAATAATAATAATAATAATAATAATAATTTTCCGTATAAAACACATTCCAAACCAAATTTTCTAATGAAATGACTCAACAACAAACATGCAATCCAAAGGATCAATTAACACAAAAACAAGAACATAAGACCCCATGTTTATAAGATAAATACTTGTCCAAAAAGATGAAGCCTAGCTTCGTCAATTTCCTGGTACACATTTTTAGGACACTTGAAAAATTGTTTAATATGACTTTAATGTTGCTTATTTGTTACCTCCTTTGTTATTTACTTCTTTTAAGGCCTAAACTAGATGGTTGGAACGATGAAATTCTCATTTTTTTTATGAATGTGTCTCTCCCTCTGCTAATGTGAATTTGACCCACATTTTACTCTACTTACGTCTAGCTCCCTATGAACTATTTGACAACCTTACTTTATGAGACACAATTCTACACTACTTTAGTCGTCAGACTTATTCATCACGATGAGAATCTTAGCTTGAGCCTACTTTCATCACACTTATGTTACTTTTTAGGAGGCATCTGTTCTTGTAAACTACCTATAGTTTAATCACCCTCAACTAAAACACTTAAGATTGTAGAATTCGATAAATATAATTATATCAATACTTTAATACTTTAATACTCTCCTCACTTATATATGAAAACGTGAAGATCCATCCAGATAAAATAACATTCCACAAGAGGTTGAATACAAATTTTTTTACTTTAATATTAGATTAAATAATCGATCAATCCCAAAATTTAAGGGGTAAATCGAAGTAAGTTTAATTATATGATTACTTTAACTAACAAACTATTAAGAACAATAAATAAATAAACTCAAAGCGACAATCAGATGATGATGGTGAACTGTATGGCATATAGAGATTCTGGGGATTTGCAAAATTTGCAGAGGCCACAGAGATAATGTCTGTCTTGAAACCTTCAAAACAAGACAACAACATCGAAAATTGTTGCCTCTTTTTTAGTTTCCCTTCAATTCTTTCTTTTTTTTTTCCTTTTCAACCAAAACCCTCCATTATTAATATTATTTCTCCCCTTCCATTCTTTCTTACACACTCGTGCTGTCTTGAAAATAGCATCCCAACAAAGAAAAAAAACCCTAATTAACCCATCTTTTTCCTCGATGTTTTTCCTTTGTTCCCTTTAAATATGAGCGTATTAATAGGGCCTTTTGCAAACTATTCATTTGTTTTTATTGTGTGTTTTGTTCTTTGCAAATCTCCTCACCTAAATGCATGTGGGTGCTTGTGCTTCCCCCCCATGCTTTTCTATGTACTCAAATCTTGCTTTTGTGTTGAGTTTCCCTTCATTTGTTTACAACTTCCAAAGATCTTTGAGAGGGGAGAGTGCATATCGATAGATTTGTGTGTTTAATTTATTGGGTTGTAATAAATAGGTGTAAAAGTGAAATCCTAGGTGAAAACTTTTGAATGTCATCAGTATTTGAGTATGGTTCACATTAACTTGCTACTGATAAAATGTCATCAATAAGTTGCTTTTGAATGTTGGCATCCCTTCCAAAGATCTTGAAGAGATATAGAGAGTGAAACAATAGTTGATTTGACCATGAGATTGTCACAAATTCTAAGAAAACTAGGTGAAGAACTCTTGTACATGATTGATATTGGGTATGCTCTGTTTTCTTATGTAGGTTTTGTGATGATATTTGTGAGAGAATATTATTTTCAAGTGAGTATTGAGGATACAAACAACTAAGAACACTGTGTGAATTGAATTCAAAACATAGGGTGGAATTATATAATAAGATGGCTTGAATATGGCATGAAAAAACATGTTCTATTGCACCAGTAAAAAGGGTATAGTAAAATGGTTAAGGCACACACACACACACACACCCATAGCTATATGACTACACTCGAGGCTTAAAGTAGACAAAGGGCAAATGGACAATGCAGCAAAATGGCTCCCTTTCATAGTCCATGTCCTATGCCTTCTTTTACTGTCCCAATACCCCATTTCCCCCTCCCTGAAAACCAGGTGAAATAATAGGTCCCTACCTCTCTCTGCTTCTCCCTCTCTCTCTCTCTCAAACATGCAAAGACATTAATTTTATGGTACCTCTCTCTGGTTCTTATCCATTTTGATCTTCTAGTAAACCCCATGGTAAAAAACTCAATCTACCCCTTTAAACTTCGAACTTTTGATAACTGAATCAATTTAAACTCTCTAAAGTCTACCCGTGTATTAGATTTTTCTGAATGTAGAGATTATGCAATTTTTATCATTAATTTGAGATGTTTGTCATATTCTTGTTTTCTTCTATTTTTCTCGACTTATTCGTAGCTACTTTGATAGAGTTTTAGGAAAAGAATAATGTTATAATATAGGTGTGTTTGAGTTGAGTTTAAACGGTATCGAGTGAAAATAGTCTAACTTGATTCGCTTGTGTATGTTTATAATAAGTGTGTTTGAGTTTTTTTTTTATTATTTTTTTATAATAAAGTATGAAGAAATGAAATAAAGAATAATTATGAGTTTGTGCAAACCCAAGAAATGATTTAGACAAAGTGAGAGATGGGTTAATATGACATTCATCTTTATAATCATCATACGATATGATAATATCATATCAAAGCTTGTACCATTTTACTTTTGGACTTTATTTTTCAAAAAAATATCATTTTTACTCTAAAAATATTAGAAATTGATAAAGAAGTACGAAAATTCCAGCAACACTCAACTCTTAGAATGAGAAAAAAACTATGGGCAAAGGGAAAGAAAAGGGATACAAGTACGAGGTGCTTCCCAAAATACAATAAATAAACAAGTGTATCTATCCCAGAAAGAAAAAAAAAAAAAAAAAAAAAAAAA
>NW_019268520.1:5037872-5061866 GCF_002738365.1 Cucurbita moschata
AAAAAAAAAAAAAAAAAAAAAAAAAAACCCTATAATTATACCATTATGGCCCTACATACTCAATTTCTTTATTAACACAGATCTCAAGTTTTCTCACTTCAAAAGTTACCCCTACACTTTTGAATAACACCAAACAATTCAAATGGCATTACACTCAGATATTCGAATCTAAGACCTATTGCAAAACTCAAAAACTCGACTAACCCTAAATTTAGTTATATCGAGACTTTATCAACTCGTTGTTAGATGAATACGACTCTCTATAATGATATGATATTGTTTACTTTGAGTGTAAGTTCTCATGACTTTGCTTTGAGCTTCCCTAAAAAGCCTCGTACCAATGGAGAGAGTATTCTTTGATTATAAACTCATGATCATTCCCTAAATTAGCGGACGTGAGACTTTCATTATCCAACATCCGTAACCCTAAAGTGTGTTTTCTCTTCTGCAAATGAAGAAATGGTGTCATAGCTTTAGCTTATAGTTAGCTTTATGTGTATATATATATATATATATATATATATATATATATATAAAAAGCACTGTTTCATTCGCCATATCTATGTATCTTGTGTTTCTCTTATGCTCATTATTCCCACCACAGCACAGCACAGCACAGCCCCTTTTGATGATTCTGTATTATATCATAATTCTTTCTTGACCTCTTTCTCTCCATATAGATTTTGTCAGAAATTTTCTAACCATTTCTTTTCTTCTCTTTTTCCTTTCTTTTTTTGGGTTTTTCCCCCCACAATTTCAGAGAGAGAGAGAGAGAGAGAGAGAGAGAATAGTGACCTAGATTAGAGGAGAGAGAAAGAGAGGACAAGAGGGTTTGCTTAGTTTTTGGAGGATATTGAAACAATGGAGGGTTTTGAGGATATGGAAGCAGGGGAGGGTGATTACAGATAGCCGACCACACCTTCTCATATACCCATAAAAATGTTGGGAACATAGTAGTCCTAGTTTCACCATTATTTAATATTTAGTTTTTTTAAATATAAAGTCTATAGAACCTTATGTTAATCAAATATTATCTATTTTAGTCTATTATGTATCGTTGTCAGCTCCAGTTTTCACGTATGTTTAGTTCTGTTATGTTAGGGAGAGATTTCTACATCTGTCTAGTTTTATTCTGTAAGGAAGAGATTTCCACGTATGCTTAGTTTTATTCTGTTAGGTAGAGATTTCCACGTATGCTTAGTTTTGTTCAGTTAGAGATAGGTTTCCAGGTGTGCTTAGTTCTGTTCTATTATAGAGAGGTTTCCTCTGTTACATGTTAGTTTTGTTCGGTTAGAGAGAGGTTTCCACAAATGCATAGTTCCCCTCTCTAACCGTCACTTCTACTTATTAGTTTTTGTGTTTTATTATCCTCCTTCAAAATTCAAGCCAAAAGAATGAAAATTAAAAATATATATAGTTTTTATTTGAATTTGACCAAAAATGTAAAAGAGGATTAAAAAACTAACATAAAAAAATAAAATACTAAATAGTTATCGAACCTTCTCAATTACTTATTTAATGCAGTACATTTTTATAATATTTATTAAATAGGTAAGTCGTTAATTTAAGCATAGTTCAATTAGTTTAGGTTTACTGTTCGAGTTCTCAGAGTTACGTATTACTAAACAACAAATACTTGTTAAGTTGCTAGCTAACATTCTAATATAGTTTTCGACTTTCAAAATATTTTGTTTTGGTTAGCTAACCTACATTATATTATATTTAATTACCGAACATAAAATTTAAAGATAAAAAGTTAAAAAAAAGAAAAAGAAACAGAATTGAATCACGAAACTAGAATTTGATGATTATGGCACACATACAAATGGCGTAAAGAATTTGATAATATCAAAGAAAATATAATAAATAAATAATTTTTTTAACATAAAAATTAATGCAAATAATCAGTGAGCAGCTTTAGTTTTACTTTTTCTTTACCATGATATGCAATAATGATGATCGCCTTTAGTTAGCTTTATTTATTTATTTTTTTTTAATTTTTATAATTATATTTTGGTAAAATGAATTAAACAGAAATACATATAATATTTAATTGTATATCTAATAAAGGTGGTGGATAAGGCACCTGATGTGCACGTGTTGAAAGACATTTTTTTATAATTTTTTTAGGTTTGCATGTGCCACGTGGACTCAGTCAAAATATAATGATGTTTATGGTTTTGGGATTAAAAGCATGTAAAAGGTGATACCTTCCTTAATTTGTCTTTTTTCAACCACTTCCTTAACCCATGTTGTTAATTTCTTGTTCGGGTATTGTTTAGTGGATAATAACGGTTTCAAATGTCGATAATTCGACCTCTGACTCCATGATTGTATATATATTATTATCATGAGCATAACTCAACTAGTTTAGATATAATGTTCTCGACTAAAAAGTGTTCGGGTTCATAACTCAGACAGTATAATTATTATACTGCTGTCGATAATTTGATCTCCCACTCCATAATTCTTGATTATAATTATTTATATAATGTTCTCGACTAAAAGAGTCATGTATGAACAACAGGACCCGAATGACCATGTCCCTAGAGACCCGAATGACCATGTCCCTGGAGAATGTCAGAGTCACTAGGTATTTTTAAGGATCAATTTATTTATTTTTTAAATACTATAATTAAAAAAATATTAGCCAAGTTTTTTTTTCTTTCCTTTTTTGTTTTGCTTTTAATATTGAAATTACTATAAAATTATCCAAATTTACAAACATTATTATAAAATTTAGAATTGGGACATAATTTTATATTTTTTGCAATGTAAAAAACATAAAAATGGGAATAATTACAAAATTACCTGATTTTTTAAAGTAAAAAAAAATGAAATGATTATTAAACATACATGAGCAATATGTACAGTATTTGACCAAAAAGAAAATCCATCAATTATTGTATGAACTCTTTGATATCTATGAAATGATTATCACCTTTTCTTAAATTTTTTCTTTTATAAATAAAATTCTAATAAAAAAACGGTATTAAATTAATCACTTTAAATTATACGAACGAAAAATTGAAGCCTTAAATTTAGGCAACATAAATTATTTGTAATGACCCGACTCTTATAAATCTAGATCAACTAGAATTGTCACTAAAATAAATGAAATTTGCTCGGGTTAGCTATTTAAGACTTACAGATACAAATTGAAACTACAATCTTCAAAGTAATTTTACGAGACATTTTAAAGCAAATACAGCTCACAACTGTCGAAAAGTTCTTAAATGTGAAAGTAAAGTAAAAATCACGGGGACATAAACCCCACAGTACGACCAACAATCTTTTTCATCACGTCCCCCACTCTGTCATTGTCTTTACTTAAAAAAAATGTTTTAAAAAGTTGATTTTATTAAAAATACTCGATAAGTAACTACCTCCTCAAGTTGAATACACACAGTAAATTGTGACGTAAGTTGAGAAATCGGAGTACCATTCACAACTAGGTCGTCTAGTTTGCGACCTATCCTAGAAATATGATCATCTATCTTGTAACCCTAAATCGCTCATTGATCAACTACCCTGTGGTCAGATCTCAAAGTATTGACCATCTATCTCGGGATCACAATCAGAACTTTGTTCTTTAGTTTGGGATGAGAAACTAAAACGTAGGTCATCTATCCTATGACCATGGTGGTACAATTAACTAACAAAAAGTTACTTGGATCACTAATCAATACGTCAAACATTCAATAAAGTCGACGGTTATTGTACCAAAACTTCCTAGGCAGCACGACATTAGTCAATTTGATGCACAACGAGCGACTAACAGGAGAGATGAGACTATTTCGTGTGAATTTAAGACGCCCACCAACGAGCACGATCGACAATCACAAGTAGGAGGCGAGACCAAAATCAAGAGGAAGAATCGTACCTCAATATGAAGGTCGAACAGTGTCACAACAAAGAGGCGATGGTGCAATAATGGCTAATCGGACTGGGAGGAGTGAAGTCTATTTGTTCTGGACTCGATGCATAGGTATGGAAGAAACGAGAGAGATGAAGAAGTCGAACGACTAGAGATGTAAGAAATGAGTCTACTCGAGGAGCCAACGACTAGGTTTTTCATTTTTCCTTTTTTTTTCTCTCTCTCGAACTATTACATTATTATTGTTAAAAAAAAAAAACTATATAATATGATATTGATAATGAATGTAACAATCATAGTTGATGGTAAATAATATTGTGGCTATCATCATAAGTAAAATAAAATTACATAATTGCTTGTGCTTTTATGATTGATCTAATATTTGGGATATCTTATTATTAAATTATTACACGTCATTAAATTATTTATTTTACCCACCTCTAAATAATGTAATTTTAAAAATGAAAAATACAAAGTGGGTAACTCTGACAATTAACTATAAACGGCCATTAACGCCATTTTCCAACCAGATTCTGTTCATACAAAAATTGAAAAAAATTGTAATATTTATTTATTAAAGGAACAAAAATATTAACTAATATAAATAATTAGGTTAAATTTTTGAAATATCATTGCTTCGAGAGACGAGAATATGTATTACTGAAGTACTAGAAATCTTCCCTCATGAGATCTCACATTGATCGGAGAGAGAAACGAAACATTTCTAATAGACGTGTTTTAAAATCGTGAGGTTGAACGAACAATATCCGCTAACGGTGGACTTGAGTTGTTATAAATGGTATTAGAGCCAGGACTAGGCGGTGTGCAATCGAGAACGCTGGTCCCCAAAAGGGGTAGAGTATGAGATCCTACATTGGTTGGAGAGGGGAATGAAACATTTTTTATAAGAACGTGGAAACCTCTCTCTAGTAGACGCGTTTACAAGGATGTAGAAATGTCTCCCTGATAGACGCGGTGTGAGATCCCACATTGGTTGGAGAGAATAATGAAACATTCTTTACAAGGACGTGGAAACCTCTCTCTACTAGACGCGTTTTGAATTTGTAACGATATGTAACGGATCAAAGCAGACTATATCTGCTAGGAGTGGACTTGAGCTGTTACATTTCTCGAGAATTCTCGATCTATATCTGCTAGGAGTGGACTTGAGCTGTTACATTCCTCGAGAATTCTCGATTCAGATCGAAACCCTACAAAAAAAAAAAAAAAAGAATTAATAATTGGAAATTCTTCCACGCCCATTTGCCCATGCCATCTTCTTCCCTTCCCTTCAATTTGGTGATCTTATTGTGTGTATATATATATATATACACACACACATAATCTCTCTCCCACTCTCCACCGTCCACTTCCTTCAGTCATCTTCTTCTCTCTACAAAAGCACTTCTCTCTCTCTCTCTCTAAAAGCACTTCCGCCATTAAAGCCACAAAGAAGAAAAGAACAGAACTATTTCCCCTTCCTTCCCACACCTCCATGGATGACCCTTCCACTAACTTCTTCACAAATCTCTTCAAATTCAACCCTTCTCCACCAAACCCTCATCCTCCTCCTCCTCCTCCTCCACCCTACTTCCTCCCCACTCACCCCCACGCGCCGCCGTCCTCTCCTCCTCTCCGTCAAGCTCTCCCTCTCCTCCGCCTCAGCCCCACCAGATCATCCCAAAACAACAACCCCCAACAAAATTTTTCCTCCTCTTCCTCCTCCTCCTCTGCCACCGCGGCCGCCAACGTTTCGGTGACTGTTG
Source organism: Cucurbita moschata (assembly GCF_002738365.1). Classification (NCBI taxonomy): domain Eukaryota; kingdom Viridiplantae; phylum Streptophyta; class Magnoliopsida; order Cucurbitales; family Cucurbitaceae; genus Cucurbita; species Cucurbita moschata. The sequence continues at coordinate 5,043,516 of NW_019268520.1, forward strand.
CACTCCACATAGGGTTACCAAGCCCTAGCGCCTCAGAAATGGCAACCCTTTTGCTGTCTAGTAATCAAAATCAAGAGGAAGAAGACGAGGACGAAGACGACGAAGAACACGAAGAACACGAATTAGAAGAAGAAGAAGAAGAAGAAGTAGCAGCCATTAGTGGACTATGTTTAAGCAATAGCCGACTCAACAAAGGACAATATTGGATCCCAACGCCATCACAAATCCTCATTGGTCCTACTCAATTCTCTTGTCCTGTTTGTTTCAAAACCTTCAATAGATATAACAACATGCAGGTAACCTTCAAAATTTCACTAACTTTGATCTTAATTCTCCCAAAAAAAACCCAATTTTTTTGTTTTTGCATGGATTTGTTGACTCAATTAATGTCTGTCTCCACTTTTTCTGATCCAACTCTGAGTAGCTTCTTTAAGTGATTGAACAACACAGGCAATGTTCTTTGTGCCTCCCTCCCTCTCTCCCTTTACTACTTTGAACTCTGTGCTGTTCTTCTTCCAAATTTTTTCCTTTCTTTTTTACTCCAAATTTTCTCCTTCTTTCTCCGGAAACAAACACATGCTTTTGCCTATTCTATATTCCATACCCTCTTACCCACTTGATTTCAAGAACAATTCTTTCTTTTTTCTTCAATTTCTTCCTTTTCTCTCAAATGGGTTCTGTAAAAATTTGATCTTTATGATATAAGAGTGCTACAAACATCAAAAGCTTGTATTTTTCTCTAATGGGTACTCCAAAAATTTGTTCTTTATGATATTAGAGTGCTACAAACATCAAAAGTTCGTATTTTTCTCTAATGGGTACTCCAAAAATTTGTTCTTTATGATGTTTGAGTGCTACAAACATCAAAATGATAAGGAATTATGCTAAAGTTTGTATTTTTCTCTAATGGGTACTCTAAAAGTTTGATCTTTATGATATAAGAGTGCTAGAATCATCAAAATGAGAGGGAATTATGCAAAAGTTTGTATTTTTCTTTAATGGGAACTCCTAAATCGTTCGTTTTTTTTAAACAATCATTGTCGTTTGAGAATTACAAGAACTCATCAATTAAATCCTTTCGACTTTTGAATCAAATCAACATCGGCCAACGTGAGTATGACCGAGTAAGAATCATCATTTTTTTAGGTTTGAAGTTTAAATCCGCTTCGAATATAAGAAAAAAAAAAAGGTTTTTGTTTATAAAGTTTTAGGCTTTGTTTGATAACGATTTGGTTTGTTTGATATAGATGCACATGTGGGGGCATGGCTCGCAATACAGGCGAGGGCCAGAATCATTAAGAGGCACACAGCCAACAGGGATGCTTAGGCTGCCATGCTATTGCTGCTCGCCAGGGTGCCGCAACAACATCGACCATCCACGAGCCAAGCCCTTGAAGGACTTCAGAACCCTTCAAACTCACTACAAACGCAAGCATGGGATCAAGCCGTTCATGTGTAGGAAGTGTGGGAAAGCCTTTGCTGTCAGAGGGGATTGGAGGACTCATGAGAAGAATTGTGGGAAGCTTTGGTATTGCATTTGTGGCTCTGATTTTAAGCACAAGAGATCCCTTAAAGACCATATCAAGGCCTTTGGCAATGGCCATGCTGCTTACAATAATTCTAATGCTAATAACAATCCCGATCATCGTCATCGCCATCATCATCATTGTCATCATCGTCATCACAGGTTCGATGAAGAGGAGGACCCAGCTTATTCGGAAGTCGAACAAGATCATGATTGATTTTGTTCTAATGGGGTTTGGGTTGGTTTCTATGTCATTACTTCTTAGTATGTTCTTCTCTCTATATATATATAATGGGGTTTTAGGGAACATTGTTCTTATATATATGTTCAAAAGTTCAGGGTTTCTTTTTAGCCATTGTAGCCTAAGTTTTTTTGTATATTGATTTGCCATTTTCAATCAACTATTGGTGTTTATGGCTTCAAAATCAAATCATCGATCAACTCAAAAGTTTTAAAGCAGATAGATTATGATACGGATTCAAACATTATGTAAAGTAATTTCACCGTTACTGAAGATTTGACATACGAAATGTTTATTGAGTATAATCTCGATCAGTTAAGTAGAGCTTGGAGCAATATCATGTATGGTACTGTGAGACCCTATATCAGTTGAAGAGGGGAACAAAGCATTCCTTATAAATGTGTGGAAACCTGTAACGGTCCAAGTCCACCGCTAGCAGATATTGTCCCCTTTGGACTTTCCCTTTCGAGCTTCCCTTCAAAGTTTTAAAACGCGTCTGCTAGGGAGAGGTTTTCACCCCTTATAAAGAGTGTTTCGTTCTCCTCCCCAACCAATGTGAGATATCACAAAACTTTTCTCTAATAAATGCGTTTTAAAACCATAAAGCTACCAGCGATTTATAACGAGCTAAAGCAGACAATATTTACTAGCGGTGGGCTTGGACCACCTTTCATGTAGAACAAACACAAGAAAATTACAACTTTGTTGTTGAAGACAGTGTGAAGAGTTAGCAGGTAGCTTAGGTTGTGAGCTACGAACATGTTTTATTTTTGGTTGTGTCTTTGAATCGTAGAGAGGACAGGGAAAATAGAGGTGCATGGAGGGAGAAACATAGGCGTACGCATTATACATGGAAACCATAAATGCTGTGATTAATTACACTTCCATAAAAGGCCAAAGAAAGTTGATTGATGTGCGCAAAAGAACACAACCATTGTTCAACTAACAAAACCCACCTCACCATTTCTTTTAAATTCCCCTTTTAATCATTGTTTTTCCTTTAAACATCTTCATCACCATCTCCTTCCAAAACCCTCCAATCTTAGCTCGATTCGACTCAATTCGACTCAATTCTCGTAACGATCAAGATACAAACAGACCCGAGTACTCGACATAAGAAAATGATAAGAATACATATGCATATGAGGATGATAATGGTATTAACCCCAAGGGGATTTGCAGTGGAATAGATACTCATGGCAGCTTTTGTAGACAGAGATGGGCAATAAAAGGTAGGCACAAGGGCTAACACTAAGAACATAAACTGTACATTGATACGACATTTCACTAACCCTTTGACTATTACTTTGATCTTCAAAACCCTTTTTTCTACTATGAATTATGATATGGGTAATCCCGGAATCGGGCGAGAATTATTTACGGTTCGTTCGATTATGTGTTGTTTTTTCTCCGATCTCGAGCGAATTCAAAAGCTTTAGCTGATGGGTTACGGTTTCGATCCCTTAAAAGGAAATGAGAATAGCCTTTTTGGATTTTTCTACCCTAGTTGGTAATTATTTGTAGGGTAAAAAGGAATTTGAAATTTTTTACTTTTGAGGGGTGTATTAAAAAGAAGAAAAGAGGGATGGAATTGAAATAGTTTAGGTTGGAGGGGGTAAATAGTAAAAATAGTAAAAATAGTAAAAATGGATGAAGGGCATTTAGTGGGCATTAAATAGGTTCCTACTCCTTTGGGAAAGAAGAGACCCTACCACTATTTGACCATTCCCCCCTTTCTCTCTCTTACTCTACGTGGATTTTAAGGGAAGAGAATGGGTTTGCATATTTACCCTTTCCTTTTTGGATGCTCCCATCATTTAGGCCCTTCATCCCCTCTCTCTTCCTTTTTTAACCCCTTATATTTTATGTATTTACGTACATGTCCAGCCTCACCGCTAGTAGATATTGTCCGTTTTAGCTCGTTACGTATCGTTGTCAGTCTCACGATTTTATAATGTGTTTGTTAGGAGAGTTTTCGACACCCGAAAGAATGCTTCGTTTACCAGTTCACTACTAACAGATATTGTTCGCTTTAGCTTGTTATGTATCGTTGTTAGCCTCACGATTTTAAAATGTGTCTGTTAGGAGAGTCTTCGACACCCTAAAGAACGCTTCGTTTCCCAGTTCACCGCTAACAGATATTGTTCGTTTTAGCTTGTTATGTATCGTTGTCAGCCTCACGATTTTAAAATATGCATGTTAGGAGAGTATTCGACACCCTAAAGAATGCTTCGTTTCCCAGTTCACCGCTAACAGATATTGTTCGTTTTAGCTTGTTATGTATCGTTGTCAGCCTCACGATTTTAAAATATGCATGTTAGGAGAGCCTTCGACACCCTAAAGAATGCTCCATCTCCCAGTTCACCGCTAACAAATATTGTTCACTTTAGCTCGTTACGTATCGTCGTCAGCCTCGTGATGTTAAAACACGTCTATTAGGAGAGTCTTCGACACCCAAAGAATGCTTCGTTTTCCAGTTCACCGCTAACATATATTGTTCACTTTAGCTCGTTACGTATCGTCGTCAGCCTCACAATCTTAAATGTGTCTGTTAGAAGAGTCTTCGACACCCTAAAGAATGCTTCGTTTCCTAGTTCACCGTTAACAAATATTATTCAATTTAGCTCGTTACGTATCATCATCAGCCTCATGATTTTAAAACGCGTCTATAAGGAGAGGTTTCGACACCCTAAAGAATGTTTCGTTCTCCTCTCCAACTGATATAGGACCTCCAAAATGGACTATTTCTTACGCTGCAAAATCCCCATTATTCCCTCAAAACCAAACACATGCTTGCTTCTTCCATACTTCTACTCTCCACCTGAGCTCTTAGCTACACCCCCGACTTTCTAAGAAATTATTGGAAGAAGTTACCACGTTCACACCATAACGATTGGGATGCACGGGACATAAAATCAAATGGGTTACTCTAGATTCGTAGCTGTACATCTCATAAACCTGATATCTAAATATCCGTCGGAGAAAAGAACAAAACATTTTTTATAAAGATGTAAAAATCTCTTCTTAACAAACATGTTTTAAAACCGTGAAACTGATACAATATATAACGAGGTAAAAGAGAATAATAATATTTTGTCGGAAGAATTAATTTTCTCTCTTTATCTTCATCTTTGTGTTCACATTCCATTACATTGAGGGGACAATTATGTGTCCCCCATCCCCCACTCTCTCCTCTCTCTCTCTCTACAATAAATAAAATAAATGTTCTTGTTCTTCATTCATTGTTCAATAAATGTTGAAAAATAATTGACAACCAAAGATATATAATCATTAATGAAACTATCGTATAGCAACAAATATTACATTATGTTCTTTGGTCATCATTTAATGAATATTTAATAATAATAACAAAATACGGTATTTATTTACGATGTCGTTTAAAGGTGAACTAAAATGAAAATTGTTAGGCAGCTCACGCTCGAGTAGAGGTGGAGCACATAAATGAACCGAGATATTTACGGTTTATACCAACATGGGCATTTTTTTTCTTCTAATGAATCAATTATAAGAACCCTAAAATTAAACATACTTCGAGCGTTTAACAATCTTATCTAATTTGGATGTAACGATCCATACCCAGAATTCGAATTAGGATTCGGAATCCGAATTCAGTATCTGATGACCTCGACATTCCTCCTTGCATCTCCTGCGACATGGTCACATTACTTACCCCTTGTTTCTTAAGAGTGAAAACTATCTCCACAGACCAACACGAGTCGTTCCAACATGTTTTGTTCTCACTCACATGCATCTCAGAAAATTTTTTAACAGGTCACCCAACATAAAATTACTCTAAGTAAAGCACGTAAAACTATAAAGTTACTATAATTGAACCACCGAAAAAAGAAGGTGCACGTAAAGTCTTTCTTAACTATCTTATCCTCAAGATCCCTCTCATTCGAATGTGGTATCGATTTATTCATGTATCATTCCCACTGTGTAACAACCCAAGCACACAGCTAGCAAATATTGTCAGCTTTGGTCCGTTACATATCATCGTCAGCCTCACGATTTTTCGAAGTGGGTTTTGACAGTCTTTGACAAGTCATTTCGTAAATAAAGATCATAAAGAGATATTGATCGAGATCGAGCGAAAAAGATTAATTTTGACGTTTATGCTATCAAATCAAACCGTCAATAAACCATATTCCTTAAAAGAATGGTTAATTGCGAAGAGAAGATCTTAAAATTATAGCAAAACCAAGGAAGCATTAGTTAATAATCATGATTAGTTGGTTTAATTAATTAATTAATTTCAAATCAAATCCAAAGTTGTTGAAAAAAAGTAAGTGTTCGTAGAAACATGGATGTCCCACCATCAACGCAATATCTTCTTCCCATGTAAATTACACACATCCATGCATCTTTATTGGATTTCTCTATTAAAAATCTATAAAGAACGTTCGGTTCCTCTCTCCAACTAACGTGGAATCTCACAATTCACTCAGCGTCCTCGCTAGCACACCACCTACCGCTAGCAGATATTGTTCAACCTCACGGATTTTAGAATATATCTACTAGAGAGAGATTTCCACGCCCTTATAAGAAATGTTCCGTTTTCGTGTCCGACCCATGTAATATAAAAGGAATTATTATAGTTTTTTTATTTTTTAAGCCTTTGAAAATGGAATAAATGGAATAAATGTCATAATCAAACCTTCATCAACAAGCCAACCAAACATGCCAACCAAACATGCCAACCAAACATGCCAACCAAACATGCCAACCAAACATGCAACATGAGTACATCACATTTATGAAATATGTGTGCTCTCCAAATGACGTGAAAATTCAAATTTACCCTTTACAGAACGGAGAACGATATTAGCTGCCTCGACGTTTTTCTGGGTTTAGTGGCAATTTAACATTTAGTATCAGATTTAAATAATCTTGTTTCTTCCTCGGCAAATATTGGTACTCAGCTCTGTCTTACGTCATTAGTGTCGAGGTTTTTGGTATCAAAACCGAGATAAAGGACTTCAAATTCACATTCTGAGCAATTAAATGAATTAAATATTCGAGATTGAAACAAAACCCATATGGATATTCGAACGAGAATCGAGAATGACTATAGATGTATCGAGCATTGACTTTGTGAAAACTATTCTTTCCAATTTGCTCAACAAGGACATGTGCTCTGTCTCCCTTTATTCCCTATAGACCATACTCCTCTCTGCCAAATCTTCTGGTTAACCTAAAAATTTGGGACGTAACCACGAGATCGTGTCATATAACTTAGCGATATTAATATGTATTTGGTTTCTAAAGGTCGGAAATTTAAATGTCTGTACTCAAAAAAATATATATATAGAACTAAAATTACGCATATGCCCTTGTACCCTTTTAATTGGTTCGGGAAAGCAAAGATATTAGGGTTTATGTCTCGAGTGGACGATATCGTACCATCGTAAAAGTTCGTTGTCCGTTGTTCTTATCAACAAATTTTTAGGTGGAGAGTTCAAATCTCGAGACGTTTTGATTGAGAATAAAGTGGAGATGAAGACATATTTGGTCTTTTTGTGTTACTTTCTGCAAACTTTAGATGGCAATTGATCTCTTTCTTTATATGTTGGCCATCATGTATCTCATTTACACTTTAAACCACGCTCCTTTACCATGGTCCATTTTTCCCTTAACGTTGCCTTAAATTGACGACGTTCGAGACGGTTTCAGTAGATTTCAGATATAAAGTTTTGAACGTTTTGGTCTAAAGTGATAGATAGACCTAATAGATGGGCTATAACATGTTACTGTTGTAGAAATACGGAGATTCAATATCCTGACCCGGGCCTCTTATCTTTTGAACTTTTGGTTGTGTTCTCTCACTTTGCTTTAATTTGTGCGGACTTTATTTCAATCTTTTTTTCCCAATACCTTTTGTGTCGGAAATTTGCTTTCGTAAATGAAGGAAAGATGAGCTAGCATAGTGTTGCTTTTAGCTCATATATGGGTCTTTTTTTTTGTTACCATCTGAATATCTGGTCTTTTAATTATGTTGATGAATATTTAAAAACAACCTTAAAAAACATATTAACCAAACACGACCCTACCTTAAACACAAGTTTTAGAAATTCTTCAAACACGAGCTTAGAAACACTAGGGTTTCTAATTCCAGAGAACCAACCGAATGAGGTTCAAAATTTAAGGGTTTCTAATTCCAGAGAACCAACCGAATGAGGTTCAAAATTTAAGGGTTTCTAATTCCAGAGAACCAACCGAATGAGGTTCAAAATTTAAGGGTTTCTAATTCCAGAGAACCAACCGAATGAGGTTCAAAATTTAAGGGTTTCTAATTCCAGAGAACCAACCGAATGAGGTTCAAAATTTAAGGGTTTCTAATTCCAGAGAACCAACCGAATGAGGTTCAAAATTTAAGGGTTTCTAATTCCAGAGAACCAACCGAATGAGGTTCAAAATTTAAGGGTTTCTAATTCCAGAGAACCAACCGAATGAGGTTCAAAATTTAAGGGTTTCTAATTCCAGAGAACCAACCGAATGAGGTTCAAAATTTAAGGGTTTCTAATTCCAGAGAACCAACCGAATGAGGTTCAAAATTTAAGGGTTTCTAATTCCAGAGAACCAACCGAATGAGGTTCAAAATTTAAGGGTTTCTAATTCCAGAGAACCAACCGAATGAGGTTCAAAATTTAAGGGTTTCTAATTCCAGAGAACCAACCGAATGAGGTTCAAAATTTAAGGGTTTCTAATTCCAGAGAACCAACCGAATGAGGTTCAAAATTTAAGGGTTTCTAATTCCAGAGAACCAACCGAATGAGGTTCAAAATTTAAGGGTTTCTAATTCCAGAGAACCAACCGAATGAGGTTCAAAATTTAAGGGTTTCTAATTCCAGAGAACCAACCGAATGAGGTTCAAAATTTAAGGGTTTCTAATTCCAGAGAACCAACCGAATGAGGTTCAAAATTTAAGGGTTTCTAATTCCAGAGAACCAACCGAATGAGGTTCAAAATTTAAGGGTTTCTAATTCCAGAGAACCAACCGAATGAGGTTCAAAATTTAAGGGTTTCTAATTCCAGAGAACCAACCGAATGAGGTTCAAAATTTAAGGGTTTCTAATTCCAGAGAACCAACCGAATGAGGTTCAAAATTTAAGGGTTTCTAATTCCAGAGAACCAACCGAATGAGGTTCAAAATTTAAGGGTTTCTAATTCCAGAGAACCAACCGAATGAGGTTCAAAATTTAAGGGTTTCTAATTCCAGAGAACCAACCGAATGAGGTTCAAAATTTAAGGGTTTCTAATTCCAGAGAACCAACCGAATGAGGTTCAAAATTTAAGGGTTTCTAATTCCAGAGAACCAACCGAATGAGGTTCAAAATTTAAGGGTTTCTAATTCCAGAGAACCAACCGAATGAGGTTCAAAATTTAAGGGTTTCTAATTCCAGAGAACCAACCGAATGAGGTTCAAAATTTAAGGGTTTCTAATTCCAGAGAACCAACCGAATGAGGTTCAAAATTTAAGGGTTTCTAATTCCAGAGAACCAACCGAATGAGGTTCAAAATTTAAGGGTTTCTAATTCCAGAGAACCAACCGAATGAGGTTCAAAATTTAAGGGTTTCTAATTCCAGAGAACCAACCGAATGAGGTTCAAAATTTAAGGGTTTCTAATTCCAGAGAACCAACCGAATGAGGTTCAAAATTTAAGGGTTTCTAATTCCAGAGAACCAACCGAATGAGGTTCAAAATTTAAGGGTTTCTAATTCCAGAGAACCAACCGAATGAGGTTCAAAATTTAAGGGTTTCTAATTCCAGAGAACCAACCGAATGAGGTTCAAAATTTAAGGGTTTCTAATTCCAGAGAACCAACCGAATGAGGTTCAAAATTTAAGGGTTTCTAATTCCAGAGAACCAACCGAATGAGGTTCAAAATTTAAGGGTTTCTAATTCCAGAGAACCAACCGAATGAGGTTCAAAATTTAAGGGTTTCTAATTCCAGAGAACCAACCGAATGAGGTTCAAAATTTAAGGGTTTCTAATTCCAGAGAACCAACCGAATGAGGTTCAAAATTTAAGGGTTTCTAATTCCAGAGAACCAACCGAATGAGGTTCAAAATTTAAGGGTTTCTAATTCCAGAGAACCAACCGAATGAGGTTCAAAATTTAAGGGTTTCTAATTCCAGAGAACCAACCGAATGAGGTTCAAAATTTAAGGGTTTCTAATTCCAGAGAACCAACCGAATGAGGTTCAAAATTTAAGGGTTTCTAATTCCAGAGAACCAACCGAATGAGGTTCAAAATTTAAGGGTTTCTAATTCCAGAGAACCAACCGAATGAGGTTCAAAATTTAAGGGTTTCTAATTCCAGAGAACCAACCGAATGAGGTTCAAAATTTAAGGGTTTCTAATTCCAGAGAACCAACCGAATGAGGTTCAAAATTTAAGGGTTTCTAATTCCAGAGAACCAACCGAATGAGGTTCAAAATTTAAGGGTTTCTAATTCCAGAGAACCAACCGAATGAGGTTCAAAATTTAAGGGTTTCTAATTCCAGAGAACCAACCGAATGAGGTTCAAAATTTAAGGGTTTCTAATTCCAGAGAACCAACCGAATGAGGTTCAAAATTTAAGGGTTTCTAATTCCAGAGAACCAACCGAATGAGGTTCAAAATTTAAGGGTTTCTAATTCCAGAGAACCAACCGAATGAGGTTCAAAATTTAAGGGTTTCTAATTCCAGAGAACCAACCGAATGAGGTTCAAAATTTAAGGGTTTCTAATTCCAGAGAACCAACCGAATGAGGTTCAAAATTTAAGGGTTTCTAATTCCAGAGAACCAACCGAATGAGGTTCAAAATTTAAGGGTTTCTAATTCCAGAGAACCAACCGAATGAGGTTCAAAATTTAAGGGTTTCTAATTCCAGAGAACCAACCGAATGAGGTTCAAAATTTAAGGGTTTCTAATTCCAGAGAACCAACCGAATGAGGTTCAAAATTTAAGGGTTTCTAATTCCAGAGAACCAACCGAATGAGGTTCAAAATTTAAGGGTTTCTAATTCCAGAGAACCAACCGAATGAGGTTCAAAATTTAAGGGTTTCTAATTCCAGAGAACCAACCGAATGAGGTTCAAAATTTAAGGGTTTCTAATTACCATCCATCGCCCCCAAACAACCCTAATTCAAAATTTGGAATTGTTATTATGTAGACTAATTTGGTATTTATATAGAAATCGTCCTATCATGTGGCTAATAATCTATTTTAATTTCGTAAACAATAGTCACTGTAAAGGCAGTGTAACGACCCAGACCCACCGCTAGTAGATATTGTCCTCTTTCAACTTTCCCTTTCGGGCTTTCCCTCAAGGCTTTAAAATGCGTCTGCGAGGGGAAGGTTTCCACACACTCTCCCCAACCAACATGGGACATCACAGGCAATAACTTGAAATATAAGAGCGAGATAGAAATTTTTGGACAAGACATCCATGATTGTTCTCTTTGGGCTTTTCCTCGAGGCTTTAAAACACGTCCGCTAGGGAAATGTTTTCACACCCTTTTAAGGAATGTTTCATTCCATTCTCCAATCGATGTCGGATTTCAGAATCCACCCCTCTTTGGGGTCCAACATCCTTGCTGGTACACCGTCCAGTGTCCGCCTTTGATACCATTTGTAACAGCCAAAACCCACCGCTAGTAGATATTGTCCTTTTTGGGCTTTCCTTTCAGGCTTCCTCTCAAAGTTTCAAAACGCATATGCTTGGGAGATGGTTTCACACCCTTCTAAGGGATGTTTCGTTCCCTTCCTCAATCGATGTGGGATTTTTTAATCCACCCCTCTTGGGGGTCCAGCATCCCTATTGGCACACCGTCTAGTGTCTGCCTTAATACCATTTATAACAGCCCAAACCCACAACCAGTAGATATTGTTCTTTTTGGGCTTTCCTTTCAGGCTTCCCTCTTGAGGTTTCAAAACGTGTATGCTAGGGAGATGTTTCTACACTCTTAAAAAAAAAATTCGTTCCCCTCTCCAACCGAGGTGGGATGTCACAAACTCGAAACCCTAATAAATAAAAACTCGTACCCAAAACACAACATCGTGGCTCATAAACGGGAAGTTGTTGGGCTATTGAGGGAAAATGGTAGCATAGTTTGTGCAAATAAAGATGTGTTTCACCTAAACCCTTTGAAGCTATGTTTCATCATTTTATGCTTCATTCATTTCACCCCACATGCTTTGCTTCTCCAAATCTACGTACCCTTCCTCTCACCAATCTATTATTCTCGAAAATATTTCAATGGCTACGATTTATCGTTCATAAGTTCGAAGGCATAGATTTACGACAAACCCGTGTAATTTTAGGGTTAGTTTATGCATTATTTTATAAATTGCATGCTTTTCAAAGTTTCTTTTGAAGGGGTATCCCGAGCATGAAACGGCTTTGACCTGTACATGTATGGAAGGTCAAGTCGTTACAGTAATGACATGAATAACGTTCTAAAAGCATAGATACCAAATCAAGGAATCGAACAAGAAAATTTAGGTCAAAATGAACATTTCATGTCAACGACACTAAAAGAACAAAAAAAATCCCTACGTGAAAGGTGCTCAGCAGTGTTCGTATAAAGTTATATATTTGTTCGGTGACGTTTTTGTTTATGATTTTATTTTACACGTTTGGTTTATTAATTCTTATTTCCTTTTTTTTAAATAAAAAATAAAATTATATTTATTTTCATCTCATAAAAATTTTAAGAAACGAGAAATTATGAAAACATTATCAAATAAATGTCCGCGCTCTCAATTATTATACTTTGAATGCTTTAAATCAGGAGAATTGAAGTTTTTACACCTGAAATTGCCATGGAAGATCTTCGGCTTGTACTCTCAGATCAAGCATTTATTCCTCTCTTCTGTTTCTTACTACACTTTCTCCCGCCAAATTTCACTTTCCCCATCGCCCAACTTGAAAACTCTGTTCCAATGGCCAATTCAAGGAAGCATTGCTGCAAATGGCCAAAGGGCTATTAGAGAAGGCCAAAGAGTTCATGCCCACATGATTTGAATTTGTAAGTTGTACGATAACTGCGATTGTTTAAGTGATGCACGGAAAGTGTTTGATGAAATGCCCCAGAGGAATTGGGTTTCTGGGACGGGGATGATTCCGGCTTATTCGTTGTTTTGCCTTCGAAGCCTTGAATCTGTTTGTGGAAATGTTAAGATCAGGTAACTTTTTTCTTCTTCTTCTATTTGTGTCAATGGGTTTGTGAGATGGATATCTGAGATGGCAGAGAAGATTGTTGTTGCTGAAAAACAATGTGTTAGAAGTGTTGTTTGGATGAATATTAGAAGTATTGTTAAGATCATGACATATTAGCTTTTGTATTAGAAAGAGAGAGCGAGTGACAATTGTCTCACGAGATTAGTCGAGATCCATACGAGCTTGTCTAGATATGTAAAAAGAAAATAAAAATTCTAGATAACAATAAATTTCACTCGTCGCATGGATTGTTCATAGATATTAGTCCTTCATTAGAAAATAAAATGAAAATCATTAGACCACCGTGGGTTGACTTAGTGGTCAATAAGGGTCGATGTAAATAACAAAGGGCGTAGATGGAATGACTTCAAGCTATAGTGACCACCTATCTAGGATATAGTATCATATCCTACGAGTTTTCTTGGCAATCAAATGCAGTAGGGTCAGACGATTGTCCCTCCACGATAACTAGTCTAGTGATGATAGTTTGATTACTTGTGAGTACAAAATCCTTGCCAAGGTTCTAGTAGATAAATTATGAAAAGTCCTTTCGAGGATGATCTCTACGTCTCGAGGTGTGTTTATCGTCGATAGATAGATACTCGATCACACTCTTATAGCTGACAGCATCACATATTTGTCTGTCTTATCTGGTTGCAGCCATGGGCAGTTGGATTGGGGACTTTAATATTTTATAACATGCCAAAGGAAAGGATGGAATTGAACAGATATTGAACGTTATGGTTGTGTTGTTGATTAAATTGGGCATAATAGTGGGTCTGAAGCTTCTAGAGATAGAGCCTGAAAATGCAGGGTAACTATACGATTCTTTCAAATTGATATGCGTCTGCAGAAAAATGGGTAGAGCTTGATCAAATTGCCCATACTTTCCATGCAAGTGATCACACTCATCCAAGAAGGGTGGAGGTGGCAAAGAAGGTAAAGGAATTATCCATTAAATTCAAGGAAGACGGTTATGTTCCTTGTTTGAGCTGTGTTTTGTATGATGTGCACGAGGAACGGAGAGAGAAGGTGCTTCTAGGCCATAGTGAAAAGCTAGCTTTGGCGTTTGGGTTGATTGCTACTCCTGAAGGAGCAACAATTCATCTCATAAAAAGCCTCCGAGTTTGCGTCGACGGTAATAAACCCACGGCTAGTAGATATTGTCCTTGATGAGTTTGCACTTTTGGGCTTCCCCTCAAGGTTTTAAAACGCGTCTGCTAGGGAGAGGTTTTCACACCCTTATAAAAAATTCTTCGTTCTCCTCCCCAACTGATGTAGGATCTCACAATCCATACCCCTTCGGGCCCCAGCGTTCTCGCTGACACTCGTTCTCTTCTCCGATCGATGTGGGTTCCTCCAATCCACCCCCTTACGGGGCCTAGCGTCTTTCCTGGTACATAGCCTCGTGTCCACCCTCCTTCAGGGCTCAGTCTCCTCACTGATACATCACCCGATGTCTGGCTCTGATACCATTTGTCTAGCCCAAGCCCACCACTAGTAGATATTGTCCTCTCTAAGCTTTTCCTTTCGGACTTTTTCTCAAGATTTTAAAACACTTTTGTTAAGGAGAGGTTTCCACGCCCTTATAAAGAATTGTCCGTTCTTCTCTCCAACCGACGTGGGATCTCACACTTTAAAGTTAGTAATCCTATGGGACAAAAACCGGTTTCATAATATAGTTGGGGGAGTATGCTCTTGTGGAGATTACTGGTAAGCTTGAGTTCTCTTATCCTCTGCTACCATTAGTCTAAAAGTTTTTGATACATGAACTGAAGTAGCATGTGATTCAAAGAAGGTTAAGAACAGTTCTCTGAAATATTGATATGAAAACTGAAAATCTTTGACCTGCCAGATTCTTCTGATCCTATTGAGTTTGGCATCAGAGCAGCTGCTGCAATATTAAGAACATCAGCATTTCTTGTCGGCTTGGAGTCGAAACCAGTCAGGGTATCTGCTGCTGCCTGCTGGTGGTGGTGAAATAATCATCCAGTAGCTTGAGGAAATGGACGATACTGCTGATGGGAACTTCAGACCTTTTAGGTACATTACATAAATCTAGATCAAAAAGTTAGTTAATTTAGTTCAATTTTGTCCCTATAGTTTGGTTGAATGTCTGTGAGCGTTTTTTAAATGTTTAGTTTCAATGTCCTCGATGACTAATGTTCTTAATGTTGTGAATGAGTTAATTTTGAGACTCTAATTATGATATTTAGACTAAAACTTTGTTGTCGGATTTTTTCTGATTGTTTAAGACGGTTGTAATATTAATATTTGAATTTTTGAAAATTGTTTTAGTGTTTATAAAATATATTCATTTATTAATAAAGATTATATTGAAAAATGAAATTTTTTTAAATAACTATTTTGAACCACAAAGAGAAATTTTTGGGGCGGGGTTAAATCGAAACGAACGGTTTAGATCAAATATAGAGTTTGTTGACGCTACGCCCGCATGTAGAAGATCATTGCGCGGGAAAGAAGCGAACCCCAATGCCGTCATGGCGGGAAAAAGAAAGGGATAAAATCCAGCAAATGAGAGTCTTTTTGGTGACTGAGAATCACGAAATCGATCGAACAAGCAACTATCGTCTTCTTCATCGAATCGTATATCTCCTAGGCTCTGCGATTCTTGTCTTCTCTTGAGCTTCTACTCCGTTTGCTATGGCGAAGAAGAAGAAATCTAGGGTTCCGATGGAAGAAGAGGAGGAAGAGCAAGTCGAGACTCCGAGTCAATCTTCCACCAATCAGAACAGCCTCTACGAGGTACGTTGTGAGTTAATAGGTGTTCTGGAATTTTTCTACTGTCGACTGACCGTTTTGTCTCGAGATTCTTTTTGCCCTAATTATGGAATGGGCTTTCGTTCTTCCTTTGTTATTTACGGTTTGAGTTTTCGTACAGTCGTTGACGTTATCGTCTTGCGATTTATAGCTCTTATTTGTGCTGTTGCTGTTTAATCTCTAATTTTAAAAGGAGAAGATGGTTGTTCGTGCTCAAATTTCTAACCTTTCTTTGAAGGCGGTGGGAATTGGTTAGTTTTGAGACAAGAACCGAGTCAATCTTGTCACTTAATGGCGTTCAAATGAAAAAGAAAAGGGAAGTTAGAGGTTCGCTAGAGAAAGACGTGGAGGGAAAAAAACCTTTAATCACCCATTCATTGTCTAAGAAATAGGACTAATGTTGGAGGCTTTGATGAACATGCGAGTGAGAGACCCTGGTTCTGTGAGAGTGAAGAGTTCAATTGCCCAGATCACACTGGAGAGAATCCTACTTTTCGTTCACCCATAACGTGCTGATATCTATCTATCTCTCTCTCTCTCTCTCTCTATATATATAGATATATGGATTGATGAGTTGCAATCATTTTATTTTTCTGAATGCTGCATCACTACAATGTAGTTGCCAGTTCTGTCCTTCACTTCCTAATTTTGGCTTATGATAATGCATGAAGGTTCTTGGAGTGGAGAGGACAGCTTCTCAGCAGGAAATAAAGAAGGCATACTATAAGTTGGCACTTCGCCTGCATCCTGATAAAAACCCTGGAGATGAGGTGAATGCTGATTCATCTGTGAATTCTAGTTCAGTTTAACTTAATTGAATCTAATTTTCATTAAGCATATTTCATTTTCTCTATTAGAAGTTATCAATAGTTGTTTATCTATTACTTTTCTTCATTAGGAAGCCAAAGAGAAATTTCAGCAGTTGCAGAAAGTTATGTCGATTCTTGGGGATGAGGAGAAGCGTGCAGTTTATGATCAAACTGGCTGTATTGATGATGCCGTAAGTACAAACTGAACTTATAACACATTTGTAGTTTAGTGATAGAGGCTAAGGATTTGAATGGTACATCGATGCATAAGTTTGCCATGTGCATGCATCATTTTGGTCCATTTACAAGGCGCTTCAAAGCACACAATTAAGCATTCGTCTAATATATTTGTGCTCCATTACTGTCAGTGTAAAAGAATTGCATCATCCTTGACTACATTGTGAAAAGAAGTGAATAGCTTTATTTGAAAGTGAAGATCTAATACGTCTTTGTGGGTTTCTTTCACATCACAGGATCTTGCAGGCGAAGTTGTTCAGAATCTTCATGAGTTTTTCAGAACCATGTACAAAAAGGTTTCACCATACAGAAATGTCAATGCTTTCATAATCTCATTGAAACTAGTTTGTCTATAATGATATATGGTTAATTGTAGGTCACTGAAGCTGACATAGAAGAATTTGAAGCAAATTACAGAGGGTCTGAGTCAGAGAAGAAAGATTTGATTGATTTGTTCAAGAAATTCAAGGGTAATATGAACAGGTAATGAGAGTGTCCCAACTGTCCTATTCTTGTGTACAAATACCAAGTTGCTTTTTAAAGCTTCTTTTTCCCAGGCTGTTCTGCTCAATGCTTTGTTCAGATCCCAAGCTTGATTCACACCGGTTCAAGGATATTTTAGACGAAGAAATTACTGCTGGTGAGCTTTCTTCTTGGTTTTGTATTGGTAGCTAGCATGGCAAGGAATTACCTATCTCTGGTTTTTGTCCTGATGATACTCGTATGATTGCAATTGTCTTCTAACTGAGTATTAAGTTTTATGTTGAAGTGAATGTTTGGTTACATAGTTGATTATGTTACATAAACTTCTCGTATACTTGTTGTGCTCTAAGATCGCTACTTCTGATACATTTCATGGCAGCTACCTTTGATGTGATGATGCTAATCTTTATCTTTTCTTAATCTTTGTTAGGAGAACTAAAAGCAACGAAATCCTACCAGAAATGGGCAAGGAAAATATCTGAAACAAAGCCACCAACCAGTCCTTTGAGGAAGAGGGTGAAGTGAGTTTTCACTGCATGTTTATTGCTTAGATGATGTTGCTTAAAGTTTTATATCAGCCAACTCTCGGTTTGCATCAAAGCTTACCTTGTGCTTGGATTTGTGTACAGATCTCACAGAGAATCAGAAACAGATCTCTATGCAGTAATATCTCAGAGACGGAGTGAGAGGAAAGAACGATTTGATTCCATGTTCTCATCTTTGGTATCTAAATATGGTGGGGGAGGGGGAGGTGATGCCTCAGAACCAACTGAGGAAGAATTTGAGGCTGCCCAGAAGAAGTTAGAGAGACGAAAATCCTCCAAAAAATCCAAGAGGAAGTAATAATTCCATCTTTGATTTAAGTCCCCGCTCGATAGATTGTTTGATTCTGTCCTACTGAATGACTGCAGAAATGTGATGGCTATGGTTTTCCAGGATGAAGTTATTTATTTTGTTCTTAATGAATGTTCAATGTTTCAGCCTATCCAAGATTAATGTTTGGTTGGATTCAATATTATCATTATTTTCAAAATTAGGGGGGGGGGGG
>NW_019268520.1:5062758-5077852 GCF_002738365.1 Cucurbita moschata
GGGGGGGGGAATACGTATGATTGTTGTTCTTTCAACAATATAATGATTTAGTTTTGGATTTTTGATTGTAGCTATTATAAAGCTACCATGGCTGGAATTTGGAGTTACACACTATGGCACTTGATTTGGATATCATAGATTTCTTTGTGTTTTGCATATGAACATCTCAAAGGAAAATGAAAAATGAGCACAAAGAGAGGTTCAAAAGGGCAGTGGAAGAACAAAGTTTGGTGAAATAAGTGGAGTAAGGGAATGGGTCAAGTAGCAATCACTTTAACAATTGCAATCACAATTAGTATACACATAAAAATTTAGATATTATGAATTGGAGATACCAAATCACATTCCTCTCTGGTTGTTGATAGCAATCTGGTGTCGATGCTCAGCTCTCGACTTTCGACTCTCGACTCTGATGATAATTAGAGAACCTTGGAGAAGAACTACTTGAATGTGGAGGCAGATTCTCTACTTCTCTACTTCTCTGCTAACTCTGCTATTACTATTATTACTATTATTACTATCATATATATATATATATATATATATATCATATATATATATATGGCTATATACACTACTAGTAGCTACATGTAAAATAATATAATGTTTCCTTCACAGCTCCATCTTCAATTGATTTGAGTGCAGAGATGCTGTTTCATCACAGTGATATCAACTTAGTTTCAATTCAGTTCTCATATTTCCAGTATTGCTATTTTCTAAGACCTCTTTACCTGAATTCGCTGAAGAGTCGTAACTTAAAAGAGAGTTTTCGGGGGTGCTGAAATTATGATGATTATGTTCATCCATCGTCCACGCTCGCTGGTTAACTGCAGCATCGAAATGCCATTGTTGTTGATATTGTTGTCTGGTTCCATTTACTGGGATTTCTGGCCACATCAATGGCGCAACCATGCTCGGAAAGTTGCTTTCCAGTATCGGTTCGTTCTGAATTTCAGTACACAATAACATAACATGACACACATTAAAGAACAAAATGTAAAGTTCCTCCCAAGCTCCTCACACTCAAACAGAAAAGCTGATAAAGAAAAAAAGAAGCAGGAACACTGATACGTACTTCTGCAGCCAATATGCTATCAATGTTGAAATCAACTCTGGGGTTAACTGCTGCAAGCCTCATTGACAAGAACTGAAACATGGCAAGGTCAACAGAATTGGTTCATATCTTAAGAAAAATGGTTCAATAACTACTGAAAATGATGCATTTGGAGCTCTTGACCAGTTTCATATCATAGAAAGCTTAAGCCATTTAGTCTCAAATCTAAATTGTTTTTTGAAGTATTTAGATTCTGACCTCCACTTGACGCTGCAGTGATTGAACATGGTTGATGATTTCATCCAACACTAAGGCTGTACCTGAGATCTACACAGAGAGGGAGGAAGGGTGGATGTAAAACCTTAATTTAGAACACGAAAAAAGGTACTGTTTTGGATATGTTGGCATTTTATGATAGGCACAATCAAAAAAGCATTAATGTCTATTATCATAGGCATCCAATAATTTGATTTGACAGCCACGCTTTAGCCAGACTAACTTGAGCTGTTTCAGCACTTAATAAAGTGAAACCTCTTGGCATGATAATATCCACAAAACTAAAAGGGCCCAACATGAACCGAACAAAATTAACAAAAAAAACTTCACCAAAAGCAATAAAAACAGACAGGTGTGACGCCCAAACATTATTATGAAATTAAATCTAATCATACAATCTCAATCATTCATGGAAATGATATACTGAAGCATTTATAAAGAAAATAAATAAGAAAACTGTTAGATCCCACGTCAATTAGAGAGGAGAACGAAGTATTGTTTATAAAGGTGTGGAAACTTCTTTCTAACCGACGCATTTTAAAAACTTTGATGGGAAGCCCGAAAGGAAAAATCCAAAGAGGACAATATCTACTGGTAATGGGCTTGGGTTGTACAAATGGTATCAGAGCAAACACCGGATAATGTGCCAGCGAGGAGGCTAAGCCCTGAAGGGGGTGGACATAAGATGGTGTGCTAGCAAGGACATTGGGCCCAAAGGGAGCGGATTGAAGGAGTTCCACATCGATTGAAGAAAGGAACAAGTGTCAGCAAGAACGTTGGGCCCCGAAGGGGGTAGATTGGAGGGGTCGCACGTCGGTTGGGGAGGAGAACGAAACATTCTTTATCAGGGTGAGGAAACCTCTCCTTAACATACGCGTTTTAAAAATCTTGAGAGAAAGTTCAAAAGAAAATTAAAAAAAAAACAATATTAATATTAGCGGTAGACTTAGACGATTACAAAAACTTCAAACTTCATGTTCAGAACCACTGACCCACTAACCTTATCCTAGAAATTATCAAGTAAACCAATAATCTTCATCTCTCTCTACTTCTGAATCTTCAGAAGATACTGATCATGGTTTAATCACACGGAAATGAACCAGAGGCAAGGCCAGTCTCAATCCCTTTAATACAAAATGCGTTGCACAAAACGCGCTCGATTTTCGACCCGATCTTCGAAAGGTAAAGGGATGGATATTTCCCTAAAGGCTCTCATGTTTTTCACATCCCTGAGAAGTTAGGTGAGGGGAAGTTTGGTATATATGCATATACTCTGATAGAAGTTGCTCTTCTGTCATCCTATATTCGTCACCCAATTTATGATGGATGCCAAACTCAAAACAGATGGACAGTACCATGGCCCCTCCAAAGAGAATCAACAATCCCAACAAGCATATGGGGCCCTTCTTCTGATTCGACATGCCCACTATAGATGTCCCCCAGCTGCTTCAACCCAACTCCAGCTAGCATTCATTCCCTTGGAACTAAATTGAAAATTGCTGAAGTTTCAAGCAATCTCTAGGGATGTAAAAAATGAATCAAGAACTAATGAGTGCAAGAGAGAGCTAATTTGAGCTGTTCTAGGCCAAAATAAACAGATAACATCTAACTTCATCTCCCCATTTCATGATTTGAGCTGTTCTTCCTTTTTTCTCTCTCATTTTAGAATTTGGGTTCTTGTTAGATGCAAAATTAAGACAAGAAAGAGAGAAAAAATCTGGAATGAAGATAAAGAAAAAGCTCCACAGTGCACTTCCCTTGGCTCAAAAGCAACCACTTTATTGCAGAAAAGGTGACAATGACAATGACAATGACAAACCCCGTTATTAAAGCTCATAATCCAAAACATAATTCCACTTTTTGGCAGACAATTAGACAGAAATAATAATAAAACTCCACAAATCTCAATCAAAGAAAATTTAATTATGATAATGACTGCATAACTACTGACCTTATTGCATCCAGGGACCAGTTCTTGAAGAAGCTTCATCCGAGCATTGATTTTCTCTCTCCTCGCCTTTGGAAACCAAGAAGAACAAAATGATGTGTTAATTTTGCAGAATTAATGGATAATTACACCTTAAGTACAGATTAATTAACAAGGTTACTCGCTCTGCTAGGCTATGGCTGTCCGTCGCTTGACCACGGCGAGCTCGGACATGGATGTAAGGAAGCTTTTCAGCCGCCTCGCTGCTTTCGTTCTTGCTCTTCTTCGTTGACCCTCTTCCCTAAATTGATTGATTAAAATTCAGACATCGAAATTGCTGAGGAATCATAGAAATCCAAACCCTAAGTTTTTCGTCTTTGTTCGTTTGATTATTGGTTACCTTTTTCTCGCGCTCCTTCCTCTTCGTCGATCTCTGGTTCGTGTTCTCCACCGCCGGATCGGAGATTAATGTCTGCAACGGATTAGGGTTCGAATCGGTTTCAGTGGTGGGCTCGTTCTTCACCTTCTCCAAATTCAACGCCACTTTACTTGTCGTATCCGGCGAATGCTCTTCGGCTAAGACAGAGAATTTGGCAGCGCGTTCAATTAGAGCCGAGTTCGTCGGGAACGTCAAATTGCAATTGAAGGCACCGAAGTAGGGTTTCGGAACGGAATCATCCGTCACAACCGCCGCCGTCGCACCACCGGCGGAATCCGGTGAGTGGAGAAGCTCTAAAGCCTGCGTCGCCGGAAGCTCCAGAAGTGCCGTAAAGGAGCTAGCATTTTCCGCCGGAATCGTCATCAACCCCTGAATTTCTTCGCAGAATTGAAGCGACTCAAGTCCAGAATCATCCGATTGACGCCCGATTGGACTGGATCCACCAACAGTCCCCACTCTAATCTCCATTCACAGCAACAAAAACTCGAAAAATCCACCAAATCACTTCCAAATTCAACAACAACAAATCAATCTATCAATCACAGCGGAAATGGAGGTGAATCAAAACGAAACAGAATCTGGGTATGAATCGTTTAAATCTTAGGCGTATTTAGGAGAAGAAAAAGGGGGAAATCAGAGATGGAGCTTCAATGGCAGCCAATCAAGTTTGTTCTTCCTCTTAATCAATCAATCGATCTTCCCAAGAGATTACTCCTCGAGCCCATTTGAAGTATAGCGAAAGCAACGTTGCTTGGTGGTACCGATGAACAAGGACTGCACAATTATACGCAAAACCGAGAATTCTTTATAAAGATCAGAGAGAAAGAAAAGAAAATGGCTTCTACGCTTCTTACTCTCAACAGTTCTTCTCTGATGATGGTGACTTTCTCATGGACCACCAACACATTTTTGTCCCCTTTTTTTTTTTTTTTTTTTTTTTTTTTTTTTTTTTTTTTTTTTTTTTTTTTTTTTTTTTTTTTTTTTTTTTTTTTTTTTTTTTTTTTTTTTTTTTTTTTTTTTTTTTTTTTTGCTTTTCTACTTCTTCATCTTCATTTCAATCAAACACGATGATGTTTTGTTAACTTGATTTGTTTTTGTGTAGGGAGAGAACGGTAATTTAGTTCATTCCCGAGCATTGACCCGAGAAACAAACATAACGTTTTAGATGTTCTTGTGAGATGTTGATGCTCGTCGTAGTATGGTCCCCTGATTGATTATGGGTCGATTTCTGTTTATATATGATTAGTGATGTTCAATTCCGTTTTTAGTGTTTATGTTGCATCAGCTCTATCAAATCCATTTGTGTTATTATATCGATGAAGAGAATAGAATCGAAAGATGGGTATTTCCCGTTACTTGAAATTAATTGACATGTTTGAACTTTGATTGATGAAAAAAGAATAAAAAGACAGGTATTGTGTTCGTCTATTTGTGTTCGTCAATTGTTACGAGTACTTATGTCGTTAGACCAAGTTGAAGAATTAAACGACCTAATTCGAAACATATAGTAAAATTTTATATATAGTTCAATAATTACAGAAGTGGAGAACAATTGCTCGATGGGCGAATCTGGCTATCAACTTGTCGGGATGGTATTTTGTGTTTTTATTTAAATAATATGATATTGGTTATGTAAAAGCTTAATATATCATTTTAAGTCTCGAAATCCGTTGAAATAATTTAATATTTTATAGTCCACATCTATGTATTGACCGACCCCTAAGACCATAGAATAATTGAGAAAATGAGACACCGAAAGGACCTTATCTTAAAAATTAATATATTGACCCATGGTAACTTTTTTTAATCTCTATATATTTAGTTAAATTAAAAAAAATTAATCTATGATTAGTCACCATACTCCCGGCTTTAAGCATCAAGAACAGAGAGATTAAGACGTGAAATTAGGGTTTTAGGGCATAAAAAACGAGGTAAAGCCATGCGGGTTTTTTAGGGAAACGTCTATCCTCTGTCTCATTTAGGAGATTATCCAATATAGAATTTTTTAATTTTTATGATTGAGCCACCGAAAATGAGGTGTATATTGTTGGTATAAATACATCGTATCCTTAGGATTATTCTCATTCAGATGTGGTTTTTGATTCATTCATGTATTCCTCGTTTATTCTGGCGTCCCATGTCTACTAACTTTCGCCTCTGTTCGTCCTCAAACCATATCTTACTAGAAGAAGTGCTGTTCTAATACTATTTGTAACAATATGATCGAGACATTACGTTACTACACGATGGCTCTGCATCTCGGCCATTGTTACTTACCTGCACGACTCGTAATGTCTCCGAGTTAACCGGGTTTATAATCGGTCATTTTCGGCTTCATAATTCAGAAAAATGAAATATTTAAGATTAATAATAATAATTATAAAAAAAAAAAAAAAAACAATTTGCGGCAAACCAGCTGAGGTAAATGAAATAGACCACTTGAGAGAGTCGGGAATAAACTATCCATGCGACACGTGTAAAATACTCATTGGGAGAAGGCACGTGTGTGACAGGGGAAGAGTTGGAGTTCTGACATGTGGGCCCCACAAGTAGAAAATATCACCCAATTGGGTTTGGCAAATTTAAGTCATTATTATGAACTTTTTGTCCCCTAATTAATCAACTTTACTCTAAACACTATCTTTTAATTGGATATCATATTTCCAGCTCACCACTTTTTTTTTTAAATAATTATAATAATAAATTTCACTTTCTTATCCAAAAATGAAAGGTATATATATATAATTCTTAATTTTACTCCTAATAAATTAAAATTTCTTGATTATATTTTTATTAAAAAAATATTAAATTTTGTTAATAAAAATTTGGTACGCTGCTAATTCATATATTTGTTAAACTTATTTTGTCACGTGCATGTATAATTTTGAATGAAATAGATTTAGTTAATCGATAGATAATATTTTACTAATAATTTGATTGATGTCGGTGAAACAAAAATTTCATGAAATGTTGACTTTTTGTCGACAAAAAAAAAAAAAAAAGTCGTAGTTGAGAAACTTTTATATGGGTAATGTTTCGTACTTAAAGATTTAGATTTTGGATGGTCTCAATTAGCATGCTTAAGAGTAGATATGTTCACGGGACAGAGACTAGGAAGCCTTTCCCATTTATTTTTGTGGACATCGAAGCTATTCCTCATAGGGATTCTTCCCATCTTTATTTTTTTAAAAATAATAGTTATGTCAGCTTCACGGTCTTAAAATGTGTCTGTTATAGAGACGTTTTCACACCTTTATAAAAAAATGTTTCATTCTTCTCTCTAACCGATATGGGATCTCTAACAAACTAAAGCAAACAATATCTGCTAGCAGTAGGCTTAAGCCGTTACATGTAGTGTTCTGTTGGTTTGTCAACTATCCACCTGGCCAATCTTGTGCTTCTGTTTTTTTTTTTTAATTAAATTCTTTTACTTTATTCTATTCCTTTTTTTTATTCTTTACTTTTTTTTTTTTAATATTTCAAAATAGTATATAAATGAATTAAGATAGAATTAGGACCATATATATAAAATTATAGTTTTTTAAAAAATCTATAATTGCTATTTATACCAATACAATTCACTTCTTTTAGGTAATTCTACCATAGAAACTTTAAACTTAAACGTGCTTAACTTGAAACAGTTCTAAGTTGGGTGACCAACTATAACAGTCCGATATATTGTCCGCTATGGTCCGTTACGTATCACCGTAAGCTTCACAGTTTTAAACACGTCTAATAGGGGATATTTTCACACCCTTATAAGAAATGTTTTGTTCTCCCTCTCCAACCCTTATGGAACCTCACACCAACCTCCGAATTTTTCTAGGAAACATGGAGAGAGACCGTTTAGTTATTCATCAACTATGTTTAGTTCGTGGGGATAATTTTTACTATAAAAAATAAATAATACTAAATACTAAGGTTATCAAATTTTAAATATATATATTCCAAATTATGATGAAATGCTTACTCGATAAAACTATAAATATCTACTAATTTTTTTAAAAAAATTATAATTTAACCAATTATTTATGAGAAATAAAATTATTGGTGGAGAATTTGAAAGGGGTATGAGATGGGAGAGTGCTATCAAATGAGCTGGAGACATGATTCCAAGTGGGTCCCACAAAATAATAATAATAATAATAATAAAAACTCCAATCATTTTCAAAATTTAATATATTACACATCACCAACCACATTTCATTTTCTCAATTTTCCCAACCATATTTTTTTTTATTTCCCAATTTATTGCTTCCTTTTTATTTTATTTATTTCTTTTATCTTTTCTATATAAATTTTTTAAAAAAATAAATAAATGTTTTTCTAGTTTTTCAATTATTTAAAAAACAACTATTTTTTAATATTTAAAAGATTATTTTTATATTAGAATTTCATCTTTGTCATTTCCTTTCTAATTTTTTGCGTGAGATTCTTGTAAATTGTCTCACTTTAAATGCTTGTAATTTTCAATAATTAAAATTTTGGATTATCGAGATTTAGGTATATCAATGAAGGTAGCAGAAGTCTCGACGCTTTGCTGGTGAAGGAAAGTTCATGCTAAATAGCATAAAGTGATTTATAATTGAAGAAACTCACGAGAACGTTCGTCGGTTAAGTGTATGAACTGATAATATTTAGATACTAATACTTGTTTACTTTTACAAGATATTATATTTGTAGGAAACCGTTATCGACGAATTTAGTTAAGATTGCGACTCTTTATCGTTGATCGTTGATCACAAAAATTTAACTTACATCTTAAAGTTTATAGTTGTTTGTTTTCTAACGGCTACATGATGTGATCTTAAGTGTCAAACTTACGTCTTTTTCAATTATGTCTCTTGAAGTTAGATGTTTTTTTTTTGTTATTATTATTTATTTTCATATCATTAAATTATAGTTAATAATCATTAGTCAATTTAAATAATAAATTATAATTACTCTGATGGATTATTTGTTTTTATATTTAAAAAGACCAATTAAATGCATGATCCAACAACATTTTAAAATTTTGGAAAACCTTTTTTACTTTATAATAAAAAAAAAATCATGAAATTTATTTAGAATTCAGCTGTAAATAATTTAAATGTTAGAACATTATATTAAATTTTATTGGGGATAAAAAGAAATAATAATAATAATAATATGGTGTTGAATTTGGTTGGGTGTGTGTGAGGATAGGGAAGCAGCAGCCAAACAGATACAAAGTCTTTTTTTTTATAAAATAAATAAATAAATAAATAATGAAACGTTGTCGTTTTTAAGGCCCATCAGCCCATTCTAAAGGTACTTCTCCCAATTGCATAGGACCTCCCCCCCCCCACCCCAAGGGCTTATCTGTCCATTTCAACCCAATGGGCCCACTTCTCCTTTGTGGGCCCACTCCATTTTTGCCCTCATTATTATTTTTCATCCCTACTTCTAAAATTCTTTTCATTCATTTATTTCAATTTATATTTTCCACTAATTATAATGTTTTTTTTTAATGTATAATTTTCTTAAAAATATAATTGAAGTAGAAATCCATTCGAATTCATAACAAAAATATAAATCTAATATAGGGTTCAAGTCTCGGTCTCAATTTTTGTTTTAGGTCACCGCTAATTGTTTCAATTTGAACTATGTAGATTAATTGTTTTAGGTCACCGCTAGGGTTCGGGTCTAGTAATTATTAATTTTAAATTTCAATTTCATTAATTTTTTTAACGATGTAGATTAATTGAAAAATGAATGCATGAGAAAATAAAATTTTGGGTGAGGCATATTTTAAAATGAAATAAAATTAAAACAATAAAAAGAAAAAGAATTAGAGGCTGATGGGCCCGGGGGAGACGACAAGTGGAGTGACGTGGTGGGCCGAGAAGTGGGCCGAGTGTTGAGAGGACCAGTTGCGAAGGGCCTAAACTAGGGGTGGGCCCACGATGGATTATTATTATTATTATTATTTATTTTCAGAAATTTTATATTTCACAAATGTCCATAATACCTTTAACTTGGCTCAACTTTATTTGATATTAACAAGTAAATTTACCAATTTACCCTCCACAATTATAATATTATTTTAATTTATTTGTTTCCTGTTCTATTAGGGTCGACTACTCGTCAATGTTCATCATTAGACAAGACAAACTCGACCTAAAAGTCTATCTGTCGCCCTAAGATATGGTTGGGGCTCATGCGATTGACTAGACTTAGTGTCGACCCAAGCCTAATGATCCTATAACGCTAAGTTGAACTCGTTCGATCAAATTTTGGATTTATTTTATAGAATAAAAAAGATGTAATTGATTGAATTAGAACACTAAAGCTTTGATCTACCTGCTTGTCCTTGATTTGCAGGAATTTGCAAAGCATCGTAATGGCCAAAACCATGGTAGAGAACCTTGATTGGATTATCCTTCCCATATTCATCGCCATATTCAGCAATGGATATCAACCCACCAGCATCTTTATCGTACATGTACACTATGATAGGTGCCCTGCACCAGCAACCACACCCTCTTCATCATAAACCATTCACTCATATATGCACTACACACACACACACACACACAGTGAGAGCAAGAGCTTACTGAAGAACATGTGAAGCCATGAACAACTCCGGCTCACCTCCCCAGATGTGCGGTTTTCGCATATTCGACACGTAAGTATCGAAATCGCCTTCCACAAACCTGTTGACAACACAAGCAACTGTTCATGTTTTATCCTACAAGAGTAACGCCATTGATATGAAACTCAAGTCGAGAGAAAGAGAGATTGATTCACCATTCTGTTTCCTCGCGTCTCTTGATAAACTCATCTGCAACCTGAAAGATGGGTGATCCATGATTTTAAGTAAAAATGAATCTTAATAGCTACAGTAGAATGTGCGTAACGTACTTTAGTGCGCAACTCATCTGCCAATTCTCTCTGAAGACTCTCAGTCGGAGCTGACTTCCCGGATCGTAAGCAAGCTCCATGAGCAACCGAGCGGAACAAACATCGTCCATCTCCGGGAATTCCTGTCCAGAACAAACAGGTTGCTTAATCTATGCTACTTTGCTAACACGGTTTAACGTAAAACAAGGAAATGGAAGACTTCGAAGCTCACCGATGACAGAATAGTCGATGTAAACCTTCTTTCCATGAGAGAATTTGACATGAGATGAATCATTGTTTTCTTCATTGCCCTTTTTGTCATAGGCTGCTTCAGCATGGACTGGTTCAGAAGTGGAACAACAAACCACCCATCCAAAAACTAAGCCAGCAGAAGCAGAAGCACATCTTTCTGGCCATCGCATGTTATACTTGATTTTGCTACACATCCCATCACTGGGGACTGATATCTTTGCATTCATACCTTTGCAAGCCAGTGAAATTTCAAGTCCTCTTCCACGCGATCCTCCGTCGGTGATCAAATCCTTAACCGTTAAAGCCTCAAAGTCATTTGGCCGTCTCGAGAAGCAGTAACTGAGACAGCCTCCCTGAATTCTTTGGCAAGTGTTTGGTGTACAAGATGATATGATCGTGACAGATTGATCACCATACTTTGGTCTTGAAATTCCATAAGAACAGCATGAAGTTGGTGTTCTTCCGGAAAGCACCGTACAGATGTTGCTGCCCATCTGTGTGCAAACACGGAAGTTCAGAGGGATAACGTTCCTCGTGCAAACACTGATTGAACCAATACTCATGGTGGTGTAGCCTGAGGAATTAGCAGAAACAAAAGATAAAACACGAACAAATCAGCAAATGGAAGCATTCCATTGGTACAAAATGCAGAATCACAAACGTTTTAATTGGACCAATTAAAAATAAAATTTCCTCAGTAGTTCTTAACAGGCTAAGAACTTGTTTCACTATAAAACTAAGACACAATGTGTTCCATATAACTCATTGTTCTAAAGAGGATAAAAGGATGGCACTAAATGAAACAACGGTTTACAACAGTGATCCGAGACAATAATTCAAGTTTTTCCTTACGTAGTGGAAACACCTTATATTCAAAAGTGTGTATAGGGATCATCTATAAAGTGGGCTATTTTGAACGCATTTAGATGGCACCGATATTATTGCAACAGCCATCCATGCTGAGGATTGTTGGGAGAGGAGTCCTACATCAGCTGATTAAGAGGTTGTTCACGAGTTTATAAGTAAGAAATACAACTATTGGTATGAGGCCTTTTGGGGAAACCAAAAGTAAAGCCACAAGAGCTTACACTCAAAGTGGACAAAATCATACCATTGTGGAGAGTCGTGATTCCTAACATGGTATCAGAGCCACGCCCTTAATTTACCCATATCAATAGAATTCTCAAATGTCGAACAGAGACGTTGTGAGCCTCGAAGGTGTAGTAAAAAGTGACTCAAGTGTCGAACAAAAGGTGTACTTTGTTTGAGGACTCCAGAGAAAAGGAGTCGAGTCTCAATCAAGGGGAGGTTGTTCGAGGTCTCCATAGACCTCAGGGGAGGCTCTATGATGTACTTTGTTCGAGGGGAGGATTGTTGAGAGAGGAATCTCACATTGGCTAATTAAGAGGTTGATCATGGGTTTATAAGTAAAGAATACATCTCCATTGGCATGAGGTCTTTTGGGGAAACCAAAAGCAAAGTCACGAGAGCTTATGCTCAAAGTGGACAATATCCTAACATTGTAGAGAGTCGTGATACCTAACAATTAACGACAACAAGTGGCATCAAGGCAATATTTTTTTGTTCTCCCAGATTACGTCCTAAGTCATTAGATAGGAATCCGATGCCTTAACCATGGTGCGAGCACAAAAAATTGATCGTTTCTTATCACAACCTTTTCCGTAGTGCCTAATCACTAATTCATAGGGAGATACTCAAACTTTTGTCAGAAGGTATGATCTGAAGTAGATATAATAAACAATCCTATCGAATGCGACATCAATTTCAACCCAACACAACGCATAGAATCAATCTAAAATATCAATGACTAAGAATTACAGTTCACCCCCAATGATTCATTTTCTTGTTAATATGGATTCACATAATCTAAGAATTTATGAAATGCAAACCAGAGTTCCAACAAAAGGCTAGAAATGCACACACCCACAAGAACATTAACAACAAAGAATGAAAGGGAAAAAAGAAAAACAACAATGTTTGAAGATAACAAGAGTGCCCATTACCATAAATCAAAGAAAAATGGCAAAATCAAGAATCTGCAGACCTGAACACAAAGCTTAAGAAAGAGCAAGAATCACAAAAACAAATTAAAAAAACGAAATCAAACGGCGAAGGATGCACAAATGACGAAAAGAAGATCAAAATCAAAGAGGGGATAAACAAGGGAAGGAGATTTAAAGTTGAAGAAAAGCCCAAACCACGTAAAAGGAAGAAACAACAAAAGAAAACCCAAAATCGGGATAAGATTCAAGAAATGGGGTTTAAGGAAAGAATACCCACAACAATAGGTTTCCGATTAATGTTGAGCCACGAACACACACACACAGACCCTTTTGGGTACACAAATAGCTTGGAGATTAGAACAGAGCAATGGCCATATTGTCTCGTTGAATTTGCTCTGGTTTCACTTCGTAGCTTCATCCAGGCGCTGCTCGGAGTTCATAGATCGAACAAGAAGATTATGCAATCGACCCATTAACATGTTGTCCACAACACAAACATTTGGGCCTTTTGGGCCAAACTATGGGTTTGAAGATTGGGCCTAAGAAATAAAAACAAATTTATAATAAAAAAATGGAAAGGACCACAGGACAAAAATTAAATAGTTAAAATAAATAAAAAATAAAAAATAAAAAATAAAAAATAAAAAATAAAAAATAAAAAGTACTGAAGTGAATGCAAGTCTCACGTGTACCTGTTTCCCTCCACACAAAAATAAGTCTTACTTTATTGGGAACCTCTCTCTCTCTCATCACTTTCTCTCTCCTCCCCAAAGTTTTTACTTTTTTTTATTTATTTTATTTTATTTTTTAATCACGGACCACTTCAATTCTCAAATTCAAAAATAAAAAATCCCCAATTCCCTTCCCAATTTGGTGTTTAAATATATCAATTACCAAATTTAAAAAAGGGGTTAGTTTTCATTTTAATAATTAATAAATAAAATGTCGGCATTTACGACATCGAGCTGACGTTCATTTACGTGTCGGTATAACGACGTTTTAAATGACATTTACACCCTTGACTATTGAGCCAAATTCACATTTCTTCAACGAGAAATACGTCATTTACCTCCCGTATAAAAATTATATAAATTAATAAAAAAAAATTTGATTCTAAATGGATTATTTTAGAATAAAAAAAAAAGCATAATTAATATTCTCTCTTAGTTCCATTTTTAAGGAAGGGTGCAATCAGATTCTATTCCACAATCTGATTATATTCAAATCAATCATAATAATAATAAAATTTAATAATTATTGTGCTAAAAGAAATTAATTCTTTTATAAAATCATTGAAAAAAAAAGAAAAAAAAATAAAAGCGAAGAAAAAGAATAAGATTTCTCCTCCATTTTGTAGGCCTTTGAACGTGACATTTCATTATAAAGCACTTCCACTTTTTTCACTATCATATCGTTAAATTATTATTTTATTAATATAACCTTCGAATAACGTCATTAAAAAAATAAAAATTAACTCAATATATTACTCATAACCCAATAATCGATCGATTAAATTAAATATCATCGTCTTTTTTAATTCGAGAAAAGAAAACTTGTGGGAGAAGGAAAGGATAAAGTAGAGGGAGGAGATATTGATTGGGAGGTGTGGAGGTTTCTTATTAAAAATAAATAAATAAATACAAAAATTATTATTTAAATATAAATTAAAAAAAGTAAATAAAAAAGTGGTTGGGAGGATCATTTGAGCAAAGGCGTTTGGCTTTCTATGAAAGACGGCTGCGAAAAAGAAATGAATAAAAAAATAAAATTCACGAGGGGGAGGGAAGAAATCAGATGCGGCATGAATCCGGTGCGCGCGGGTTCCGATGGTGACGTCATCGCATATTTTAATTTTTAATTTTTAATTTTTAATTTCAGCCGATATTCTGATGCCTTGTCCATGAAAACAACATCGCCCATCTTCTTTCACAATACTTCTGTAATATAATATTAAAATTATAATTATTATTCCTTATTTATTTATTATTTTTATTTGAAATTTTTAGATATTAAAATGCTTAACCTCGCGTTTAAATTTGACTTTTGTATATTTAAATTTTGAATTAAATTCATATTATAAGCTGAAAATGGAAAGCTACAATAAATGAATTAAATTTGTACAAAAAAAATAAAATAAAATAAAGTTTCTCGTAAGGAGAGTATCTTTGTCCACGTCCCTACCAATTTCCAAAACAGAATTTCATGGGTTTTTTTTTTTTTTTTTTTTTTTTTTTTTTAAAAAATTTAATTTAATTTTTATA
>NW_019268520.1:5078424-5105069 GCF_002738365.1 Cucurbita moschata
TTTTTTTTTTTTTTTTTTTTTCTTTTTTGCAAAGAGTAGAGTCAGAGTCGTCTACGTGGAGGGTAGAGATTGCGTGAAGGGAGTACAAAACTTGGCGTCGGCTTTCCAGCACCGTTCGATGTCCTCGGCGATTCTCTTGGCATCCATTGATGAGCCGAGTAATCCACGATTTGTGAATCCCGCAGCATATAGCCCATTTTTCCCTTTCCACCCAAACGGCTTCCTTGGCAAGCCATCTTCTTTCCTAAACATTTCTCCCTCCTAAAATAATAATAATAATTAAAAAAAACATGCTTTTAATATTAATTGTTGCATCAATATAAAAAACTAAATTACCAAAATACCCGACGCTATTTCAAAATAAAATTAGAAATTAGCATGCAAAACAACTAATCAATCACTTTCTAGATTAAGGGCAATGTGGTAATTTTAACTAAAAAGGACAAATTTAAAGGTAATTCTTTTGTAATTTAGCCTCAAATTTATAGGTACTATTTGCTACATCAATATAAAAAAAACTAAATTACCAAAATACCCAAATTATTTCAAAATAAAATTACAAATTAGAATCCAAAACAACTAATCAATCCCATTCTAAATTAAGGGCAATATGGTAATTTTAATTTTAAAAACAAATTTAAAGGGTTTTTTTTTTTTTTTTTTTTTTTTTTGTAAAAAATTTAATTTAATTTTTATAATACCGAAAATGGGCTCCGCTAAGCTAAGAGCAGTGTGAGTATTGGCGAAATGTCGCCCCAAAATAGAAAGCTTTGTCTCGGTCTTCGTTTTAATGTAATTAAAGCAAAGAGGATGGATATCAATGGCGCTTCTGTAATAGCAGCAAAAGCAAATCCTTAAGGCCGCGAGTGGGAAAACCCCGATTTGCCCTCTTTCTCTTTCTATCTCTTTCTTGTTCCATAACAAGATTGATTTGCTTTCTTCTTCCTCCCTCTTTGATTTTTGCCCCATTTCTTTTATCTTCTTTGATTCTGCAAATTCTTCTGTTCATATACTCTGTTTTTTTTTACTTACTATGGCTTCTGGTTAGTTGCTTCTCTTGTGGGTCGGTTTTCATTATCCTTAGCTTCTTCTATAAGATCTTATCTTCATTCTGCTTACAAATTAAGCTGTTGAAATGACCCATTTCGTTGGTTCTTGAAAGCGAGAGACGAATTTCTCTGGTTTTCTACAGGTATGATTAAGAGGGTTTTGGTTTGAACTTCCATTTTTGCCGCTGCTCTTCAAAAGGGGGATTCGGGGATTTGGGGATTTGGGGTTTGGGGGTTTTGATTTTTGATTGATGGGTTCGAATACCCACCACAGTTTTCAGCAACCCAATTCGGCGTTGCTTCGATTTCGCTCTGCTCCCAGTTCTCTGCTTGCGGATTACGCTCAGGGGATTGATTCTAAGCGCTCTAATCCCTTCGAGAGCTCTGAATCGGAGCGGATGGTTTCTAGATTTGGGAGTCGTAATGACTCCGAATCTCCGGCGGCCGGAAACTATTGTTCTGGTCTCCCGCCGCATTATCCCCGCCCGAGCACCGCCGTGAACTGTTCTTCTTCCTCTTCTTCTTCTTCTTCTTCCTCTTCTTCCTCTTCTTCTTCTTCTTCTTCTTCTTCAATGAGTAGCTCTGTTGGTTTTCTGGGTTCTAATCTTGTTCGTCAGAGTAGCTCTCCTGCTGGAGTTTTCTCTCAACTCAATCAAAATGGTGAATCTCTCTGTCTCTCTCTGTTTTACTTTTGAGAAATTTTAGTTCCATTAATGGCATAAGTCAACATCCCCTGTGAATTTCATCCCATTTCATGTTTAATCTGATCTGATATATATATATTGATGGATGAATTCATAGTTTTATATTGTTCTTATTGAAATGATTTGATGTTCATCTCTGGATTATTGAGTTGAAATGAACTTTCTGTTTAGATTCTTGATGAACTGATTGTATGTAGGCTATGGTGGGGGAAGTTTTAATAGGCTGAGTGGTAGTAATAACAATGGTGGAGGGGAACTTAGCTTCTCCTCTTTGCTGCCTTCTTCTCTGGGAATGCTCTCTCACATCTCTGAACAAGTAATTGGGAATGAAAAGCTTACAAACACCAATGGAGAGCCTCAGTTCTTTACTCCGACCGGGTTCCCGTTCGCTTCCTGGAACGAATCGTCGCAGTTCTCCGACACTTTTCCTGTCGTAAAACACGACCCGGATAGTAATAGGAAGTTGTTTTCTAGTAGCCATCAGGTATGGATTATATTGATTACCTGAGATGATCATAAGCTGTGTTTTTCTCTTTTGTGTATATGATATGAAGCGTGTTTCGTGTTGATTAGAACGGCGAGATCGGGAACCGAGTTCATTTACTATCGCACCATTTGAGCTTGCCGAAGAACACATCTGACATAGCTTCCATTGAGAAGTTGTTGCAGCTCCAAGACGCTGTTCCTTGTAGAATTAGAGCGAAACGAGGCTGCGCTACTCATCCACGCAGCATCGCCGAACGGGTGAGAGAAGCGTCACATTATATTCATCACTTACAAATCTATCAAATTACTAATTCATATCAAATCACAATCCATCAATAGGTACGACGAACTCGAATCAGCGAGCGTATGAGGAAGCTACAAGATCTTGTACCGAACATGGACAAGGTATACACATATATAAAACTCCCTTCCTAACATACAAATCCCACATTCAAAACCTATTTACGTTCATCTTATTACAGCAAACGAACACGGCCGACATGTTGGACTTAGCAGTCGACTACATCAAAGAGCTTCAGAGACAGTTCAAGGTACAAGCTACTTACATTCGCTCTGAATCAAACGAGGTTTACAAGAGACATCTTTTATACATGTTCTTTTTTTGTTTGCAGACATTGAGCGATAACCGAGCGAATTGCGTGTGCGTGAATACACAGAAGGCAGTATCAAATCAGATGATACAATGAGACGGGGACGGAGACGGGACCGAGACGGAGGAAGTAGGGTTGTTGTTATACAATATAAATATGTGGTTTGTAAGGAATAAGAAGAGAGTAGAGACTGAATGGGAAAAGAAAGGAGAAATTTGTATGGAATAATAATAAATTAAATGTTTTTTCTTTTTTTTTTTTTTAATTTTTGTTGGAATTAAATAAAAAATTAAAAGAAAAGTCCCAAATAAGGAAAGGGGCAATGGATTTGGCGTTGGATTTGAACCCATCTTTTCAAACTGTCTATTGGTGGATTTGTTATTTGATGTGTTTTAGTACCTTTTGTCTCATTGACCCCCTTTGCCTACTTTCTTTTTCTAAATATTTTATATTTATATTTCTAATTTATCTACCACGTGCGATCTCACAATCTACCTACATGGGGTTCGGTATCATTTTGGGTTTCTTTTTATTTATTTATTCATAATTCTTTAATTTTTAAATATAATTATTTAATGTTCGAGGATCAAAATAAAATATTTAAAATTTTGAAATAAACACAAAACTTCAAATTAGATTTAAACTTATTTTCTTTTTATTATATATTTGTTATCATGGTCCCTCCAATTATTGAGTTATATATATATATATATATTGATTGATTGAAAAAATAATTTTCCATTTAATAATTATGGAGTAGTTAAATATGATAATAAATATAAAATATATCCCATTGATAAAATATGTTATTTTATCTAATATTTAAAAATTTCACCAACTTTTAAAAGAAATTTGAGCGTACAAACAAATAACTATACAAAAGTCCAATTTTAATGATGTTTTTCCATAAATTTTTGTATTATCACGGAAATTAATTAATTAATTCTTTGAAAATTTTAATCATAATTACTTTTCGAATTATTTTATTAAATTATATTCGAATTGACAAAGAGAAACTTAGTAGATATATTTATACAAGATACGTATTGACACGGCTAATATTTAAGTATTCTTATTAATGGGGTTGGCGTAACGAACGAGCGGTGTTGCCATTTCGGCAGCGAAACCTGGGCCGGGTGTCAAATCGATGGTGTCGCCGTCGCCGTCTCCGTCAACCTTGAAATCAAACCGCTGCACCATGGCCGCCATTGCACATGGGAAAACTAACAAGGCAAGGGAGGAACCAGGGCAACCTCTCTTCCCACTCCCAAACGGAATATACCGGAAATTTTGCCCCTTCATCTCCATACGGTGGCTACCGATGTTCTCATGTGACCCTTCTAGAAACCTCTCCGGCAAGAACCTGTCGGGCTCCGACCAAGATTCTGGGTCTCTCATGACAGCATAAGCGTTGACCAAGACTCGTGTTTTCGCCTTGACTAGTGTGCCGTTGATGATGCAGTCATCTAAACATTCTCTGATGATCAGCGGCGCCGATGGGTGCAGCCGGAGTGTTTCGTTCACCACCGCCCGGAGATATGGGAGGTTAGGGAGGTCGGATTCTTGAACTAGCTTCTTCTCTCCGACCACCGAAATTATCTCTTTTCTTAACTCCTCCATTGATTTTGGACGATTCAAAAGCTCCGCCATCGCCCATAGTATCGCCGTTGCTGTCGTGTCAGTACCCGCCATAAAAAGATCCTAAAAGTAAACAATATCATATCATTATAGAGAGTCGTGATTCTTAAAAAAAAAACATGCAAAAATTAAAATAATAAACCCACGAGTAAGAAGGATTTGATATCTTTTCTTGATATGTTCATCTCCGCATTTGGATCGTTGTGACACTCGAGCAAGATGTCCAATACGTCTAGTTTTCGGTCGGGATCACGACCGCCATTGACGGCGGCTTCATGCTCCTTCATTATCCTCTCCACCAACCCATCAAATCTCTTCATAGTTGTAACAAATTTCTTGCCATTTCCAGAGAAATCAAGCACTTTCAAAGGTCCCAAAATGTCTCCCAAACTCAATTTCCCAGCAAGCCTATTGATCTTCCACATCAAATCTTGAACTTCTTGAGCTTCATCAATTCCATCACAACATCTTGTGCTCAAAAGCATTCTTGATATGATATTATTTGTCAAAGTGGTAAATTCCAATCTCAAATCCGATGGTTTCTTTTCTCTTGAATTTGCTTCAATTCTCTCCACTAGTTTACCCACCTCGTCCCTTCGGATCGCGGCGGCGATAGCGAGCTGTGGCGGCGAGAGAAGCCGTGTCATGGTAAGTTTCTTCATGAATCGCCAATAGGGTCCATAGGGAGCCATGACAAATCTCGACCCTCGGTAGATGAAGTACTCGGAGGCACCGAACTCCGGTCGGGAGAGGAAATTGTGCTCATGAGTTTTGAGGACCTCTTTGGCAACTGTAGCGGTAGAGACAACGACGCATTTGGATGCGCCGAGTCGAAGCTCGATGAGGGAGCCATAACGACGAGCTAGGGTTTGGAACGAGGTGACTAGAACTGGGGTGAGAAGGTGGAGATGGCCGATGAGAGGGAGGGCCGGTGGGCTCGGGGGCAGCGCGTAACCGCCCGGGATCGAGGATTTAGGGTTTGGGAGAAGTTTTTTGAGGAAGAAATGAAGGAGGAGGGCAGTGATGAACCAAAAGCACCAAAATGGAGAGAGAGAGGTGATGTTATGAAAGATGGTAACCATGGCGTTCATTGTGGTGATAGGGAGGGAGCAATCTACTCTGTTAAACTTAGCCTATTTTCATCCATTTTATAGCATATGATTGTGATCCCATGCACCAATGGCCCATATTTTAAAATTTTAATATATGTGCAAATAGAGGGTTAAATTATAATGAATACTTAATATTTTTTTAAAAATTATAACGTTATTCTCGATTTTTCATCGACATTTTAAAACTATATTTGAAGTAGAAATGTGAGATTACACGTCGGTTGAAGAGAGGAACGAACCTTATAAAGGTGTGAAAACATCTCCCTAATAGACGTGTTTTAAAACCGTGAGGTTGACAACGATACATAACTCGCAAAAACGGACAATATCTGCTGGTGGGGTTGGACTGTTATAAACGGTATCAGTGCAAGACATTGGGTGGTGTGTCAATGAGGATGTTGGCCCCCAAGGGGTGGATTGTGAGATCTCACATTGATTAGAGAAGAGAACAAAGCTTATAAGGGTGTGGAAACCTTTACCAAGTAGATGCGTTTGAAAATCGTGAGGCTGACGACGATGTGTAACAGACTAAAATGGACAATATCTACTAGCAGTGGAGTTGGACGGTTACAAATGGCATTAGAGCCAGATGGCTGCCAAGAAAGGTGGACAGTGAGATCCCACGTCAGTTGGAAAAGGGAACAACAGAGTGTGAAAATCTCTTCCTAGTATACACATTTTAAAATGTGAGGTTGATGACGATAAGTAACAAGCCAAAACAGACAATATCTATTACCTCTCAACTTGGGTGTTATGGATAAAAAACACCAAACCCGGCTTAGAACGGTTATGAAATGAAAAGGGCAATATCGTAATTTTTTTAAAAAATAAATATTTTTGAAGGTTGGTATAGGGTCAAAATCAAGGAAAACCCTAAATACAATTAAAAAAAAAGTGGTACAAAGGGAATAAATAATAATAATATTATTATTTGTCTTGGTTTGCATGGCTACATAATTAAAAATTTTGAATTGTGGTCCTATTTTAATTTTTTTTTTAAGCCATGGAGGATCATCATCACACTTTTTTAATAAAATATTTGATTACAAATCATCCGAATCCCGTAATTCAACGATAATTAACATGTATTGTTCTAAATAGTATTCTAATAAAAATTAACGAACCCATAAGAGATTGTTTAAGATATGATTATCCGACGTCCTCAACTAAGAGAACCAAAGTTCGAATCTTGTACTTGTTGCGGTTGAAAATACATATATGATCAATTAAGAGAACGTAGAGTTTATCATATTACAGATAAGATCTTACCGACATATATTATTTGTCTATCATCTATTTTTTTCTTTTATACTTGTTTAGTTATAACGATGGAGTGAGCGAGAGAGAAGGGTATATTTGTCTATATATCTATATTGTTCTATAGTTATCTTAGAGATCGAGAGTTAAAGGAAGTATGAGAAGGGAGAGAAGTTAAAAGACGAGAGTTTTGGGACTTAAAAAGGGTCGTAATTTGGTTTAATCTTGCCTTGGACGAGCCAACCACAAGGAACTAAGAGCTCGAAGACGATGGAAATACTCTGCAATGGCTAGCAAACACCTTGCGGCTTGACGAGTCGTCAACATTTGATGCAACCGGTGAAGCGTTTGGTGCCTCAAATTATCCGCCTATAATACCCATTAACAAACACAAATTCAGCAAAAAAAGATAAATACATATGTATACGAAATACGAAATATCATTGAACTTTCAAAGGTGAGGTCGAGTTTCGAAGGGTAGGTAAAGAACAAATTGAAAGTAGACGATGACTTATGCAAGAGGAAGACATATTCGTAGATTCTTTAGAACCAACCAACCAACCACATGGGCATATAATGGGACAAGAAAAGGTCGGTTTCGAGTTGGAGATGGGGTAGGTCTGTCCAGCTCCGAATACTCAAATCTCCCGCTCGTAAAAGTTAACGTTGTCCGGTAAAAAAAACCCGTTGATTATTATCGATATTCTTTTACGATAGTTATATTATTTTGAACAAATAATTGGTAGCTTTTGTCCTATAGTTTGTAAAAGAAATGATAACATACTATAAGTTTGATGGGCATTATTAAGAGAGAGAAAGAGGGGGAAGAGAGAGAAAGAGGGGGAAGAGAGAGAAAGAGGGGTACCTGTCTTACAAAGGCTTCAAGAGAGGAGAGCTTGTTGATGGCTAAGGTCATCTGCCCCATATAGTTAGCCATATTGGGAGGGGTACTCAATGAATCAGAGGTGATGGTGTCTGATAAGGACTGGTTTAGGGCTTCAAGCCCTTGAGACAATGCTTCCTCACTCTCTTGTGTTGATTGTTGCAGTCCACAAATGTTCATTAGTTGATGCTCTGTTAATGGCTCTACTTGACCCATTATTATCTATGTGCCACAAGTATAACCCGTATTAGCTTACGTCTCGTGTTTTCAATCGTAACATTTTATTTAAAAATTTTGAGTTGGTGACACGAGCAACCCAAATAAAGTTCACAACCCAACTTGAAAAATTGAAAATTCGATTCGGTTTAAAAGTATGTCAGGGTTGGATTGAGTTGACCCGACCAACAAAATATCAACCCACAAACCGAACCAAATTCTCGATCTTCAAAAAATTTAATCTAGCCTAAACTCGAACTAACCTAACCCAACTTGACTTTTACGATTTGGGTTTGGATTATCTGGGTTGGTTGAGTTATTCAGAACACTCCTAGGCTAAGGTCAGAATTATAAGAACCATTATTATTTTTAAATATATAACTTGATTAAAATACAATATTAGAAAATAATTTAAAAAGATTAGTGTAATATATATATATACCACTAGGTCTAATATTGAATGCAACTATTATTTGTATATCCATCATAATACTATTTTTATTATTTTAGGAAAGCTATAATTTATAAGACAAAGTTTGAAATGATATTTTTTCTGAAAATATGAAACCAATAAAATAAAATAATTAATAAAAATAAAATAAAATTAGGTTTAGAGAGAGAAAAAAACATTATTTCCCATTTGAAATTGTAGCAAAGAGGAATTGCCTTTCTAGAATGTTATACCTAATCCTTACATATTGTGGAAAATTTCAATACACTTTCGTCATTTAATATGGATATTTTGTTAGCAACCAAACATCCTAAGTTGTTGCATCTCGTCCTATGATTTTACCCTTTTGACAACGTTAAATTTCTGTCTTGTTTTCTCAGTGTCGTGTTCTAACAATATCTAAATAATCTGTTTCATGAACGAGAAATTATTCGATATGATTAGAATAGTGCAACTGATAGTCATGAAAAATTAGTCCGATGAACTGTTCTTATAAATATAATACAACTATTGTAACTTTGATCTAAGAGTGTTCATATGACTCGATAAGATAACTAACTCAGATAATCAAAACTTGAGTTGGGTTGGGTTGGGTTAAGTTTATTCTCATTTGGGTTAGATTAAATTTTTGTAAAATCGAAAATTCGGGTTGAAAAAAGGTTTGTCGGGTTGCATTAAAGTGCATGTAAACGTTCGTTGTGTAATTAATTTTGGTTACATGAAAAAGTTGCAGAAAATAAGGAGACTTGAAAGTAAGAGAAGAATGAGATAATGATGAAGGTACCTTAATAAGCTCGGAGGGCCTAAAGTCGCCGATCCACATGAAGCATCTCTCCGCCGGCGTCTTCCACATGCCGGAGACAAGGTGGAAGACGTCGGACCTAGCAACCATCATCTTCAAGTTTAGAACCTCGTCGTAATGAGCCAGACAACTATCGACGAACAACCGCAGTTCGTTTTCCCGTAAATGTTCTTGCACCGCTGCTTGGAGCTCGCACATCAATCGGTGGTGCTCCTCTTGCCACCGCCCGTATTCGATGTCAAACACCGCTGCTTCTACACACAATCAAGAGAATGATCATAAGGAATACTATCATCATTGGACAATATCATACTATTGTAGAGAGTCATGATTTCTAACATGACAGAGAGTCGTGGAATGTTACCGGTGGTGAGGTTATGGAGGCCGACGGGAAGTCCTTGGTCAGGTCCTAAAACGGCAGCGCCGCCACCGCCACCGCCACCTCCGAGAAACATACCCTAATTAAAGAAAAACAATAACATGAAATAAAGAAAGGATCTTTAGAGAAGAATTTATATTATATACCTGAGTTCTTGCTCTTTGTAGCTCTTGTTCCAGCTGCGTGAGCTTAATCCTACTCAATTCTAGCTGCTGAACATACGCCTGAAAGTTCATTAAAAAAACACCAAAAATTAGGCAAAAAAAAAAAAAAAAAAAAAAAAAAAAAAAAAAAAAAAAAAAAAAAAAAAAAAAAAAAAAAAAAAAAAAAAAAAAAAAAAAAAAAAAAAAAAAAAAAAAAAAAAAAAAAAAAAAAAAAAAAACAAGAATTTAGGCTAAAAAAAAGAACAAAACAAGGAACCTTTTTTCTCAGCCTGCTTTTTCT
The DNA here is from genome assembly GCF_002738365.1 of Cucurbita moschata. Lineage (NCBI taxonomy): Eukaryota > Viridiplantae > Streptophyta > Magnoliopsida > Cucurbitales > Cucurbitaceae > Cucurbita > Cucurbita moschata. Next base: position 5,088,457 of record NW_019268520.1, read on the forward strand.
AGCAGCCTCTCGATTCTGAGCCAGTCTTCTAAGGGTCTGAAAGTGACCAAAATGAGTGTTATTAAGGTTAAAAAAACAGCCAAAAAAACATGTTTTTTAAGGAAAAAGGTGGGATTTTGAGACCTTGGGGTCTGGAGTTTTGGGGGCTTCTTGGTCTGAGCTTGAGGTCAGCCCTTTCTTGTTGGCTTCACGCTGTGACAAAAGGGTTTAATTTAATAATGAAAAAAAAGGACATGTTGTGTAATATTTAAAAAGAAAAATGGTTACTTTTGGAGGTTTGGGATGAGGTTCGTTTGTCGTGGTTTGGGTTAGGGTTGGTCCGGATACGGTGGCTCCATTGCTGCGTTGGTTGGCCAACTCTTTGGACGGCTCTGATGGTTTGATCTTTGAATCACCATGGTTAATCATTGCTGTGCTTCCCTACACCAAATCCAAATTCATCATCAAATTCAAACCCAAATAATAATAACAAGTTGGAGAAGATGGGTTTTTTTTTTTTTTTTTTTTTTTTTTTAATTTACTTTTATCGGCAACGGGTCGACATGCATCGGCTGCGACGGGAAGATGTTCAACATCGGCGGTCTCATGCTCGAACTCTCTGCAAAGAAAACTGATTCACTACACAAAATCTCCGACTCATGTTAAACAAAATAGATTGGGAAAAATTGCAAAAAATTTAAAAGGGTTTGTTTGTTAGATGGATTTGAATGCATGTAATGAATCTTTGGGCCCATACCCTTAATTCATGATGAAATTTGATGAAATTTGATGAAATTATTGTATGCATGAAAGGAAGGGAATCACTCAAAACCCAGAAACAGAAACAGTCAAAGAAGTACAACAAAACAGGATCAAATCAAAAAATCAGTAAGAACCCATGTTGTTAGTGTGAAAGAATCTTCAAAAAAATTCAAAATTTCCAAAAAATTCAACAAAAAAAAAAGAAAAAAGAAAAAAGAAGGAAAATACGTGATTGGTGATGAGTAGTAGTGGTTGAAGAGGGTTCTTGTCCATCCAGATACAGAAAAAGGGCTTGATCCAATTCTCCCAAATCATCACCTCCTCCATCTTTAGTTCTAAAAATCCAAACAAAAACAAGAAAATAAGAGAAACCCAATACAGAAAAAGATCAAAAAAGTAAACTTTGATGAAAAATTACATGAAATTTGAAGAAATGGAAGGGAGATTCATGGAGAAGGGTAATTGATCAGCAAAATTGTTGTTTTGGAAGCTGAATAATGAAGGAGTTTGTTCTTCTTCCTGGTTCTTAATATTGGAAGAAGCCATTAAACCCAAGCTCTTCTTCTTCTTCTTCTTCTTCTTCTTCTTCTTCTTCTTCTTGATGATGATGAACAATCCTTTGAAGATTTCTTCACTAATTACTCCATTAATGGCGGCACCAAGCTTCACTTCTCAACCAATTTTTTTTTTTTTTTTTTTTTGGTGTATTCTTTGATTTCAATTTCGATTTCTCACATATTTGTATGATCCCTTTGAGAAAAAAGAGAGAAAAAAAGAGGTAATTAAGAGAGAGAGAGAGAGATGATCAGTCGGTTATGAGGAGAGAGAGAGAGAGAGGAGAGAGAAAATGGATTGAATTGAATGAAATGAAAATAATCGAGGTAGAAGGTAGAAAAAAAATATTTTTTGTTTTTTTTTCTTTTCTCTCTCTAGAAATTAAGGACTTTCCATAAATCAAAGTTTATTTATTTATAATTTTTTTAAATTATTTTCCCAAGTCAAATGGGTTAAAATAATCTAGATTAAAATTTAAAAATTCGATCTTGTATGAAACTCAAGACCCACCCACGCTCGTGAAAAATTGGGTTGATGGGTATGTTTATTTGATAATTTAGGTCAAGTTGAGTTCATCTTGACGAGATAAATTACTAATCAGTTATTTGGGTTTGAACGACGGCGATAATATTTATGGTAAGAAATAAAATTTGGTAATATTAAATATGTAAATTTGAAAAAAAGTTAAAAATGAAATTTTTACACCATTGCATGAGCATAAAAGTCTTCAAGAACAAGTAATTTGAGGAGGGAAAAAAAAAAACAATTTTGCTATCTGTTAATTTCATTAAATGTTTTATGTTTCTTTTTAAAACACGTCGAACCAAACATAACATATCGCGTCATATTACCATGTACGGTTATAAAACGATTCATGGTTTCGAGGACATTACCATAATTTATTTTTTAAAATCTGACCTAAAATAAAAATTAATTTAAAATTTTCTAACCGTGGAGGATTATCATCACAAACTAACACAAATTCTTTTTAACATGTTTTCTGAGGAAATTTCACGAGATCACTCAGTATGGAATTGTTCCAAGTCAACCACGCTCGACTCTGGATTCTTATGATTGAACCAAGGCACACCTCATTGCTTTAAGTAGTGATCTGGGTTCATTCATATATATCTTGTTTGCTCGACTGTCACAGCCAACTTTCAAAAACAACAAACCAAACCGTTATCGATCGGATCAGATGTTAGGGTTGATGGGATGATGAAGGTGGCTCCCACATGGTGAAATGGGATGTACGACTATGACTTTACAGTTGGGAGGCAGCTTTGGGGTTATGAAGAACAAAGCATTTCAATGTTTGTTAAGTATAATTATGGGGAATAAAAGAATGAGATTATTGTGAGATTAGGTTAAGTATTATTTTTAATTTACTAATTATACTAAATAATGGAATTCTATAATATATAATATTTAATCAAACTTCATTTCATTATCAACATGTTTTTCACATAGCTAGGGAAATTTTATTTATAAAATATTGATATAATAATACATTTTAGTTTTTATATTTAACAATAATTTGATTGAAAAAACTTTGATGAATATATTGAAATGTATAACCGTTCTTATTCTTTGAGTTCCAATATTTTAAAACGTTAATAATATTATTTTACGGGTAAAATAAATATCTAGAAAACGACACCCTCCCAAAAATGGCAAGAAATAAGTATAATATTCACTTTTTAAATAAATATATATATATATATATATAGTGACACGCAAGTAAAGAACAGGTACATAAATGAACTGAGACTATATCCGAGTGAAAGAGGTTCTGAGGATAAAAATGACTAAGAAATGCTTAAAGGAAATGAAAATTACTATCTATATCAACAAGATGCGCCTTCCTTTTAGATAGTTTGATTATAAGAACTCAATAGTCAAACGTATGTTTTGTTTGGAACAATTCTATGTTGGGTTGACCTTTTGAAAATTTTACTAGGATTCATGTGGGTGAGAATAAAGTAGTTGGAATGACTCTTATTAGTTAGTAAAGATAGTTTTTACTCTTAAGGAGTAGTGAACGTGAACGTGACCCTCTGAAGAGGGGTAAAATAGGGATTTAAAAAAAATACGTTGAGAAAGAAAGGCAGGTACGAGGTATAAGGGTATTTTTAATGAGGGTTGTTTCACTTTAATACTTATTATTATTATTATTATTATTTATAATTATTCATTTTATGAGTTAATTAATTAATTATCAAAAGAAGCAGTTGACGGGGAAATGCAAAGTTGGGACAGTTGACCAATGACGTGGCTCTAGAATTGCCGTTGATGTAACGAAGGAAGTTAGTAAGTGGGTCCCGGATTTTGTGATCGGACGGCTGAGACCTCACTGTTTAAAAGTACTGTAGAAAAATATTAAAAAATCGGTGGGGCCCACAGGTACCGTACCCACTTTTCCCGCTATTGTTATGTTCTTGGTCTTCTAACTAATCCGGAACATAAGGACATTTCTAACAGAATATTAAAAAAATATATTTATTTATTTAAAAACAAAAACAAATTTATCGATAAATTTATATTTTAGTTAGGATTTATTAGTTTGTATTTTATTTTTTAAAAAAGATTGATTTAAATAATTTTTTTATCCTCCAAATTTTACATATATATTATTTAGTCAGTAAAATTTTAAAATAGACAGATTTACCCTTCAGTAATAAAAAATAGGTAATTATAATGTTGGGATTTTCAAGTAAAGTTAATTTTGTGGTTTGATTAAGCTAATTAAACAAATTAAGATAAGTGAAAGATAATTAAATTTCTAGAATTTAATAAATTCAAGGATTTTAATAATCCAATTAAAATTTCCCCTTTATTTCTCACGAAACCTCTTACTCCCTTGCCTCTTGCATCTTTCGCCAACCCACCTCCCTCGCTGCCGCACCCCGGTGGTCTCCTCTGACGTTCGCTGCCTGCGACACCGCCTCGGCTCCTCCTGTTCCACCGTCGATCTACAGCGTCACCTGTCGTTCTCTTGTTTTCTTTTGCAGTTCTCTCTGTCGGAGTAATTGCTTCGCCGCCGTCAGCTCCGCACAAAGCCATCGCAACTCTTCCATATTGCGCAAGGCCGACCGTGGGCTGAGGTTGGTTGTGGTGGTTTTGACCGGTTATTCAGTTTCATCCTCTTTTGAGGTTGGTTATTTTTTTTTTTTTTTGTATTGTGCATGCATTGTCTATGTTATCGTAAAATCAACTATACGACCTTATCGTGACAAAAATTCCTAGAATTCACATAATATAGAATTGTTAAGTTAAACACAAGTGAGTTCATTAGGGGTGTTCAGTGCCATTTTTACGATAGGCTAAGCCAGAAAGAGAAAGAGAATGTTAATGCACTGAGTTGCCGTGGATAAATTGAATTCGTTTCTTACTTCTATTTGAACGACTCCTACGTTATTGTCGAAGGCCAATTCTACAAGTGCTAATGCAGTCGGTCAGAGATAACAACGGATAAAAGAGCAGCTAGCCCCTTTGGTTAGTCGGGGTCGGTTCTTTCTCTAAAAAAGAACGGAAGTAGGATTCACTAACCTTTGAGCGAGAGTCACTCACAATAATGCCATATTGTCCCATGCCTTTAATTATGAAATTTTTATTATTGAAACAATTTCTTTAAATTAAAAAAAATTTAATTTTAAATCTTTTTACCCTTATTATACATTTTATAATCCGAAATTGTAAGAGTCCAAACCCACCACCCGTAGATATTGTGAGATCTCATCGGTTGCAGAGGGAAACGTATCATTTTTTTTATAAGGGTGTGAAACATCTCCACTACTGACACCGTTAAACAAAGTTCATAGAGGAGATTTGGACGGTTACATGAATAATAATAAAAAAAATATTTTATTTAAATTAAAAAAAAGAAAGAATTGGGTATAGTTTTCTTAAATAAACTTGTTTTTATTAAAATTCTAATTTTGCATATTAGTTCAAATATTAGGATTGCGTGACTTACACCACTATTCATTTAATTATTAAAACCAAATACAAATTTAATTAATCGAATCATATATTAAAAAAAATGAAAAATAAAATAAAATAAATTTTGTCATAGTTGACTTTTTTTTTTATATAATGGAACGTCACTATCATAGAGCCTTTGAAAAATTATCAAATAATTGTTTTTTTTGAATAATTAATCAATTTTAGTTTACATGAGTTCAGCTAATTAAACTTTGAAAATGGTATGAAATAACACGTACGCAATTGACCAAATTAGATATTCCTTTGTAAAAAATATTTAAAAATATTTAAAAATCGTTTTTTAAAATAAGAAACTATCGATTATTTATTTATATTTTATTATTTTAAAATCTTAATTTTCTCGATATTCTTAATTTCAACCCCAAAGTTGACAATGAAATGTAGGGTAACAAAGCACGCTTAGTTGAAGGCTATTATTTAATATTATTTAAAAATTTATAAGATTAAATTATTTATTAAAAAAAATAGATTTTTTAATGAAAAAAGTATTTTGTTTTGCAATTTGATTTAGTGGCCAAGAATATTCAAAGTAATTAATTTCAGTGGAAAAGAATAATTGAAAATAGACACGACCAAATTCATTGTATGACAACATATAATTTATGAAATAAAGTTGTCGAAAAATACATCAATTTTCTCATGTTCTTTGACTTTATTTTTAATAATATCAAATTTACTAAATGTTTTTAATTCAATATACTCTATTTTTTAGGAGCATGGATTCTTCAAGAAATAATTAAACGTAGGAATTTTTTTTTATATAAAAAATCCATCAATAAATAAATAAATAAAATGGTTGGTCGGTTCCCAAAATTATGATATATATACTTAATTTAAATACTTTTTTTTAATGAAAAAAAAGGTATTTTTTAATTATTAAAACACTCTTTATTTTATAATGTTTGACTTTTGAGATTTTAATTATAAATTAATTTGGGTACGTTTAAATTACTATATTGTGATTTTAATTTGTTTCTTAGTTAATTACCTTTTGGAAAAAGTCATTCTTAGAAAAGCGATTTTAAACTAATTTGATTATTTCAAAAGACATTTTTATCAAACACTAATTTTGTTTTTTTAGGGAAAAAAAAAATATTACATTTACCCTGAAATTATCAAATCCCAGGGCTCAACTCTGGACAGGCGGTGGAAACTAACAAGCTGGAGTACGATAGGGGCAGAAGGAATTTCCAGTGGAGCGGTGAAATGCATAGAGATCGGAAAGAACACCAACGACGAAAGCACTCTACTGGACCGACACTGACACTGAGAGACGAAAGCTAGGGGAGCGAATGAGTTTTAAATAATAATTTTAATTACCCAAAATCACTAAAATTGACTTTAAACTTATAATTTTGAAATTATTAAAACCACTTTTGACATTTCAAAATTATTTTCAAACATATTTCTAAGGTTAGATTTAAAATAATAAAAATAAGTTCGAGAGAGTTGGCTCCTACCTTTATCTATTCTTTACCCATCCACCTGTGTCGGTTTCAAGTACAAATACCTTTTTGTTAGAACGTAAGAATACTCATCCACCTGTGTTGGTTTCGATTTACAGATACCCTTTTGTTAGAACGCGAGAATACCCATCCACCTGTGTCGGTTTCGAGTACAAATACCTTTTTGTTAGAACGCGAGAATACTCATCCACCTGTGTCGGTTTCGAGTACAGATACACTTTTGTTAGAACGCGAGAATACCCATCCACCTGTGTCGGTTTCGAGTACAGATACCCTTTTGTTAGAACGCGAGAATACCCATCCACCTGTGTCGATTTCGAGTACAGATACCCTTTTGTTAGAACGCGAGAATACCCATCCACCTGTGTCGGTTTCGAGTACAGAAACCCTTTTATTAGAACGCGAGAATATGACATAATTTCACTATTTGTTCGTCTGTTAGAAATATTCCAGATATGTCTACAATCGAGTAAATAGCTCGACGAATGAACGAACGAATTAATATCATAGGCATATATTGGGCCTATGGCCCAGTATGATACAAGCCCATCATAACAATTGAGTACAAAAAAAGAAAGAAACGAATTAATATCATGTGCATATATTGGGCCTGTGGCCCAGTATGATCAAGCCCATCATAACAATTGAGTACCAAAGAAGAAAGAAATCCCTACATATTTATCATTTTCCTATATATATATATATATATATATATATATATATATATATAAACAAAAATGTAAATTATTAAAAAAAAAAAAGAGGTGGGCGTATATTTGAAAACAGAGCCCAGAAAACGGTGAGTTTTGGTTAATAATAATAATATTTAAAAACCAAGCAGATAAGGAACAAAGCAAGTGGACCGACAGAGATAAGCTTTCACTACACACAACAGACCAGACAGCCTCCTCGTGTCTCGCATCAAACATGTCCTTCTTCGATAAAACATATCACTGTCCCTAAATTCCTCCACACCAAACAACCACATGCTAAGAGCACACAAATTCTAAATCCGATAGCCTCGGTCGCTCCCTCCCTCCCGACCTCGACTGGTAGCCTATCGTGTCGTATGCACGGTCGCTTCCTTGTCCAATGGACGGGTGATGAGATGAGCTAGTTTTTAGACAAAACTAATACATACATCATTACATTACAAGATGATTTATAATGGGTGGGAGCTTAACAGCATTTTATGGACATTGAAAAGAGTTTTTAACATGATCCACAGAGGAAGGAAACAAGAGAAAAAACACATGAAAGAACAAAAAATTCAGACACTCTAGATTCAAGAAGCAAACAAGACTGTGCTTTTGCTTTTTTTTTTTTTTTTTTTTTTTTTTTTTTTTTCTTTCTTTCTTCCCTGCCTTGATTAGATTATCTAACTGAGAGACGAATGCAGAAATAACAGCGATACCGTGGTTGGTGATGTCGATGATGTCGATGATGGTCGTTCCAAGATTATGGGAGGGGAGCTGCAGACATTGGTCGGTAATCAGGCTCTTATCACAACATACAATCTGTCTTTGCAGGCAGCCTCCTGAAGAAGTTGAGTGGCACAGAGGGGAGCTTATGCCGGAATCTGGGGTGTCTCAACACATAAAATCCAGTCAGCAGCGCCACGACTTGGAACGGTGTGACGTATAAGACAATGGCAGCGACAAGACAGAACAGAACAAACAGGGCTGTCGCTCTCGGGTCTCTCCAGCTAAGCAAGGATTGCAGCCTTTCTCCTTGAGTCGCCAAATCGCCAACAACGGTTTGAATCCTCCCAGCAATGCTCCTTAGTCGGTCGTACCTCATCCTCACTATGTCACCAGGCCTCGATGTCGGGAATGTGTCGAATTCTTCATCGAGTTCATCAGGGTGTGCAGAGTCTGCGTGTGACAGACGGGTGTCCATGTGTGGCGGATGCCTCGGCCTCCACCGGTAGTACCAAACTCCGATCAAGAACAGATAGAGGAAAATGGTGGGCAGGATGAGCTCGGGGTACATGACGAGTATTATGAACAGGATGTGTATCAGTACAGTCGTAATCGGGTTTTTCCAGTTGCAAATTTGATCAAACCATTTCCCTACTGCTATTAATCCACTTAAAACTCCCATAATCCTGAAGAAATTCGCTTTGCTTCTTCGCATACTCCACATGTGGGAGCCGACATCCAGCATATATTCGACTACCTCTTTCCTCAACGGTGGCTCGGCCCGGCTCAGTCTAATTGATACAATCTGAGTCGCCTGATGCCTTAAGCTATCGAGCTGGCTCACGGTCAAAGGATGAATGTAATGCATTTTGGGAAGCAGGGGATGTGTGTACATATGCATCATGTTCAGTAAGGATGAGCAAGTGAACCTCACTGCCAAATGTATCTCACCCATCTTCTTCACTCCATTTTGATGTAAAACTAGAAGAGGATACGAATGTGTGTAAACCCGATCCGTTTCGAGAGTTGAAAGACGTATCCTCACCTTCCCGATCCGTGAATCTTTCGTCCCTGCACCTTTATCTCCGTGCAAATGACAATTATCAAAAACACCGATCGTAACCACCGTACAAGGATCAAAAACTTCCCAAGTGTACTGCTCATTCCACTTCGGTGTGAAGCTATCAATGATCGTCCTAGTTCGAACCCACTTCTGCCCGTATTTCGCTACACAATATGCATCTGTCGTCCCACGACCGTCTTTAGTCTTCATAGGCATCAGTCCCTGAGCGTTGAGGATACCTAACTCCAACACCCCAATGCTCTGCTTCCACAATACTTTCGCCGTAGGTCGAAGATCACTGCTGTAGTGTGTAGATTCATCCAAAACATGGTAACCGCCTTCCAAACAGATCCTCATATGAATTCGGCTAGCAAACTTGAGTTCTTTTTTCTTTTCGCCTTCAAGGACGACATGCTTCTCGAGATTAAACCATTTGCCGTTGATGGGTTTATGGTCCAATCTCCGGTCGACGTATTGCAAAGGAATTGCACATCGACCAAGGGTTTCATCCTTATTCGGAGCAACTCGGTCCTCAACGTTCAAAATCAGCGGTTCCTCGAATGGTTCTGCAGCTACAAACATCAAATCCTCATTCCACATAGGATTGATTGTTCTGTTCTGAGAAATCCGTGTTCTCAACGCTTGATTTCCCAGGATAGCCTTCACAAAGACTTCCGGGTATCGACCCTTATCAGTAGGCTGTAAGTCCTGAGCTTCGATAACGTTAACCCGTAAATACCAGAGCTTGGGTGAAAGATACACCTTCGATCGGATATTCGCTAGACCATCGGTTCCACTGACAGTCGCAGCATCTGAATGCCATGCTTCAGGAAATGCTTCATCAGCTTGAGTGCCCATCCAAACAGCCAACATTAGCTCTCCTTTCAGTTTAACGCCTTTTTTATCGTCCAATCTATACCATTGAGGAGCCAATGGACTGTCGGGTGGAACACGTTTTGGAATCTCATTCATGTCGAACAAAACACGACCCATGAAATCATCCTTCACAAAATCTTTATCCTTCACAGTAACCTCAAGCACTGAAGACTGAATCCGGTCTTTCGAAAACGCAAAAACCTGGTTCCATTCAGGATTTGACTTCTTCTCAAAATGTCGAGTCGTACCCTTGTAGTTTCCGAGCTTTACTTCCACATAAGGGTCACAGCTGCCTGTAGCATCCTTTCCAGGCAAATCTCTCGCTTTGACAACACGAACGTAGAGATACTGCATTTGCTCAACAAGGTCATACGTGCTCGTCAGCTTATCTCCGGTGACCTTCCCCCCACCAAGATGGGGATTGGTCTCCTTCAATAGAAAGTCCTCCGGTGGTGGCCTCTGCATCTTCTCGGTGATACGGAAAAAGACCTGAATCCGAAATAACTAGCAGTCGAAAACAGTCCGATTTCCTCACAGAATCTGAAGCTGAATCCAAATTATGTCAAAAAGTTCTCAGAAGCCTATAAAATAAGGAAGAACAGAAGAATAAAACAAAAACAGCTAGCCGTTACAGTAAGTGAATAGATTAAGATCGCCTCAAACTATGAAAATTTCAAACCAAAGTTCCTTAAAAGACTCGAAATATTAGCAGTTCTAGACACAGACATGCAACATCGAACTCACAAAATTAAAACACAAAAGTAGCTAAGCTATCCCAAACTATTTTGAATATAAACAACTCAAATGGATTAAAAAAATACAAAGATCTTGTAACTTCATAAAATAATATTACCTCAAAAGTAGTACATAGAAATCCAAACAGTTCCTGTCGGATAGTATCAGATCTATGTGCCAGAACCCTGAACATTCCAAAACAGAGAAATCCACAAGATTAAACCAAACCACAGAGGCTTTCATCTAAAAGCACCACAAAAATGCAAAAACCCAGAAGAGAAATTCTCCTTCAAGCTCAAGATTACTACGTTATCATCCACGAGAAAGGACAAAAACAAAGACAGCCATGAGTTCGTCATTTTCTGGAAACAAAAACAGAACATAGTGTGTAATGCTAATTACGCTACACCCAGAAGAAGCATTTGGGTTTCGAGAACTTTCTAGACACTAATCAGGGTTTAGTTTCAAAACCCACAAAAACCCAAAACGAAATTTCCCAAGAAACATACAGAGTCAGAGAAAAAACAGAGCGTTAAAGCCACTAACAAGAACAGAGCATATCATATCCGAAAGAAAACACGATTAAGCCACACAAACACAAATAAAAACCAATCAAAGGGAGGATTTCACACGAAAACTAAAAGGATCATGCAAAGCCATTGAAGATTAAGAGAGCACCTAAAATGGGGTGAAGGCGATTGAGAGGGGTTTTGGAGGGAAAAAAATCATCGCCGACAGAAACCCAGGAGAGGAAAAGAGAAAGCGGTGATGTTTAACGAAGAGAAGGGAATGAAGGGGTGAGGATAAAGAGGGAAAAGAAGGAAAAGAAGAGAAAAGGAGAGGGGGAAAGCAAAGGAAAGAGGGGTTTGCAGAGCAGGAATGCTTTTGCTTTTTGCAGAATTTGCTTTATGGGTTGGGATCTGATGAATCTGCGAGAAATATACAGAAATTGTTAGGGGGGGTGGAGAGAGTATTTAGTATGGAAGAGGTGGGAGGTGGAGGGGCCCAAAGAAGCGTGTGAAGAACCACCATGGGAGCTCACAGGTGCGGTGGATATCTATCTCTGTTGCTTTGGGCTAATAATTAAAACACTTGAACATGGAATTAACAACTCTTCTTCCATCTTCATCTCCTCTTCTCTACTGCGTTTCTTTTTTTTGTTTTCTCGCTCTCCGTGTGACTTGGGGAACTGTGAAAAATGATGAACAGTGTTGGATTAAGTTGAATTGGGTCGGTTCCAGGGATGAATCAAATGTCTTTGGATTCTTTATTTTTTTGGTATGTGTGAGTATTTCATTTGTTGGTATAGTTTCATTGGATAAGATATACTCATGGAATGAGTGGATATTTTAAATTTGGTACTAATTTGGGAAGCGAGAAGACTTCAATGATCTAAAACTCACCTCTCTAAATAATTTTATTCTTTCCGGTAATTACATAATTTTAACCTAAATTCAAAAGTAAAAAAGTTCACTCCAATCCAAAAAACGCATAAAAAAAAGAGATGAAGAATCAATATTCAAAAAGTTTGATTCTTTACCAATCCGTTGTATTCATGCTATGGAAATATAGAAGGTTGAGAGATCACTTTTTTTTTTTTTTTTTTTTAAAGACTGATTAACCATTTAAAAAATTAATTGGTTAAAGTATATATTATGTAATTTTGAACTATTCTTTAGATAAGTTTTAAAAGAAATAATTCAAGATACCGTAGTTTATAAATACAGTTCAACGTTAATTGACATGTATTCTATTTTATAATCTTCAAATCTTCACTTGTTATACTAAAAAAGAGTAATTGTTGATGATTACTTCTTTATTTACTTTGAGAGTAGATATTGCTTAAAATATTAAAAACTAATAAGGATTTTGATGATTGCTAAAGATGTATGAAACCATTCTGAGTCTGTAATGTTTGATACTCCGAAGCTTGAGCATACGTCATCATATCGTAGGCGATGCAATTTTGAGTTGATTGATTGAAAATTTAGTTACGTTATAAGATACGTTGTTTGGGGTATGATAAAAGTACAATAAATTATGAACAATTGCTTTGAAATCGATACAGTAAGTATTAAGTACATATTGTACGAGTAACGAATTAGCATTCATCTAGGGTTTACTAACAAACATATCAAAAAACGAGAGAGTTGTACAGATGTTAAAGAAGTTGCATGGATTGCATAAACTCAATGACTTTATAGAAGAATAGAATGCACAAGAAAAAGTAGTGGGGGGTGGTATCCAAAGCATCAGAATCAAGCACACCTCCATGCATAAAACATATATATATTCCATTGAAAGGGGGGAGATAGGAACTTGTAAGACTCTTTTTTGAGACACAACAAAATGTAAAGAATAAAGCTTTGGTAAGAAATAGTGCTTTTGAAGGAACCCAATTATTCCTATGCCCAAAAAGAAGTCCATGGGAGAGCCAATATTAGGGTTAATATATTGCCTCACATCTATGTGCATATCCATTCCTTACAAGAGAAGTCACCCTTTGATTTCAAGATATGACACTTTTAATATCATGGGTGTCGGGTAAGTTTCAACTAAGTAGAATTGGTCATCCAAGCTCTATAATCTAACCTTTAGTTGAGTTAAATAGCTAGACCAGCTCAAATGGATAGGTGAAACTTGACCAAAGTGTCGAGTTTGTCGAGAGCTGACAAGCCAAGTTTGATGTTCGGCGACTTATCAAGCTAAAGTTTGGAGTTGAACTTTAACTAGAAAGACTTGTCAAGCTATAACCTGAAAGATGAGCATTGATTAAACTAAGAGACCTTGTTTATCTTTGTTATGGTAATAACAAACTTCTAATCTGTTGTTAAGCTATGCAGGGAAGTGAGAGATTAATATTAGATGCTTAAGTAATGTGACAACTCAAGCTTCAATGTCGTAAAGGATTAAATGTAGCTTAGCATAAAACTGATTCAAAAGTACATATATATATATATGAATCCATTATGAGAAAGAACCGAAGAAACTAACCATAGTGAGATATAAAATTGACCTGAAAGAGAGAAACATAGTGCGCCATTGACAATTTTGCGAGTAAAAGGCTTCCAACACATATTAATGGTGACAAATCCGAAACTAACCATAAAAACAAGTTGAACCAATTGAGAGTTACCTTTTTATTCATACAACCATCGCTGTTAAGCTCGCTCAAGAGAACTGAGAGTATAATTACATCTCTGGAAAACCAAAAGAGAAAGCCAACCAATTGCTGTAAATATTAGTAATGCTACTCGATGTGGGATCTTTTCTTGGTGGTGTAAGGGTAGTACTCCTTGCCATTGTCAATTCTTGTGGTCTGACCACCAACATCAATTAGTGCAGAAGTAACTGCCAAAGCAGCTCCAGCAGAAATGGCTGTTGGAATACTTTTTCCTGAAAGAAAACAATAGCAACAGTTAACCACTTTCAGACCAAGTTTACTTATTAGGGACATGAAAAGAAAACAGATTAGAACCACGTCCTAAAGCAACGGATCAGAAGATGAGAACGACACTTCACTTTACAAAAATGTGCTGATAGGGATTATTGTGACAAATATAACAATCAAGCTATACCCATATCAGGCAATTGCCACCTCTTGTGAGACAATTTCGAGTACTACATAGTGTGGATACGACTTTCATTCATTCAGCCAAGTAGGGATTAATTCAGAGTGACATGGGGTCTAGCAATATTAAAAACAATTATGAAGAAAAGGTCATAGCTTTAGCGGAGAAAGTAGGTATTACAAGAGTGTTTGAAATTCTCTCCCTCCCTCCTTTGTCTTAGATTTTGTGTGTGTGTGTGTGTGTGTGTGTGTGTGTATTAAATAGCACTTCCCTCCAATTTGCCCCATTTAATTTAGTTGGAATGCAAACTTTTGCAGTCCAAGTCCAAACTTAAGCCTCTGTCCTGCCTAAGAGGTTGGTACTAAGATGCAGACTAGTTATTTGTCTTTAAGGTAGAAACTTCGATAAACATAGGAGAGGAGAATTCTTTAGGGAGGTGCAGACTAGGATGGAGGCTGCCTATTAATAAAGTACACAGAGGTCTCTCGCTCTTTGGAACACAGAGGTCTTGGCGTCATAAATATAGCTAAGTGAAACGACACATTTTTAACCAAATGCATATTGTGGTTCCTTTTAGAAAGTAATGCACCATGGTAGGTATGGGAAGGATAAGTCAGGTGTATCACCAGGTGCAGAAATGTCCTGCAGCAGTTGCTTGCATATTTCCAAGCTTAGATATATTTTGGATACTGCAGCCTTTGGTTGCATGTTTTAGGTGGGAGAAGGCAGTAGAGTTAAATTATCTGGACAAGACTACTCTCTCCTTTTATCTACTAGACTCTATGCTTGCTAGCAATTATGGAATGATTCTAATAGGCGTTCAATGTTGAACTTTTACCGTGATCTAAGTTATTCTGAATTGGGCTACCGGCTAGAGGTATGCAGGTTGAATGGTTCTTCCATTTTTAGATATCGTGGACAATGAAGTCTAAATAGGTAAACACTCGCCTTCCTTTCTTCTATAAATGCTAGATACCACTTCATGCCAAATTTGATTTGATTCACTGAAAAAGTGCCATACCCATTGCGACCAGTACTATTTTTTCTTTCTCAAGTAGCCCCAGCCCACCACAATCAATAGGCAAAGACAACACATTCCAGTGTACAAGATGGCTTGGGTTCCTGTCTGAATTATCAGCCATACAAAAATTCCTCAACTTTTTTTCCAAACTTACCACTTTTATTTACCTAAACACAGGAAAATATGACATGAAATAGGTAGGTAAGGTGGCAAGAACTGCTTGTCAAAGAGCCAATCTCCCCCATTAGAAAGGTAAGACTTCCATTTTTCAAACTTATAAAGGACTTCATCTTCTTCCATGGGCTTCCGAAACTCTAGCCTCATGAATTTATCATGCACAGGCATCCCCGAGTAAGAAATTGACATGTTACAAGGTTGCACCCCATTTTCTTTGCAGAAGCCCTCACTTCAGCAAAAGGAATATTCTAGACCACAAACCTGAAGTTTTCGCATTTATTTTTAGTCTCAAATAAATATAAAAAATCCAATGTACCTTGGGTAAATTCTCTAACACTTTCCTATCATCTTTGCATATAAGTAAATTACTCTCCACAAAATGAATATATGAAAATGCTCCTGGTTCTCCTCAAGGAATAAAAATGTTCAAGAAAACCCCACAAATACCATGTTCAATCAAACTACTCAACACATTTTCAATCAAGAAAGAAAGAAAATGACAAAAAAATCTCTCCTTTTAAATCTAGCCCTCAACAGCCCTCTTAGTCTACCATTAAGAACAATAACAGAAAGTTTTATTCCATTAACGGGAGCTAGTGTTTGCAATCACACGATCCAAGAATTTGTTGGTCCATTTTATCCATCTCATGCCCAGGCCTTTGCTTTTAAACGCCATTAGCAAAAAATTCCTAATCAACTATATGGCTTTCTCAAAGTAGTAGACTTAAGTATCCATTCCCACTTTTTCTAATTTATATAATCTTACATTCCTTCAGTCTGAGCATGGATAGAATCAATTAGTTGCAATCCTTCCACATGAGCATTTTGACTTGTTGACATTATGCAAGGCAACATATACTTAAAACTTCTTTTTTTTAAGAAACCAAAGTTTCATTTTGAAATAATGATAGCAAAGATGAATACAAAAAAAAAAAAAAAAAAAAAAAAAAAAAAAAAAAAAAAAAAAAAAAAAAAAAAAAA
>NW_019268520.1:5105527-5128698 GCF_002738365.1 Cucurbita moschata
TACAAAAAAAAAAAAAAAAAAAAAAAAAAAAAAAAAAAAAAAAAAAAAAAAAAAAAAAAAAAAAAAAAAAAAAAAAAAAAAAAAAAAAACCACAAAAAAGTGAAGGGAACCTCAAACCAACTAAAAAATGTCTCTAATCTAATAAAATCAAATCAAGATCATAATCACAAAAGAGGTTATTAATAAACGCCCATGGGGAGGCATTAAATTGAGCCCCCTCCTAGACCTCCTCATTCGAACTCCCAACCTCCCTAAAAAATCGAGTGTTCCTCTCTAGTCAAATACCCCAAACAATAGCAAGAAATCTTGCTTACCACAACACATGACCTTTCTCACGAAAAGTAGTGAGGCATACTAAACAATAATAATAATAATAAAGAAAACTTGTTGTTTCTATATCGTCAAAAAAAACTCCTTAGAATAAAGGTACATTAGCGGGGGTGGTTCCAGGCCTCTTAAAGTCTAGAGTACTCTGTATCAGTTTCACACATGTAATAGTGCTACTTAGTCCGTAACCATGCCAGTATTGAACTTCAGAATAACAGTAATCTTTCATAATTTGTCTCTTTGTTTTTTACAAGAAACAAAGAATATATCAATAGCAAGAAAGTCATGCTAGACCAAAGTGTTAAAAAAAAGACTCCAAATTAGCTGAAATATGCACACCATAATAGTTACAAAAATACTTAGAAAGAGAACACCAGATGGATGCAAAAATCACAGTAGGAGAGCGCTTCTGCTGAAGCATATGTCTACTGTAATCTACAGTAGCCCGAGCTTAAATAACATACTTACAATCCCCCTCCAGGGCACCAGTTCCACTTTTCATAAAGAGGTTGAGAGTAAGAAAACCAAAAAGGTTAGACGGAACACAATAATGAGTGAATTAAATTAATGATAATTGGTGTTAACTTTTTTGGAGTTAGCATGTAAATATCAACAGATGAAAACATGCCACATAAACTACAGTTAGGAGAAAAGAAAAAAAAACTCTCCACATTCATAAAATAAAACTTCATTCCATCCTCTATGACAGGAAAGCAGAGAAAAGGAGAAACAACACTTATAAAACATGTTAACAGAACTTTGTTCACGTTTGCTAATTTAAGAATTCAAACTGCGACCGTATCAAGATCTAGAAAGAGTACAAAGTTTCACCTTTATATCCGAGAACAGATGCTCCAGCTGCAAAACCACCTATAGCTCCATTAACGAAGTCTCTTTTCATTCTATAATTCTGCACAAGCTGCTCAACGCCAATGTATACCCCTCCAATAGCAGCAAATGTCATCCCATAGTTTCCCATCATTTTCAAGGTTCTCACAAGCCCGGGCAGAGCAACATTTCTCTCAACACGGGGCACATCATACCAAGTGGCAGCAATTGTCCCAAAAATGGTCCCAGAAACAAATCCTGTAGTAGCACCTTTGATCGTTTTCATTATTGGCGTATCATCATCCTCCAAGTACCTACGCTCCGAAGCATCCATGGGTTTTTTTTTTTCTTCAAGTTACTGGCAATGACCAAAGCTGCAGAAAGAAAAGATGCAAGACTCAGGTCTCAAAAACCACGTCGAAAGAAACTTTTTTTTCTTTTTTTTTCCTGAAATCATTCACTTAAACGGAAAATTAATTAGGTGAAATAATAACGAAACCTGTATGTATCTCATTCCTTTACGTTTTCTCAGCAGAAAAAGACGTGCATTAAAAAAAAAATCAGGAATTTCTAACTTCCTGTGAAGAACGAGCAGCTAGATGCAAATATCATAATGGAACTGCAAAAAGAGTAGGGCAATCTACATCGTCAATTCGAACCAATAACCCGCTAGATAACGAACAATTCGAAATCTAAACCAAATAAAGGCGTTTAGATCAAGCCGGAAGCGTCAAACAATATCCGCTAATTCGACCACCTGCAGACTAAAATTCAAGTTCTCTATTTCCTCGAAAAGAGAAGCAGGCAGATCAAACCGCAGAGAGGTAAACCTAGACGGATTGCGTTTACAATTACATCGAGTGCGATCAAGCATTGTAGATTAGGAAAATCCATAAACATTCAAACAAAGAGGATTGGATAGAAGGAAGAAACAAATACCCGTTACGATAAAGCTCGCGGGAAAGAGGAAGAGGAGGAGGAGACTGAACTTCTAAAACCAGCGCAAGAAGAACTTCTCTTCAACTCGTGTTACTCAATCTGGCGCCGTTGCAGCCCGATTCTCAGATGGTTGCGTAATTACAATACTACCCTTATCGATGGGTCCACTACAAATATTAAATTATAAATTTAGCCCAATTTTAATTTTGTAGAATTTCTCTAATAAAATCTTTATTATTATTATTATTATTTTGAATTTAATAAATCTTGAATTTTTAATTTCGAATTTTTCCCGTATTTCAAAGACTCATCTTTGATATACTCCTATTCGCTTTACACAGGTATTTGATAGGTCTTTCTTCGCCCAATGATAGATGGTCAATTCTAAGTCCTATTACACACAGAAAGGGGTCTCTCTCTTTCTTTGTCCGATGACAGAGGGTCAATTCTATAATACCCTTTTGTTGTACAAGATGGAGCTGTCTCACTTCGAGTGCCTTCCTTCGTAGTCAAATTTGATGATACCCTTTGGCAAAGCTACCTACCAAATCAAAGGCTTAGTAGGTGATCGGAATCCCTCAAGTCAGTGAGGACTAACTCACCTACTCCAACTCTCTCGTTTTTATCTCGATAAGTGTTTCTTCTATTTAATTTACACTGGGTCTCTGGTTCGAGATGGCTGTACATACTAAGAATTCATCCCCGTCTTTTACACCACGATGCAAAAACTGATCATATTACAAAGGAGGGAAGAAAAAAAGGCAACCTTTCTCTAATATTGGGTCTATCACAAACTTTTTTGTTCTCTTAATTCATTTACTTTCTTGTTCAAGTGAGTTTCATATAGGACCAGAAATTGGCCATGGCCTGCATTGTTACAATCAACACAGAGTAACGACTCTATGAAGCTCAAACCTGCTATACATGAGAATTTAGTCAACAAAACTTCAGGCTGATCTTGGAACTTTTTCCTTGTCATCTAAGAGATGAAATGGAAATGCCTCTTAATTATTCTGGTCAATTGGTGTCCAACAAGATCAGATGGATGAGCAGCTATATGTTGGCGAGCTCATGAAGCCTGTGTTAGTTGTATGGAAGGATTTCTCAAAGGTGTCGATTGCTTTACTTACTACTGCAGCATGTTTTTCCATCTCGACCCTTCTCCGAATACTTGTCAGGTACCCGACAATGGCGAACATAGGAGGCCGACACTTCGTTACAGGCTGATTAAGTTTTCAATCACACACACAGATGTAAAGGTCAGCCAGCCGTTGGTTACATAAACAAATCAACTAGTGACATACGTCAAAGAGAGTTTCTATATCTCACAAGGGTGTCCTGCCATTTACCTGTATACAAAGGGTGATAATATCAGCATAGCGAGAGAGAACCTTGGAGGATATTGTTCCTTTAATGTCAGGATCGATAATCTCGTCTAGACTCCCACAATCGTGAAGCTGAAATGACGCCCGTCTTAACCGAGATTGCTCGATCCCTGGTCTCAAACTGTGTGACATGAATCAAAGTTTTAACAATCTGGAAAGAGCCAAAGGGATGAGAAAAGCTAGAAGATACAGCCAAGAGGTAGAGGCCATACTCATTCGGTTTTTTTCCTGTAATAAGCTCCAAAAGCAATACACCGAATGCATACACATCATTTTTGGTATAATCAATCCCAGACTGGCCATATTCAGGTGCAAAGTAGCCAGTGTCAGCAATAGCTATTTGAGCAGCCTGTTTTCATCAATATTTCGTTAATAAAATGGCTAAGAAAAGATACTGTGATCAAGGTTAAACAAATTACTTCCCAAGAACATATAGGGAACAAACGAATTGGATGAAGATGATAACAGGAAAACGTGCAGTAGAGAGAAAAAGAATGACAGAGCGTTTCTAGATGTCTTTGAGCTAGAAGACGACTGTTCGGACTACCATTTAAAGTAACATTGAACATCCCTTGCAATATTTTTTGTTTATGAAAAGTTTGTACCTGAAGACGACTGTTCGGACTACCATTTCAAGCATTTAAGGATGGTTTAAGTATATCCAGGATGTTACTTGCCTTGATTTTAACTCCATTGCTTACAAGAGGCTTCAAAACAGACAAACCACAGTCACAAATCTTCGGCATTAATTCTTCATCAAGCATGATGTTGGCGGCCTTCAAATTGAAGTGCGCCAATGGGGGGAAAAAAGCATTATGCAAGTAACTGAAAATGCAGAAAGACAACGATTATAACCCCATAAAATATAAGCTGATTGAAGCTTCCTTAGACAAAGAGATACTTATGAGTTAGTGGCATAAATATAAAAAGCACTTGAGAAAAATCAAAATTGTTCGACGATAGAGATTACGAAGCCACGTTCCACAAGCAAGTTTCTAGATCAAAAGAAGACTCAGTCCTGATTATTAATGTACTTACTCCAAAGCCTTGGCAACTCCATGAGCAATTTGGAGTCGAACACTCCACGATAGAGGGTTTTGTCCGACGCTGTGCAGAGCATCATCAAGAGACAGATTCCCGACATACTCATAGGCTAGTAGATGTTGCCCGTTCTCTACACTATATCCAAGAAGGCTAACAATGTTAGGATGCCTCAGACGAGTAATAGTGCAGACCACATCCAAAAACTGTTGTTCTTCTGTGAAAGAGAGTGCTGCCATATCAACCATTTTCACAGCCAAAATCTGATCCAAAATACAAATGTAGTTAGATTTTTTCATTAGATACACTGGCATCAAATATGAGTATCATTTTGAAAAGTAAATTGGTAGTACTGATTCAAGTGTGCTCATTATACTTGGCCATCGGGAAATTCAGCTTTATAGACAGAACCAAGAGATCCCTCTCCAAGAAGGTTTTCTTCACTGTACTTGTTAGTAGCAGACTCAAGCTCAGTCACGGTGTAAGTTTTTGTTTTCACTGGGAACCTGGATCTCCTAGAGAAACTTCTTCTGCCATATGCCCTCACAGTTCTGGCATGACGAGTAGAACAGGCACGATTTGGACCGCCACGTATGACTGGAGAACCGACAGGCAAGATATTTGGACTATCATCTGGTGGAATAACTGTCTATCACAACACAGATAGAGAAAAACATAAAACGAGAAAAGATGACATTAATTGAAAACGGCACAAGCAACAGTTTGTAACCAAAATTTGTTTAATTTCTTGGCATAAAATTGATGCAGAAATCAAATAATGTCTCTAAAGATAATGACATTCATACTTAAACAAATGACTGGAACAAGTAGATGAGTATATTCAATGAGAGATTTTTCCCCTACTCCCTAAATGGTGAGAGCGGAGCACTTCATACTAAATTTCATCGAAACATAATTCTTTGTTCCCAAAATTTTAAAAGACCTCAAGAAAAATGAAGTGGAAATAATTGAATCATTGGGTTCAATAAATATCTACACCATATCTTCTAAAATCTTGATGGTAAAACCATAAAACTCAGTATATTGTGCCCTCCAGAACATAAAAATAGAATGTTTGAATCAGAAACACACAAGCAGGTGAAGGTAGTACAAATATAGGAAAAAACATAGAGACCAATGGCACTAAACTCAGTCAAAACTTGACATGAATGTTCCGTAAATTTATTAATCAATCCTTCATTTTAAGATATTTGGGTAATTTGTTCACGTGTAATCATGTTTCACTATATACATCCCAGAAGGTACGATAGAGAATGTAGCAGTATGAGAAGTTGCATCTGAGGAGAAGATCATTCACCTGCAGCTGTGCTGATTGGAAGAGACATGTTTACGTGCTTCACGCTCCCTTTCTTTGCACATATTTGAGTCTTGCAGATTGCAATAAATAGAGCTGCAAGGATTATCACAAAACCACCTCCACCAGCCACTATAGCTATTCCACCAGGACCTAATTTCCCCCCCTTTTTCCCAACCTTTTTCTTGTAGGGACATTTCTCGATGATAATTGACTCAGTTAATGGAGGCCTGCTATTGTTGTACGTCAAAGGTGCTTTTTCCAAGGAAAAATCGCAGGGTGGAGATTTACTTACATCGAACCCATTTCCCCCAATCCTGATGAGGGATTGAGAGGCAACATAAGAAAAAACTTAGAGATAAATAATGCCTAGTTTTGGCAAAAGAAAGACCCTAACTGCTAAGAGATATAAAAACCTCACCATAAATGTGGAATTGTCTTAAAATGCTCTGGAATAGTGCCGCTAAAGTAATTGTCTTGGATGTTCCTAGTAAAGTTTAATGTGAGTCAAAAGGTTATATAGTGACACAAGTTAAAATTCAGTAGAACGGTAATGGAAAAACATACAAATCAGTTAATGGAAGATGAGATAAGTAGGAAACCGATCCTGTGAATTTGTTTTCCTGCAAGAACCTAGTATGCTAGATATTAATGAAACTAATAATTTGTATTAATTAATTTATCAAGAAGAAATAATCGAATTCAAAAACCCACAGTCTATTGATATTAGTCAGAGCAGCAAATGAATTTGATAAATCTCCAGTGAAGTTGTTATATGACAGATCCCTGTAGAATAAGAACAATCAGTGGTTAAAACAGCCTAACCAAAAGGATAACTAACTCAAGCATATTATAATTTCACATTTCAATATAAGATTCAACAGATAACTTATGCTTGATTAACTTCGATATAGTTGCCAACAATGGAGATTACTATCCATTTGTTAGCTACGCTCGCTAAGAGTAAAAATATATCCAGTCTGTATCTTCTTTCTTGGTCATGGAAAATCTTAATGGGCTTATACTAGGAAAATTAGCCAATTCCTTACATTTCCAATTCAGAGGAATTAAGAAAACTGGTGAAAAATCATACATCTCCACAAGATTTTGTAGGCCAGAAAAAACATTTGCAATGGGGCCAGATAGCACATTATGGCTTAGATTCCTGCACATATAAGAATATGATTTCAGATGAAAGAAACATTAAGACAGGCACTTACAGGTCTAGGAGCGACTAAAGCAAGACATGTAACTTACATATAAGTGACATTCGGGGGTAACCCGGAAGGAATTTCACCCAGAATTTTATTGCAGCTAACATCCCTAATGAAAAAAAATATCATTAAGCAAATGATTTTTGGTTGAACCATAATGGAAGAAAGTGGTTCATTCTTACAGTCGCTTCAAATTATGGAGAAGATAAAGCTGGTCTCCAAGATTCCCAGAAAGGTTTAATCTATTAAGTTTACTGCATAAAAAGAAAACTTCTAAGGGTCCTATTTACAGGGACTCTTGGAAAATCGAATGAACAAAGGGCCGAGTTAAGTACATTACAGGTCTATTACAGATGAACCAACACAAAACACCCCAGTCCACGTTCCACCGCAAGGATCCCCACCATTTGTTCTCCATCCTTTAAGCTCAGGTGGGTAGTTTAGGGTACTATACAGATTGAGAAGAGCTAAAACTGGACATTGGAACGCCAGAAAATTCAGAATTGACATGAATTCGACGCTTAGCTTAAATTGTTTTAAGAAAACCCTAATTTCTTTAGTTCAATCTATCTTACATAACCGGTAAAATTAGTATTGATCAATAAAACGCAGTGCTATTGATCTCATTCCAATTTCGTTATTTAATTCTCCTATAAACCAATCAGGGGAAAGCATCTAAGCAGAAAAAACAAATCAAGAATACGAAAACGACAAGAAGATCATTAGGGTTACCATCCTGCGGGTCAGTAAAGCACTGAACGACTGAAGTCAGAGTCGCCAAGAAGACAATGACACTGAAATACATTACCGCACGGAGGTGGGCCATTTCTTGAGAGATCACCACCAGTTTAGACGTTTTTTTCTTCAATCGCTAAAACAGAACAAAACAAACATTCAGAATTCAGAATACCAAATGACAAACAGTCAAAATTCAGAATGCCAATCGTATACCAACCAATCCGCAAAACGAATCAGCAGAGCAGAGCGGAAATGTAACGAGGAATGTAGAAATTTCGGGTCAGTCGAACTGCTTCTCGTAGATTTTCGAGCAGTAAAGAACGTCAAAAGGTCCAAAGAAAGCAGAGCAGAGCGGAGTGTAAACTGAGACTATGGCAATGGAGAAGGCGAAGTTCTTGATTACGGAACAACTGATGAGCTGGCATCCACGTAAGCTAAATCCGCTAAGTCCTTGAGACCACGTGTATTACTCATGCTGGCAATTTTACCGAACGTTACTTCCAAAAAGTACATTTTTTTTATTATTGAAAATGAAATTTTTAACAACAATAAAATAATTTAATAGAATTTATGATTATTTTCATGAAATTAATGATTACATTTTTTAGTTTTTTATGTTTGCGTCAAATTATTACTTAGGTTAATTGAAAAATGGTCCTTGTAAATAACTTCTCGTGATAAGATAAATGATCTTATGATTAATAACAATAATATAATTATTTTATAATCAAAAGTTGTACTTCAACGTCACATATTCTACGAATAAATTGACTCAAATCGAACATCTTTTAAATGTTGGTTTCAATTTGATTATAAAATAAACTTTCACTATAAGCAAACTTCCATTATTCGATTAATGACGTACACTTGCTTATTTGGGCATCTTTAAAACTAATCATTCTAATGATGTACACTTTGCTTTTAATTTCACTTTGAGAGAAAATAAAAATCTTAGAAGTTGAGTAATTTTTTATATGATTATATAAATTTAGAGGAGCCAATGATAAATACTTTATTTCTACGTCAATTCAAACATAATTACGCAGATGAAGCACTAATATTATTTTTGAGGTCGTTAGTTCAATTCTATACATCTACAATGGTCGAAAATTGATTAACTCTTTCAAGAACTGTCTGTGCGTGAGACGAAGAAGATTCTTACTAAAGCGTCTATTATACACATAGGAAAGTATTTTTCTAAAATGAGGTGGAAGGATAGCTGTATGTTGGTGAACTTACGTAGCCAGTGTTGGTAGAACGAAATGATTTTTCAAAAAGATCCACTTCAGTTCCTTCTATAGCAGCACGTTTGGCCATCTCCATCTTCCTTTGAAGATTCGTTAAATGTTCCACTATTTCGGACATTGGCGGTCGGAATTCCTTCGCAGGCTGATCATCCATAGATGAAATGCACAAGGCAGAGAGTTAGAAAAGTTATTCCATAGATGAATGTTTAAAGTGGACGATTTTAGAGAGTCGTGATTCCTAACATGATACTAGAGTCATTCCCTTCATTTAGTCATGTCAATAGAATCCTCAAGTATCGAACAAATAAATTGCTAGCCTCGAAGGAGTAGTCAAAAGTGACTCATGTGTTGAACAAAGGGTGTACTTTGTTCGAGGGCTTCAAAGAAAAGAGTCGAGCCTCGATTAAGGGGAGGCTGTTCGAAGGCTACATAGACCTCAAGAGAAGCTCTATGGTGTACTTTATTCGAGGGGAGGATTGTCGGGAGGAAATCCCAGATTGACTAATTTAGAGGATGATCATAGGTTTATAAACAAGTAATACATCTTCATTGGTACGAGGCCTTTTGGAGAATCCAAAGTAAACTCATGAGAACTTATGCTTAAAGTGGACAATATCATACCATTGTAGAGAGTAGTATAGAAAGTCGTGATTCCTAACAAAACTATGCCTACGCCAAATTAGTTCATTCATGTCGGAAGCTACTTCAAATCAGTCTAGAAATAAACTAAGGCACATTAGATTTCATTACCTGTATACAAAGGGAGATGATATCGACAAAGCGTGAGAGGGAGTTAGAGGAAAATGTTCCTTTAATGCTTGGATCAACCATCTGTTCTAAACTCTCGTTGTCATGAAGCCGAGATGAAGCCCATTTCACCAGCGATTGCTCTTCCCTCGGTTTCGAACTGGGTAAAAAGAACAAAAGTATTCACGTTCAAAACTGCAACGAGAGCTTGAAAAGAAAGAGAAAACCATGAGTTGTTTCGAATGAAACTGTACTTGTCAAATGGTTTTCTTCCTGTGACAAGCTCCAAAAGCAACACTCCAAAGGTATACACGTCACTTCTAGTATTATCAAATCCTGGCTGCCCATGTTCAGGTGCAAGGTAGCCTATGTCACCGCTGACAATCTCAGAAGCCTGTTTTCATCAGTTTTTACACGTAAAATTCATGAAAAAATTACCACAAGAAAACAAGGAAAATTTTAAAATTGTAGTTTATGAACAATGTTACTCTTCCAAAATGAACATTTAGAGCTGTTTATTTACTATCAAATGCAAAACAGTAACAATAAAGCACATTCTCAACTGTTTTTTTACCTTCGTTTTAACTCCATTGGTCACAAATGGCCTCAAAACAGACAGCCCACAATCACAAATACGAGGCATCAGTTCTTCATCGAGTAAGATGTTGGCAGCCTTCAGACTGCAGTGAGCAAATGGAGGGAAAAAACTTGTATGCAAATAACTGAAAATCCAAAAGGAAAACAGTTATAAACCCTCAAGAATACAACTATTAATGAAAACCTTGTCTCAAGGTAAAAGAAAGTGCTTTAGAAAGGATGAACCAGAAGTTTTTATACATCACAAAGAATAAGGGTGAGTTTTGGCATTTAGAGTAATTTGCATTTTTCTCAAAATGTTTATAGAAAAAACATAGATACAAACGACAAAAACCGTAGAATGCTTGTTAAGCTAGTCATACATTGAAGATTTGGAAGCCAAATTAAATTTTTTTTAAAAACATATATTGCATATAAAATGTAAAATCACAAATGAACGAAAGATTTTTGCCTCTCTTAAGTTTGGTCAGACAACATGAAATTGATGATCAAATACTTTACTTACTCTAAAGCCCTAGCAACTCCAAGAGCAATCTGGAGACGGACAGTCCATGACAGAGGCATGTATGCTTCACAGTGTAAAGCGTCATCAAGAGACAGATTTCGAACGTATTCATATCCGAGAATATGTTGTCCATGCTCTACACAATATCCAAGCAGCGTAACAATGTTCGGGTGCCCCAAACGGGAAGCAGTCCATACCACATCCAGAAATTGCTCTTCTTCTGTAAACGAGAGAGCTCCCATGTTGAGATTTTTTACTGCCAAAACCTGGTAGAAATTAGAAGTCAGAAAAAAGTTCATGGAGGTCAGATCAAACTTTGCTCGTATAGGGATCATTTTACTTGGCCATCAGGAAATTCAGCTCTATAAACAGCACCAAGAGATCCCTCTCCCAGAAGATTCTCTTGACTAAAGTTGTTTGTAGTAGATTGAACCTCTGCCAGGGTGTAAATTTTTGTTCTCACTGGGAGCCTACATCTGTTTGAGAAACCTTTTCTTCCTGAAAATTTCTCGGTTCTCGTGTGATTTAATATAGGTATAGGCCTTGGACAGCTCATGAATTGAGAACTCAGGGGCAAGCTTTGTGAGCCTTCTTCTGGTGCAGTTGATGAACCATCTATCACAGAAAAAGAATTGCTTAATATCTGGAAAAAAGATGCTAGTCGAGTAGAGGCATGCTTTACATTTACGAACATGCGATCAGAGACTGAAAAGATGAAATTCAATATTTGTAACGTATCAAACGTTTGAAGCCAAACTCACTAAGGGAAACTAGTCTTCGTGTTATGATGGGAGCTTTTGCATTTTCATCATACTAAGAAGATGAATTCCCATAACACTAATATTCCGTTTCAAATCTTAGACGACTTCAAGAAAACAATGCCATTTACATAATTGAACGATTACATTCTTCAAGTGTCAACATTACCATTTCCATTGTGACATATTAACTTTGAGACTCGGAAGACAAAAAAGTAGTATGTTGAGATCAGAAATATATCTGTCCCAATGATAGGAGAGAACAAAGACCTATGGGATTAATATAGGTCAGATATCTACCTGTATTGGTAGGGTTTCTTTTAATCATTCAATTAGTTATATAAATTAGCCAATAAGCTTCGATCTATTTATAGTTAAACAGCACCAAGTCCACAACATGAAGACATCTGGCAATAAAAAACAAAAATCTGGAAGAACTTTATAAGGAGATGGATTCACCTTCAGCTTTGCCCAGAGAAAGAGAACGAGGTAACGTATTGCTAATCTTCAAATTTATTTTCTTTTCATGAACTTTCTTCATGGAAAATACGACAAAGAGAGCTGCAAAGGTTACTACTAGTGTCACTCCTCCTACCAGGAGACCTATTCCACCAGAACCATGCCTTCTCTTCTCATGCCTCACGGCACCACGAGAGGGATAATTCTGGATGGCGTTTGACTTGGTTGTTGGAGGACCACTGATGTTCTGCATTATAGGATCTTTTCCCAGGGGAAAATCCCAGGGTGGAGAATTAACTTGTGGACGAAGCCTATTGCTCCCAATCCTAAACAGAGGTCAAGTGAAATTTTCTTTTGAGTAACTTCATGACCCAGTTTAGGCAAAAGAATCCACCACCAATAGTTGAAATTTGAAAAGCTTACCACAAATTTGGAATGTTTCTAAAATTGTCTGGAATAATGCCATTAAAATAATTGTCTTGGATGTTCCTGACAGAAGAAGGGATGTGAGTGAGTACACGAGTAGCTAGCCGAAATAGGCAGAGATTCTACACTGGACGGAGAAGAGGAAGCCATGGATAACATACAAGTCAATTAATGGAAGGTGGGACAAGTAGGCAACTGATCCAGTGAATTGGTTATGCTGCAAGAACCTAGTCTAGATAGCATTAATATGATAAATAGTTGTTCAAATTTTTGTATTAAGAAAGAAGAAATAAATAAATACAAGAAACTCACAGTCTAGTGATGTTCGTCAGAGAACTGAAGGAATTTGGCAAATCTCCAGCAAAGTCATTATATGATAAATCCCTGTGAAAGGGGATTAATCATCGGTTGAATCCCATGACCAAAAAGGATTGTATGTAAAAATTTAAACAACCCAAAGTATTATGAGTTAATATCTGAATGCGAGAGTCGAATTGTAGAAAAAGTATGGAATTTTGTGAGGTAAATTAGAAAGGCATGCAGTAAGACACAAATCAGCAGTTGACTTGATTAATTGTCCGTTCAAATCGGTTCAATTCAAAGGCAGAAATAACATTATTAGCGAAGAAGGAAGCGTACATCTCTCTCAAATTCTGTAAACCAGCAAACACATTTCCAAGCACACCAGATAGAGTATTATGGCTCAGATTTCTGCGTGCAAAAGAATATGGATAAAGAACGAAGGACCTTTAAACGTTAACGCAACGGTAGTCAAAGATCTACTTACATATGTCGGAGATTTCCCATGTAAGATAAAGTATGTGGAAGATTTTTGCTTAAACGGTTGAATGCCATATTTCTGCAACATATAAGAATTGTACAGAATCTATTAAACAGAGTAACTGGGTACATGCCATATTTTCAAATACAAAAAGAACCCTTTGAGTACGCAACTATGGATGAAAACACAGCACATGCAACTTACATATGAGTCGCATTAGGAGGCAAGTTGTGCGGAATTTCACCCGTAAGTCTATTAGAGCTAACATCCCTAACAAGATAATTAAACAGACGTAATCACACAGTAATCAGCAACATTGACAATTGTTCTATTGACCAAAAAAATAACCTACATTTGCTTCAAATTTATGAGATTGTTGAGCCGTCCTCCAAGATTCCCAGTGAGATTTAGTCCATGGAGCTTACTACAGAAGCAGATAATATTCAGAGAAGCACTTCGGTCAAAGAAGGAAACATAATATCAAGTACATGTTTATGATGTTCAAGGAGCTTTATGACATTACAGGTACATTACAGAGAAACCGGAGCAAGACACTCCAGTCCATGATTCCTCACAAGGATCTCCACCTTCTTTTCTCCATCCTTTAAGCTCTAGTGGATAGTTCATGGCACTGTACAGATCCTGAAGAGCTGCAACTGTTCAGTACACAATATCAATCCGTCAATAACGGGTAAAAGAATAGCAATAAAGCTTCGGAATGATTCGCAAGCAGGTGATGTCTACGATTATCATATATTAATCCTCAAGATAGCTTATGATCAGGAGGCTATCAGAAGACGTCAAGAAACTATAACCATAAAAACCAGTGCTCTATTCCAATCAAGTTCCTAATTCGAAGCCAAGAAACTAAAATTAATAAGCTACATTCAAGCAAAAAAAATGTAGTTGAAATAGTTACCATCCGACGGATTAGTGAAGGCCCTAGCCAGCGATGTCAGAATCGTCAAATAGAAAACGACATTAAAATACCCAAACAGACGCTGTTGGAGCATTTCTCCAAAAACCACGGTCCAGTTTGATGATTCTCTGTTTCCATGGAACAAAGAATCGAACACAAGTAAAGCGTCAAGAACATGGTAGCGTACAAGAAGATTAAACCACAAAAGAAGTCACCACACCGATATTCCAAGTACAAAAAGACGAAGTAGTTAAAGCCGAAGAACAGAGTTGTTTTCTTGCTACTCTTTCTCTGCAACAAGAATCACTCCAAAAAGAAAAAATGGCGGCACGGAGAAGTTGTTCAGTGGAAGTTAGGGTTTGGAAATGGTACCTTCGAGAGAGAGAGCAGAAGGAAGGCGTGCTGAACTGGTTCGCACAGAGAGAAAATGAACTCGTACGGACAGGTGTGGAGTGTGAAAAAATCGCCTGCAAATGAGCGTACTCTTTGGCGGCAATGAAGACGATGAAGTTTTTGCAATTGTTGGAAGTTGATGAGCTGGCGTCCACGTCGGCTGAAACGGTTACGAATTTATATGTGTTTTCTAAATAAAAGAGTTTTTTTAATGATATTCTTTTTTTAAAAGAGGGTCCAAATAGCGGTAAATTATTTTTCGTTCCAGAGGTCACGAGCTATGGCGGAATCAGCTTTCAAGCAATCCAACGAACCAGACGATGGAGAAGAAGATTACATGGGCGACCTTTCTAAGTTGCTTCCTCCTGAAGTTACTAGCTCTTCCAAATCCATGTCCAAGAAGGTAAGGTCTGCTGGCTTTGCTTTGTTCTTCAGCTAATCGATAAATTCTAGGGCTAGTTACTCCATTAGTTTCTTGGACTTAAAATCAAATTTAATTGCAGCTTCCTGCTAATAAAACCCCTGCTGTTCAAACGTCGATTAAGAAGCCCAAAACCTTCAATTGGCAAGAACAGCGCAGACGGGATAGAGAACGGAAGCAATTCGAAGAGGATGAACAGACATTGGCGAGAATAGAGGCTCCGATTCCACAATCGAACATTGGATTTAAGTTGTTGAAGCAAATGGGGTACACTCCTGGCGCAGCTTTGGGCAAGGAGGGATCGGGACTGGCAGAGCCTGTGGGCCTTGAGATTCGACGGTCACGAGCTGGAATTGGCCGCCAAGATCCGATTAAAGAGAAGAAGAAGCAAGAAGTTATAAGATCTGAGAGAAAGAGGAACCATCAGGAGGCCTTGATGGAGGAATTTGGGTCTCGACAGAAGCTGCAGTGGCGAAGTCGAAGAATTGTGGTCAATTACCACAAGGCGAAGGCAGCACTTGATCAGTTGGAGAATAAGGAAGTTGTGGAGCCAGAGAAGAAGGACGATGAGGAGGAAGGAGATGAGGAAGAAGAAGAGGAAGAGCTTATAACAGAAGAGGTATAATTCTATTCTGAAAGTTCTACCACCCTCCTTAATTTCTTGTAAAGTTCTCTCTTTGGTAGGTTAGGAATCACAATGGTATGATATTGTTCGATATTGTCTACTCTAAGCATAAGCTCTCGTGATTAAGCTTTTGGTTTTCTTAAAAGACTTTATACTAACGAAGATGTATTCCTTATAAATCCATGATCAACCCCTTCATCAATGGATGTGTGTCTCTTCTCCCAACAATCCTCAACAGTCCTCCCGTTAAACAAAGTACACCATAGAGCCTCCATTGAGGCCTATGGAGCCCTTGAATAGCCTCCCCTTAATCAAGACTCGACTCCTTCTTTGGAGCCCTCGAACAAAATACACCCTTTGTTCGACAGTCACTTTTGACTACACCTTTGAGGCTCACGACTTTTTTGTTCCGACATTGGAGAATTCTATTGACATTCTTAAGTTAAGGGCATGACTCTGATACCATGTTAGGAATCACGATTCTCCACAATTGTATGATATTGTCCACTTTAAGCATAAGTTCTCGTGGTTTTGCTTTTGGTTTCCCCAAAAGGCTTCGTACCAATGGAGATGTATTCCTTATAAACCCATGATCAACCCCTTAATTAGCCGATGCGAGACTCCTCTCCGGGTAGGATCAATCTTTCATTTTTATGTTATATAAAGCTTCTCTTTCATTTTTTGATTCAAGATTAAAATGAATTGCTGTCTGCCATTTGTTAGACTACTCTGCTATTTCAAAGTCGAGCTCTATTAATTGGAACCCTGTGGTGGACATTTGCGAAGAAAGATCAAATAAGACAAATATTTAAGAAGAAATGAAATTTCTCATACTGGAATTTTTTAGGCACACCATCTCTCAAATCTCTTCTTTTGTCCACTCCACATATTTGATTCAACTACACCACCTCCTGTATATTTATTTACTCTGAAAAGAAACAATTTCATTATTAAATGTAAGATACAAGAGGGAGAGACCCAGGGCAAGTAGTTTACAAGGGCAAGTAGGTATAAAAAGAAGAAATAGGAAGTTACACCTTTCAGATGCTTCACCCTGCTCCCAAAAGCTGTCATTTCTACAATTCCATTAACCTTAGCTTTTAGCTCAAATTCTGGAGTCAAGTTAGTTTTCAATGTCTTTTAGGTGATGTTCCTATTTTTGACCCATACCCTGCTTCTTAGGCTGTTACTCATTATTCACATGATATATATGTATATAGATAGATATATAAATTTGTGTTATTTCTGGTGTGAACGTGCTTGCTGGGGAATTGGTATAACATAGGTCTGTGATTGATGCAGGATTTGGAGAGTATTTTGATTAAACTGAGAGATGAACATCGATATTGCCTTTTCTGTGGATACCAGGTGAGTGTATTGCACCAATCTTTTGAGACAATAGTTCAAGATTGACTTGTATGTTATGCTAAACCTGAATCCTCCTTTTCTTAACATCATTCTGCTGTTCATTGCAGTACGACTCGAAAGAGTTGCTCCTATCTAACTGCCCTGGAATTAATGAAGATGATCACTGAACTACCTTTTCCTCCAAACGCTTCTACGGAGATGCCCCCTTCATATTAAGGGTTGCATCATGTGCTTTACTATGTCTTTGTCGACATTAACGGCATAATCTCCCAGAAAGAAATCCAATCTGAAGTTGCTGTTCGGAATAGCGGTTAATGGATAGAACAAGTTTTTTGAGTTTTAAGGCCCAAAGTAGGAGTTCTGTGACACCAAATCTGCTCTACATAATACTTGGGCCAAGCTCCCCCGTATTGTGTCCTTTTGAGTGCGAAGTGTAAGAATTTGAACTGTGATGTCGAATTCAAGTTTCCTGGCAGCGGCTGGCACAAAAGTTGGCGGGTAAAAGGATTTGAAGGATATGTTGAACATTCTTGAAGTGGTATCTTTATTATTGAAATTTAGTTGCTTGTTAATCTTTCTGTCATATTCCCTGATAATGCAGTGACAATCTGTAAGAGATTTTGCCCTATTCTGGATTCAAGTTTTAACAATCTTCTCTGCTTTTTATCTTATAAATGTAGTAGTGAATTACATGGCGACTCCTTGAGGTCGTTTCGAGAAGAATGTACATGGAAATTGGGTCACAATTTTACACTTGTTTTTGGGTGAAATATACTTTTGATCTTTCAGTTTGTAGATCAGTTTGTTCTTAGACCATTAGTTATTACTAACAAACTTTTTACTGAGTTGAAAAATTAATCTTAGACCATTCAAAGGCAAGCAGCTAGCAATGGCAAAATCAGACTAAACACACAAGCACCAGACAGTTCCATAGTAAAATGTCAAAAGGGAAAGAGTTCAGGTCTCAAGTCTTCCTGATGTAGTTCATAAAACACAAAAGGAACAATAGTTTTCAACAAACCCAACCAGGGGGGGAATGGCGTAGACGATGAGTTCAATGTCTCGAGCCAATTATTCATTCGAAAAGGCCTAAAAGAGAAGTGGATTTCACTGGAACCAGAGAGCTGAAGTGCAGCAGCACCTCAAAGTGACCAGTGCAGATGCTGCTGGGTTGAGTCGAAGGCACCTGCTGATTGCCCAAGTTCCATGTATGGCCTCCTACTACCCTGATTAGGAAACTGGACATCACCAGAGAAAGAACTAGTAGTAAGAGCCTGTGAAACTTGATGATTCAGACCCAAGTCAGATGCCAGGTCCAGGGAGATGCTAGCAGGAGATTCATTTCCCTTGAAACTCCACGACGACATCGACATCGACATCGGGAAGTGATTGGTAGCAGCATGAGCTGATGTTGTTTGAGCCACAAGTGCACCTTCAGCATTCAACAAGGCTGCATTTACCTCGAGAGGCGTCGATCGGTTTCTGGAGCCCCATGTTTGGTTTGACAGAAGAGAGAGAGCACAGGATGAGTCAGTGACTCCATTGATGCATTCCCCAGAAGGATTACCAGGACCAGAATAACTGGTTCCACCTGCTGAAGAAACTGGCAGGAGAAGTTCAGATGGATTGCTCTGCCAAGGATTTGGGATATATTTCCCCATAGAAGTGATGCCTTGATTTCCGGGCACCCGTTCGGATGATGCTTTCATACCCGACGACGACCAAACATCCTTTCCAGTCAGCTTTGGATATGCACTGAAGTCCATCAGAAAGCTTCCAACTCTGCTGCTGTTTTCTATCATTGCAAGCAGCAAACAAGTGGTCGTTAATCTTTGCACAAAGCTAAGTCAAGACATATCATTTCAATGAATAATGGCAATGTCTAACCAAAGATAGATGAAGAGAAGCGACCATAACGAGTGGACAACAGTGACCCAGGCGGTGGCTTCCTACGGCGCTCATTATGCCCAGCCAGACGTCTGCGGCAGCTACGTTTTCCTTGATCAAATTCAGGAAGCTGATGAAATCTGATAAAAACCAAAGCCGCAATCACTTTCAGTGAACTACTTGAGAATTTTGCATACATCAAACCTTGCGGTTGTATAAATTTAATTTCGTGAATCAATTTAGATCTTCATTAGTGACGTATAGTTGTATTTTCATTCATTCGATTCAAAATCAACGATAGATTAAATTACTCTTCTCCCAAAATCCTCCGAAAAGAGCGTAATTTTTTCTAAATAATGTTTCGTTCTCCTCTCCAACTAATGTGGGATCTCACAATTCACTCCCCTTCGGGGCCCAGTGTCCTTGCTGGCACACCGCCCATGTCCACCACCTTCGGGACTCAGCCTTCTTGCTAGCAGTGTCTGGCTTTGATACCATTTGTAATGGCTCAAGCCTACCGCTAACAAATATTGTTCTCTTTAGGCTTTCCCTTTCGGGCTTCCCCACAAGGTTTGAGGTTTCCATACCCTTATCAAAATTGTTTCGTTCTCCTCCCCTGCCGATGTGGGATCTCACAATATGCATGGTAAAGGAAAGAAGCTAAGAATACTATTGTATATGTTGTAAAAATGGAGCAAACCAGGACATTTAGAGTAAACAGAGCTAAGAATCAACGATATCAAGTCAAGAGAAGGAAACAAAGCACAAAATCTGGAGGACAGCATTTGGACACGCTACCACAACACAAGCTTAAAGATCTGCAAGGATGGCATATCAACACAAGCTTGATGCTATGTACTCGATGCATTAGCATCACGCAACGACACCAATCCCTGCTCAACGACACCAATCCCTCCTTAATTTTCTCATAGTTTTTGCTTAAACTTCTAAAGATTTCTTAGCAATTCTTAGGAGCATTAATGGCAAAGTCCAAGACAACATTAATTCCAGCTCTTGGAGTCTTCAGGCTATCCACCCCTCAAGTTCGTTCCATTCACATTAATATGCATGAGAAAGAAGCTTGCAATTGTCTCTAAGTTCTTGATTGCATATTTTCTTCCTTTTCATTATATCAATGGGAGGTTTCTGTTCTTATTTTGACCAATGGTAGGGAATTTTGGTAGCCTCCTTGGACTTTTAAGGGATTGAGTGGAATATCAAGTTATGTAGCTTCTATTGCATTCAATTCATATCACAAAAGTTGGAATAGAAAATCAAGCAGGAACACAAAGCGAACGAACAGCTTGATGAAGGGTAGGCTATTGTATTGACTGCTATCAACCTCTTATGCTAGAGCTCCATATGAACATCCATTCACAGATTCAACCAAAGTAGTTGAAGGAAAAAGATGAATCTAAGCTTTGAAACAAAAAAGAAACTCAGAACAACACAGTAAAATGAATCTAAGAACTAATCAGAGACCATTCATAAGAACTAATCAAAGATAAAAGCAAAGAGAGTGTGAGGTGACCTGCTACACTGTTGGCAAAACCTTTGCTCAAGACCAGCAACAATGACCTTGGGGGATTTGGAGTGCATAGTACAAACTTTGTGTCTGGAATAGTAAGCCTTAACATCACTTAGATCTACTTTACAGCCTTCAACCTGACACCTAGGGGGCTGAGCCGGCTGAACAACGCCTCCCCTAAGCTTCTTGGTGGGTGTTGATGCAATAAGAGGCGAGGATGAGAAAGATCCCCCCCCGCCTGATTTAGGAAGCTCTCCAATACCCACATCTTCAAAGTAAATTTTGTGTCCAAATTTGAGGCCATTGAGGGATTCGGCTGATGAATTGGGCGGCGAGGAAGTGGAAGACCCACCAGACTCAGTCAAAGAGCTGCAATCCATTTCCATTGGGGGTTCTCTCTAAGAAAGAGGGTTGGTCATAATGAGTGTGTGTGTTGGGAGGGAAAGAGAAGGAAATGGAGCTACTAAAGGGGAAATGGGAAAGACGGGGCCATTGCCAGCGGAGGGAGTTTTTAATTACTTGGTTTCTTGGGTATCGTATGAAAAAATAATGGAAGAATGAGAAAAGTAAAGTAAAATAAGAAAGAGATTTTGAAGTGATGATGGGTTCTTGGTGCTCTGTTGCCTGACGAGGTGCTCTGTCACCTGACGCCCTGAAACCCTTTCTCTTTCTCTTCAACCTCTCTTTTACCCTTTCCCCTCTCAAAACCTTCCCTTCCCTCCACCCGTCCCACATTGACTAATTAAGAACATGATTGCGAGTTTATAAGTAAAAAATGTTATCTCTATTGATATGAGACCTTTTGAAAAAAACAAAGGTAAAATTACTATGATATTTTATTAATAAGAAAGTAATAGTTACTATTTGTAGAAAGATTCCAAAGTAATTCGCATGGAATCGAAAAGTTATTTATTCATCATAAATTATATAAAATACTCTTAAAATTTTTATTTCTTATTTTAATTTCCCTTTTTTTTTATAAAACAAGGTTAAAATTGTCATTTTGAGACTCGTTTTCTTATAGTTTGTAGATTTTTAAATAACTAAAGTAAGTCTCTCCACCTCAATCGAGTCTAAAAAATTATTATAATTTATTATTAACAAAAAAAAATCGGACATAAATATGTTACAAACAAATTGATTTTTATTTTTTATTCTAAAAATTAAATAAAATATTTTAATAAATAAAGCAACATTTAGAAAATATTTAAAATTATATTAATGACCCCCAAAACCTGTGGAACCAAAATGTAATGATTTGTCATAACTTTCCTTTTTGACAAGATATTTTGTCATTTTTCAAAAATTGAATGCCTTTTTTATATCATTTTTTAATTAAAATTTTATTCATAAAAAAAAAAAGGGAAGCTAATTCTTTGCCAATTATTTTCCCATATTTTGTAAAAAAAGTTAAAATATCTTTATTGCTTCAATTCTTTCCAACTTTTTGTGTTTGCTTAGGAAGAGGAAAGTTACTCGAGGTTAAATTACTAAAATGACCCTGCAAATTATTATTGATTGTAACTACACGATCGAGAATTCTTGGGATCAAGTTCTCTCCAATAATTTTTTATGGATAATTTACATTTTTTTCAATATATTTTTTATTAAGTTTGATTCGTGTCTGTCTTACTCTTATCTATATTTTTACTTATATAATGAGGCAAGATAGAAAAATGGGGCGTGGTCGGGAATAAGGAATATAGCCTTCGTTTCCTTGTACCATTTAGTCTCCCTGCTCCCTCCCACATTTTCGGTGTAAGCGAAATTTTTTTACTTTACAGACCAGTGAACAGTTCCAGTTAAACTTATAGTTACTGTAGATAGATGTAGCGTATGCAAAGTCGGATTAGAATAATCAAAGTTTAATTAAATTTAAAATTTAATCTAACAGTAAAATTAATTTGTTGATTCTTTATTTTTATCTTAACTTTAATCCAATGTTTGATTCTTAGCACCAACAAACATGTTGGGAAGGTACATAAACTTTTTTATATTGAACAACTTTTTTCTTTATTTTTTATTCACTTTTTCCAAACATTATTGGAAGAGAATTAATAATGTGATATATATATATATATATATATATATATATATATATATATAGTGAAACTAAATCTTTGTCAATTATTTTATACTTTTTAACGTTAAAAAAGGTTAAAAATCTTGTTCGTGTCGAATTCAACAAATAATAATGTTTTGCTTGAAAACCATTTTGAATTGTACGATATACGTAGGGTCAATCCTATAAAGACATGTTTGAGATTCATGCTCCTTGAATGGATCTCTACTTGAAAACTAATACAGTGTGTATAAAACAACTATGCTCGAATTGGCTGATATCTTTTATATTTACATGACGAGTTTGTATTTTTTATTGGGTCGAGAGGTGGGTTTTGAACTATTTGTAAAATGATTCTACGAACGTTAAATTAGCGACGTAACGGGATGGTTTAAAAAGATGGAAGGTAAAAAGAGGAGATGAGTGGATTGGATGTAAGCAATAATTGGGGCGTTTTGGTGTGCATCCCATTAGCCATTATCCACATGGCCATCACATAAACAAGACCTGAACTTGGATTGGACATCTTCCACTGACAACCAAAGCAATAGTCTTGTCCCTTAAGATTTCAGAATCTTCAACAGTACATCCAACCATTTTCCTCTCTCTTTTTTTTTTTTTTTTTTTTTTTTTTTTTTTTTTTTTTTTTTTTTTTTTTTTT
>NW_019268520.1:5129192-5161696 GCF_002738365.1 Cucurbita moschata
TTTTTTTTTTTTTTTTTTTTCTTTTTCATCATTTTTTTTTAAATTTATTGGGATAAAAAACAGTATACGAATAAATTAAAAACATTCCCGAGTAAGAGTAATCTTAAAAACATATTCATTTTCGATCGCTCGATCTTTAGAGCTTCAAATGGTAAAGATATGTGGCATATGAACAGTATGTAAATTTTGACTAAATTTGAATCATAGTAACTAATTTGACAACATAGCCTGACTTTGAATTATGCATAGCTGTAAATGATTTGTTTTGAATCTCTGAGCTAAATTTATGTGTACATAGTTCGATTCATTAAACAAATAATTACACGACTAATTTACTTAACAAATTAATTTTCAAAATCTAATAGTTTTATATCACTTGATCGTTCATCAACTTTATGAACCCTTCAAGTTCCGACCAAATAACACTAATTTCAATTGAAAAATTTGAATCTATAATCCAAATGGTTCTATTTATCACCGTTTTTTCTATTATTCTTTAAATTTTTTATGTTAGTTTGCATATATCTTAACTAAAAATAAAATTCAACTAGAAGTGTGTCGTGGATAAAGTTCAACTAAAGTAGTTCAATCTAAAGATTTAAAATTACAGAGACAAATTAAAACGAGAGGAAAATGATATTTAAACCTAAAACCTAAACAATTACAGAAAATTTGGAAGAACTTCTTTGAAGAAAATTGTTAATGGAACACAAATAATCTAATCTAATCTAATCTAATACTTACAGTAACTATGAGATCCGTTTTCTAAATTCAAAACAGGAAATGAGAGTAAAATGCAATTCAGAAAGATCAAGAATACTCTGTCTGTCATATGTTCAATATGTTTCATGCTCAGAACCAACTGCTTCTAATCCTAAGAATAAGTATGCATTATTTCTCGATGCTAATAATATTACTCCAACAAGCTACACAAGGATGAAGAGATTACCCAATTTCAAGAGGGCCATTGCCAATGTCCAAATCCCTGCAGAAAACCAGTGAACCATGAACCATTGAATGAGAATCAAAGCTAACATATTATCATGTTTTGAAATTCACCTCCCATAAATCACATCTATTGTTTCGCCATATAATATGGATAGCCTCCCATTCCAGTAGGCGTGATCAGGTGGAGTCCGGGAGCGTCTTTCTTTCCTATCACTTGATGGGGATGTGGAATTTGGGGTTGGCTCGCATACGAAGCATGCGCGGACGTCAGACTAGGATATGAAGCATGATATGATGCAAGAGCTTGGGGGGGATATGCATAGCCAACAGGGGCAACACCGCCGTGTGGTTTTCCAGGTTGAGGATATCCAGCTGCTGCTACTGGGTATGGCATAGAAGGAATAGCTGGGGGTACTTGTGCCTGCATCATCTTGTTCCTGTGTGAATCGGCGAGCTTCACAATTATGTTCCTTCCCTGCAAACACTCACCACATTATAGAAATGCTTGCAAAAGAATGCAATAGAACGACCCAACCAAGGTCGATAACTTTCTCGAAAGTTTGTCTGAAGTGTTAATTCTTCCAGACAAAGAACTTCGCCTTTTCTGGAATTTTCACCTTCCAAAAAATTGATAACACAAACTCCCTAAAAGAAGAATGATCCACTCGATAAAGAAAATACGATCTTACACGAGAAACCCTTCGAAGGATGAAGACTCCATAGTCGAACAATCCTTTCTCCCCTGCCTAAAATTGAAGTCTCCCACTAAAGAAAGGAGAGTCATAATCCCCATCGTTTCTCTATCGAACAAACGAAAAAAAGAATGATCTCCCTCATGAATCAAAACGTCAACGACAAAACAATTTTTCATAACAGATAAATGATAAAAATTAGGAAAGACATTGCAAAGGGGGCGATCCCCCACCCATCTATCCTCCAAAAACAGAGTACCCTACCCATCACCCACCACATCACTAAATTAGATCAGGAAAAAAAAAAGCTTATTAGAAATTTCTTTCCACGGGTTCTGAAGGTGCCTTTAAACCCACCAAAAATTCAGTCAAAGTGATGAGAACTATACTTGCTCACAATAATCATCCACCACAAGTAAGAAAAGGAAAGGAGATAAAGGACCCTTAAGAACTCCGGAAGCAATAATCTTACCCTTAGGACTACCCTTACTTCTGGCCTTTTCCCTTTTTTCTTGTCGCTTGAAACATAAATTACAGCATATCTGAGGATTTAAATGATTGGAATCTTCTATAATGCTAAAAATTAAACCGGCTATTTCAAAAGGCTATTATCAAGGCTCATTAGTCACTCACCCCAAAGGTCTTGTCTGGATCATCTATTGCCTTCTTTGTAGCCTCGACTGTGGTATATGTAACAAATCCGAACCCTCTACACACAAAAAAATGAAAATTATATAATAGCTGCAGTGCAGTGGGGTCCAATAAGATAAAAAAATCATAGACATCGACCGAGAAAGTAATGTCCCAATGAAATGCGAGAAGAATGTTACTAACCGTGATTCATTTGTATCTTTATCATAGGCAACCGAACCTTCTTCTATATCACCATACCTTCCAAAGAAATTCAGCAACATTTCACTTGTAATATCTGGTGATAACCCACCAATGTATAGCTTCCTCTGTGCTAAATCTGGAGTTGTACTTGATCCACTTAGACCCTCACAAGCCAGATTGCAGACAGCCATGCGACCCTAAATTAAGAAGAATGTATCAAATACAAATATTTGAGTTCTCTTAGAAATATCTTAGTAAGCTAAGAAGAATGTATCAAATACAAATATTTGAGTTCTCTTAGAAATATCTTAGTAAGCCACCAGCTATAATATGTGGAACGAAGACCTGGTTGTGTTTATTACAAGTTCAAGT
The DNA here is from genome assembly GCF_002738365.1 of Cucurbita moschata. Lineage (NCBI taxonomy): Eukaryota > Viridiplantae > Streptophyta > Magnoliopsida > Cucurbitales > Cucurbitaceae > Cucurbita > Cucurbita moschata. Next base: position 5,132,039 of record NW_019268520.1, read on the forward strand.
TATCTATCCTTACCTTGCAGATAGGCTTGTCAATCAACAACCCTTAATATCTGCTTTTAAGGGCATAAATTTTGTTCAAGTTCAAAATTATTACAAGTAGGATATACAGCTCATATATAGGAGTTGATTAAGTTTCAATCTTTGTAAAATTAGATTCATTACATATTGTGGTCAAAATCCAAAAAGAATACTTCTCCATAAGCCAACAGCTATCGTCCTACGAACAAAGAAATGATGAGACCAAATATTGTATTTTTCTAAGAGTTTGTGTCTTCCCCAAGGCCTAGTCTTTAGAGACATCGCGACATTTTTGTTATTATACTCACCCAAAGATTCACATCACAACATTTAGGTAGGTATTCCTAAGAGACTACCGGTTTTGCCAATTTGAACATAACTCAGTGAATGAGACGTCAATTATCATTTTATGAAGAAGATGGGGTCGAAATGAAACTCGATTGAGGATACAAGATGTGGGGTCAGGGTGCTATTTCACGAAACGAATAAAAAAGCAAACAAAAAAAATTATAAACTCTAGAGAAGATCATTTATAATCCATTGTATTCCTAACCCAAATAAGAAACGTTAACTTATTCATCCCATCCCAACTATTTTCACACACATTTAACTCCAAAACATCATCTGATCAAATAGAAAATATTTCCACAACATCTGGAAGGGGTAAGTGATTACCTCAATAATTTTGCTAGGTGCTTTTAAAGCAGCTTTAGTTGACTCCATATGCTTGTAAGTAATGAAACCATATCCACGAGACTTCCCTGTCGTTTTGTCATAGATAACGGCTCCTTCTTCAATTTCGCCATGGACGCTAAACGTCTGAACATGAAAATAATTACAACTACTTGTTAGGAAGAAAACCAACAGAACACCTTTTTGTAGGATATAGAAGCCTAGGAGAAAAAATTATTAAAAAAGAAAGTGATCCCAAAATTTAATGTTCCAGGACTAAGAACATATATCCTAGAGAACAATCACAAGCATGACAGGCAAAACACAAGCAACGACCAACTGCACTCACAGCACACAATGTTTCTGAAGTGGTATTCCAGGCCAAGCCACGAACAAAAAGCTTTCGATTGACAGGATCTGCACTGGCAACACTTTTTATTTCTTCTGCAATGGAAGGATACTGGGACCCTCTTTATGCCTCAACATGCAACGCAAACAAACACACATTCACCATGTCAATCACACAGCATACAATTCAAGCAACACCCTTCTGATTGGAATACCCAAAAATCTTATTCTTACCATAGTCCTTAGTGATGGAAGTTACTTTCAAAAGAAAATTTCTATTCAAGAACTATAAAGACAAAAAAAAAATTTCGAACAAATTTGTTTTGAGTTGAAATTCATTTTTTATAATTCTTGAACTTGTGAGTTTGTCTTCTTTTTTAAATAGTGTATTAGATAAATACTCCAAGATAAATCTGAATTTGGTTTGAAATAACCTTCATGATAGTTTAACATTTTTTTTTTTTTTTTGGCAGAAGCAATTTATTAAAGATAAATTTTAAATTGACTAAACTTTAGATTGTGTTTTATAAAAAAATACAATGATAATCTGCGAAACAATAAGATCCCAACCTTCAGCTACAATGGAAACTAAGAACGCAAAAACGTAGAACAGAACATCGGCAACAGAGGCATAAATGAGTTAAGGCTCGGATTATCCAATTCTTTGAAACTCCATATCTCATCCAATAACATTGTTTCGCAGTAAACAGAAAGACAAAACCAGGTGAGAAAAAGAAGAAGAAGAACTAATAAACTAAAACATTACGAGAATTCATGAAGACAAACAAGAAGAAGAAAGAAGATCAAATGGAAGCGTGGTTTAATCAATAAGGAGAAGAGACGCACAGTCTGGCAAGGAGATCGACGAGTTGTGGCTTGGGAAGCGGTTCGAGGAGAGACCGCAAATGTTCGACCGACGAAAATTCACCGTTGCCAACGGTCTCCTCCAGCTTCCTCTTCTTCAAATCCTCCATGTTCGTGATGGTCATCAGACACGTTTGGCGCTGAAGTGATAGCAGACCTGAGCCCTTGTTCAGCGCTCCAAACTGGACCGAACACAGCCTTTAGGGCTTCTTTTTTACATTTCTATTCCAAACTTCTTTATTTAGATAGGTATTTACTATTTTTAATACGAGAGTGTACGACCGATCACCAAAATCATATCTGTCAGGACTAAAATGTATTTTAGGTGTAATATTTGTAACAGCCCTCACAATCCACTATCCTTGGGGGCAGCGTCCTACCTGGCACACCGTCTAGCTTGCGAAGCTCTCACAATCCACCTCCCTTAGGGACCCAGCGTTTTCATTGGCACGCTTCTCGGCGTGCAACTCTGATACCATTTGTAATAGGTCAAGCTCACTGCTAGTAGATACTGTCTTTTTTGGATTTCCGCTTTTAGACTTCTCCTCAAGGTTTTAAATTTCACACCCTTTGTAAAGAATGTTTCGTTCCCCTCTCCAACCGATTGGGATCTTAGAGCACAGGATCCGACTAGTCGTTGATTCTTCTTATTCGGGTTATATGCTATCCCGGTGTGCAACTAGTCGTTGATTCTCCTTTTGTTACCTTCAACGATACGGCCTTCTACTCAATGCAAGCTGGAAATGACGTAAAAATTTAAGTAGTAGTTATGGTTTCTTGACGAAAAAGGATTCAGATTCAAAGATGGAAAAAGAAAACCAGAAAGTGTGAGCTTTTGATTAGGTAAGAAAAAATTAAACCATGTGCTACTTCATCACAAGTGTGATTTTTTTTTTTTTTTCTTCAAAAAGTAATGGTATTGATCTCGAGATAAACGACTTCTATTCAATCCCGTTGGCACACTACCCAGTGTGTAGTTTTAGTATCATTTGCAACAGCTCAAGTTCACCGCTAATAGCTATAGTCCATTTTGTCTCATTACTAAGGAGAAGTTTCCATACCCTTATAAAGAATGATTCGTTCTCTTCTCCAACCGATCTCATAGTTTGAACTTGGAAACAACCTAATATCAATCAAAAGGAGAGAACAAACAACTATTTATTGGTTGGTTTGTCTATATTCTACGATGATCCAGCTTGGATGTAGAAGAGAAAGACCATCATCTCGTATTGGTCATACATAAAGCATGCTCAAATAAGCTACTACACTCATTACGTACTTGCATCACCACCCGAGCTTCACTCCTTCTCCACCCAACTATTACGCCTATCACAAACTTCAAAAACCAAATATAACTTAATTTTTTTAAATATTAAAAAAAAAAAAAAACAAGACCTAAATATTCAGAGTTACGTAGATATTAATTTATAATAATATCTCCATTGACATGAGGCATTTTGTGAACCCCAAAGCAAAGTCACGAGAGCTTATACTCAAAGTGGACAATACCATATCATTGTGGAGAGTCATGATTCCTAATATGGTATCAGAGTCATACTCTAAACTTAGCCATGTCAATAAAATCCTCAAATATCGAACAAAGAATTGTGAGCCTCAAAGGTGTAGTCAAAAGTGTAGGGGAGACGTATAGTGTACTTTGTTCAAGGGGAGGATTGTTGAGAATTATTGGGAGCGAGTCCCACATTGGTTAATTTAGTAGAAGATTATGGGTTTATAAGTGAGAAATACTATCTCCATTAGTACAAGGCTTTTTGGGGGAAGCTCAGAGTAAAGCATGAGAGCTTATAAATATTATAAATTTATTTTTTAACGAGAAAAAATGGTTCTAGAAGATGTTTTGAAGTGTTGCCACATAAGGGTAAGATTTGGATTATATTTTAAATTGTTACATTATTTAAAAAACAAAAAGTGGAAAAATAAGATTTGGCAATTGGGAGAAGTTTAATTTTGCTTCTTGAACATGAGTCTATTTTATTTTATTTTTATTTAAAAAATGATTCTAATAAATCCATTATTTTTGTCCATACCATGTTAGGCTTCATAGAAAACAACAAATTGCGACAAAAATGAAGTGGCCATGTGGCCAACTCAATTTGGCTAAATATTTATTAAACCACAAGTTTAATAATTTAATAATGATTTCCAAACTAACACTCCTTTCACACCAATTTTTCACCCTTTATTTGACATCTGTCGTTGACTTAGAGTCGTCGTTTAACTCTTTTCGTACAAAATTATTTAAAACTGCAATAATATAATCGACAATTTTACACTGTTAAATGTACAGTAAAATATATTTTAAAATTATATTAGACTGTATTATTAAGAAAATATTATTAAAGTTTTTTAAATTAATTAATTTTTTTTTCATAAGAAAAAAAATGATATGACCTGACCCACTATCCATCTTCGTAGGAATCAAAAACAGCTGGGGTACATTTAATTTTTAAAACATGCGAGTTTTTTAATTAAAAAAATAAAGCAAGTTGATTTCAAAAAATATTTTTAAAATAAATTTTTATTTTTCCATTTTTTTCTATAAAAGAAAAAAGTCTCCTGTAAATAATATATATATATATATATAAGTAAATGGTATCTTGACGAATTTTAAGAAGATTCAGTCAACGATATTTTAAATCGATTTATATTAAATTGAATTAGAATATCATAAACTCATATATTTTTCTTATTTTGATTTTGTTTTATGTTTTAATATATATATATATATATATATATATATATTTGTTATAGTTAATTTATTTTTCATTTTAAGAAAAATATTATTTACAATTTTTGGAATTTTTTTATTTCTACTCGGTTACTTTCTTACAAATATTTTAAGATTTTAAAACTATATATAAAGTCAACTTTTAGATTTTAGGAGAACAAAAAATAACAATTAAATTATTTTATTGCATTTACCAATATGAATATAGCTCAACTTTTTAAATTACACGTTTAAATCTCGAGACATTCACATTTGTTAATTTACAATTAATATATATATTATATATATTATAAAATCATAAGCTTCTTGCCGCCATCTCTTGAAATTTCCGGTAAGACTCCTGTTTTTCGAGCCTGAATTTCTCATGACACCTGGCAATAAAAATATCTGCTAATTTATCAATTTCATTAACGTGGCGACATAATTCCTCTTCTTTATCTCTGTCTTCCAGCCACTGCAAGTACCCAGCAAGGTGGTCGGCGGCGGAGTTGTCACCCCACGTGAGCGGCGGGGGAGCCACGTGATAATTGGAGGAGGAGCACCAGTTGTAATGGAGTCTGAAGGAGCCGAAGAGGAGCTTGTTCTTGTTCCTCTTGAAAGCTATGGCGGATTGGTGGTTGGCCTGTTTTAGGATGTGAAGCGCCGTCGTTTTGGCTCGAGAAATGGCTCGGGCTAGAGAGAGAATTAGCGTCTGTAAAAGGGCTTTGAGCGATGAAGATGATGGGAAAATTTGAAGCGAAGAAGAAGATGGCGAAAGGGAAACCATTTTCATTTTTTCATACACACAACAACTTCACCTCTACTTTAGTTGGTTTATAAAGGGATTTGTTGACTATTTTGCCCTTCAACTCTTTCCTTATTTAAAGCTAGTGGCATGTGACTTTGTGGATAAAGGTGGAAAGGTTTAATTTTTTTTTTAAATATTAATTTAATCCATAAATTACACGTGTTCACTTCTTAAAAATTTTAAAATAATATCAATTAGATCTATAAACTCTCGGTTGCTAATACCCCATACATTGATGAAGCAAAATTAGGAATTCGCCCGAGGCAATAGCTTACCAAGACAATGATCAATAGTTGGTTCGAGAGGATGATCAACCACACTGGGACTAAGACACAACTAGGGATGTACATTCAACCTGACAACCCGGACCAACCCAACCCGAACTATAAGAGTTGGGTTGGGTTGGATTAGCATTTTGAGTTGGGTTGGATTAGCATTTTGGGTAGGGTTGAGTTTATTTTTCTAAACCCAATTTGAATCTGTTCGATTTCGGATTCGTGGGACAAAATCCTCGGATTGACCCGAGTGACCTGATTCAAATAAAAATATATAAATTATATTAAGAATCTTTTAGTATTAATGGATTTGTTTTGTCTTTAGTTTTAATAGGTTAGAATTTACCCTCCCGGTTGAATTTGTTTTTTTTTTTTTGTGAATAATTATAAATTGATTTGTGTTTGTTTGTGGATTAATAAAACTTCAAAAAAATTTACAACCCAACCCGAACCCAACTCGAAAATAGAGGGTTGGGTTGGGTAAAAAAAAAAAAATCTTCAACTCAACCCAACTCGGACCATGTACACCCCTAGACACAGCCCAAACTCCTATAGAAGAGGAGAATTTTTCACAATGGGCAAAAGCCGGACGAAGCAATGTTGTGGAGGTAAAAAGCTTCGTACAATAATTTTTTAGGGTTTAGACAGAAAATTGATCTAATTTTATTTTATGTCTAATAAATAAATAAATTTTTAAAATATTTAAATATATTATGAATGATATCGAATATTTGTACATTCAAAAAGTTAGAATAAAACGCTTTTTTTTTTGTATCTTTTTTTGAAAATATGTGGCTTTACGATACTTTTACGTAATTAAATTAAATTATGGTATATATTATAAAGAGTGAAAGATTCGAACATTTGACCGATAATAACATCAACTAAGAAATACCTAATCTTTCTTTATGGGTGGTATAAGGTGATACGACAAATCTTGGTTTTTTTAAAATATTCCCAACGCTTATCCCTAAGCTCTTACTTTTTCCCCGATACTTTGACACGCAAATGCTTAATTTAAACAGTGGCAATTTGGTAATTTCGTATCATGGTGATGACGACTTATGCTGGCGACAACGCCTAACGGAGTGCCGGAATTTTAAATTGGAGAGAAAGACTTGCACGGCGACCACGCCGACCGCGGCCTTCTTCGCAAGTGCGCTTTGGATTTTGTGTCGTCTAAATATGAAACATCTTTTCTTTTTTATTTTATTTTATTTTATTTCAATTTTTCAATAATAATTTAATTTTTTTTTTATATTCAAACTATTTCCTATTTTATCTCAAAAATACATTTAAATTTTGGGTATAATAATATAATCACTCCTAAACTCTCTCGTGTGGAGAAACCGACAATCTTTTTAACATTTTAACTCAACTGTAAAATTTGATCCTTCCCGTTAAATAAAATTACCAACTCTTTAACGTGTCCAAAACGTGCCTATATGGTATGAGATAAACAATTCGAAAACTATAGAACCAAATTTATAATTTTAATATATTGGTAGCATGTGGTTTTGGTAAATAATTAAATTAAAAATAGTCGATGAATTATTGAATCTAAACTAATCTAAATCAATATTTATTTATTATATAAAAAATGTAATTACCAACCCTCATGAGGTGGTGTAAAAAGATAGAATTTGAAATGTGCCTTGGCTTCCAAGTAAAATAATACAAAGTTTCTTGCAAACTTGGATAACTAAAGATTGAGAAAAAAAAATTAAAAATTAAAATAAAGTGAAATGGGACACTTAACCACTTTGTTTTTGGTAAAAGAAAAGGTTTGAAATTTTCAAATATTTGGATAGAGTTAAATATCACATATATATATATATATATATATATATATTTATTTATTTATTTATTTAATTAGGTATATAATTTTGGGATGCTCGGGTAAATGAATGAATTGAAATTATATTAAAACGAGAATAATCCTAAAAAATAAAGTTATGGCTAAGAATGACTTAGAAGAATTGATAGTTACTGACCCGTATCAATAATATGAAAACCTTATTCAAATATCTATTACTAACCATGGTTAGTCGAGTAGAGTTAGAGAGAGCCCTGGTAAACTTGAATTGGGCTTCCTAAGGTTAGTTGGGTTGGGCTCTGGCCCAGTTGGGTTCGGTTCTCTACTACCCAAAATTTAATATTAAAATAGCGTAATTTTAAAAAATAAAAAATACCATTTCGTTTTTTTTTATTTATATTAAAATAAAATAATGTATATTATTTCTTGTCAAGCAACAAATTAAATTAATTATATAAAAGATCTAAATCCCAATCAAAATTTGATTAAAAAAAAAAAATTTCTCAACTTGGTCATTTATGTACAATCAAAGAAAAAAAAAACATCGAACTATGGATTGGATCAAATCTAGAACGAACGGTAAACGCATCACGACACTACTTTCTTCTTTCGAGATTGAAAATTTAGATCCAAAAACTCAAAAAAAGAAAAGGGGGGAAGAAATCTACTTCTTATTTTGAATGGGATTTGCTCCACTTGGGGGCATTTTCTTGAAGCTTTGTTCCACAGCTTTCTTGGGCTCTTTAATGGAGTTGTTCTTCATGTTCTTTGTTCTTGAAAGCAGCAGCAGCTTTCTGGGCAAGCTTCTTCTTTGATCCATTGTAGCTAAAAGGGTATTGGTTTGGAGTTGATGGCAGCAACAAGAAGCAGAAATGGTGAGAATTTGAACCAAAACCAGAAGGAAAAGGTAGCACAAGGATTTGCAGTTTGAAGCCTTCTTCTTCATATCTTGCGTGGTTTTCAGTGAATTTGGAGGTGGTGGATGGTTTATATTATATAGCCTCCCTTGTCCTCTCTTGTATTATGACACATAATGCACTTACATGTCGGATCTCACGTTGGTCAGAGAGAGAAATGAAGTATTCGTTAAACGTCTGGAAACATCTCCTAAGAATATACGTTTTAAAATTGTGAGGCTAACAGCAGTGCGTAATGGGTCAAAACACACAATATTTGCTAACAGTGGACTTGAGCTGTTACAAATGGTATAAGAGTCTGTCACTGGGCGGTGTACGAGGACACTGGGTACCAAAGGGGAATGGATTGTGAAATCCCACATTAGTTTGAAAGTGGGTCTTAAAGAGGGATGGATTATGAGATCCTACATTGATTGGAGAGTAGAACGAAACATTGTTTATAAGGGTGTGGAAACTTTTCTTTAACAGACATGTTTTAAAACGGTAAGGTTGACGGCGATACGTAATGAGCTATGGTAACGGTTCATATGTTTGGGATTGCTCTCATTCAGATATAGTAACGGTTCGTTTACCTTTACTCGAGTGTCACATGTCCACTGTGATTCGTTACATGTTCGGGAAAGGAAACGAGAAAAGGTGTGAAGTTGAATGAGAAAATCTTTGTCTAATGTATGATTCGACATTAATAATTGAAATATTTTAGAAATATGATTAGAAGCATGTGAGTGCTGAATTGACTAATACTGTTCTTTCTGACTCACTTACATTGAGCTTTGCAAATTGAGTACTAAATTATCAAATAATATATAAACATTATATTCTCATGTGACTCACCACGTGAAATTCAAATCAAAGCACGTGCCATTACATGTTCTTTCCCATTGCCTTGTTATTTCCAAAGATATCAAATATGATATTGCTTTTATTCTTCTTCTAGGGTTTTTTGTTTGGCCAACGTTACCCAAAACATAACTATGTGGGTTTTGTCGTACGGTATTCTCCCGACGTTGATGTAACAGCCCAAGTCAGTCTACTACTAATAGAAATTGACTGCTTTTGACCCATTATGTATTGTCATTAGTATCACGAGAGAGGTTTCTATATACTTATAAGGAATGCTTCGTTCTGGGCCTCTCTTATCGATGTGAAATCTCACAATTCATCCTCCTTAGGGGTCTAATATCTTGACTAACACACCATCCAATGTCTAGCTCTGGTACCACTACTAACAAATATTGTCCGTTTTGGCCCATTACGTATTGTCGTCAGCCTCACGATTTTTAAAACGCGTCTGTTAGGGAGAGGTTCCACACCCCTGTAAAAAAAACGCGTCGTCAGCCTCATAATTATGTTTTTATATTCTAATGGGTTTCGTCTCTTCAGTTGATGTAACAGCCCAAAGTCAGTCTACTACTAACAGATATTGACTGCTTTTGACCCGTCCGGGAGAGGTTTCCACACCCTTATAAGGAATGTTTCGTTCCCGGCCTCTCCAATCGATGTGGAATCTCACAATCCACCTCCCTTAGGGGTTTAATGTCCTAACTAACACACCATTCAGTGTTTAGCTCTGATACCATTACAACCCAAGTCTACCGTTAACAAATGTTGTCCGTTTTGATCCATTACATATCGATGTCAGTTTCACGATGTTTAAAACGCGTATGTTAAGGAGAGATTCCACCCTTATAAATAAAAAAAATGTAAAATGTTCATCGGGCGAAGAGTCTCAAATTTTGTAACACACGAATATATAAGAGGTATATGATACGGATAATGTAATGTTCTGAGATTTAATTTAATTTTTTATTGAAATTATTTATTTTAAATGAAATGCACTATATATAGCCAAAAATTTGAATTTGTTTTGTATTTTACATGCGCATTTTTTGTTGTTGAATGTTGTTTGGAGCTCTGGGGGCGTTTCGCGTTATTTTTGCAGACGCGGTTTTCGTATTCATTGGGGACGAAGACGACACCTCTCTTCTACACATAATCAAGCGCCAGTCAACATTCAGTTCTTCCTCCGAACTCTGTTTTATCTTTCTTTATCTTCTTTGATCGATTTCTTTTCTTGTTTTTTCTTACCCATTTCCCCTTTTGATTCTTGACTCTAGCAGTTCTTATCTATTGATCAAGATCCCGCGTTCTCCCGCGTTTAATCCAGTTTTCAGCTTCTTCTTTGTCGATAATCCATTTTGAACACTTTCTGCGGTCGTCCTCTTCCAATCTTTCCAGGCTCTTCTCATTGATCATGGACTATGAAGCCTGCGACAGTAGCGGTAGGTTGAAATGATTTGGATTTTGTTGTATTGGAATATGAGTTCTTTCAAATTTAATTTGGCGGGTTTTCTTTGCGCGTGGTGGGACTCTTTATTTTCGTCGAGGGCTTGAAAATAGGTTTCGGTTTTTTTGGTGTTTTAACGGAAATTGGGGTTTGGTCACTTCCATCAAATGAAGGTTTAATCGCGTTTTACCCTTTGTTTTTGAGTTATGAGTATTATCTTTTCCGTTATTTAGGTTTAGTTTTTGCATTCATTCGAGAAATTTTTAGACTATCGTGCTCGATCATGGTGGATACCCTTTGTTGCTTGATTGGCAAGCCAAGTTATTGTCTCTTCGGTTCCCTTTTCTCGAGGGCGTAAGTTATTCCATTTAGGACTGGGAAGATTTAGGATTTTCTGGATTATGAGTTCCTTCAATGCCCTTTTCGGTTGAATTGTTCCTTACATAAAGTATACATGATGGGGATTTCATCATTATAAACAGTTTATAGGAACCCGGAGGATGTTATCAGAATTCTATCGTGTTAATGGGGGAAATGATGAGTTAATCTATGTATAACATTGTTTAGAATCATGTATCCTGCATATGAAATAACTGCAGGTACTGATGATGATCGTCCATCATCACATCATAACAGAGTTTCTAGAGGAGGTCACATATCTGGAAGGGGGACGTCTGTTTTGAGTTCTTTTCCATATTCTAGAGTGCATGATATGGAGACCCGGATTCATCATCTCGAAAAAGAAGCTTACAGCTCTGTACTGCGTGCGTTAAAAGCCCAAGGGGATGCCATTACCTGGGTGTGTTCATCCTTTTCAAGTTTGCTAGTGCATATTTCATCTTTATTGGTTTGCATTAACTGAGGTTTATAATCTATGTTTGACAGGATAAAGAAAGCTTGCTAACAGAGCTTAGGAAAGAATTGAGAGTATCAGATGATGAACACAGAGAGTTGATCGCTAGCGTTAATTCCGATGATATCATCCGTGAGATTAGGTTAGAATGTTTCTCAAGCAATAGAATTTTAATCGATTTTCGGATGTATCTTTCTTCAACTCTATTGTATTATGTTTTGAGATGGTACAAGGGAGTGGAGACAGGCAGGTGGGCACCAAATCGTGAGTCGCATTTCGTCCCTGCCAGTTCATGATGTTGTTCCTAGTCCAACTGTTTCGGCATCCCGTAAGAAGCAGAAAACAAGTAAATTGGTATCACTACTCTTGCCGGTTTCCATATGTTGATTCTGCATTCTAAACCATGTTTTTTTGTTGTATCAAAGGGCCTTTTTGGCAACAACATATAAAACATGGTTGTCTCTAGTTTTCTGATTATTTAAGGTTTCTTCGTTTTTTATCTTATTAGAGTACATCATTGACTGGTTTTTCATATATGGAACCAATGCAGTACTCTTCTTCGGTTCCTGCTGGAAGCAGACAGTTAAATAATCGTAGTTCTTCTGGGGCTTTTCTGGCAAACGGATCTGCTGAAGCTCCAACATATGATGAGACTTTCATTGGAAGGAAAGTGTGGACCAGGTGGCCCGACGACAACAACTTCTACGAGGCTGTCATAAGAAATTACGATCCTGTTAAGGCATGTCTTAGTCGCAAAAAATTGCTTCAAGCGTTTTTGAACCATTTCGGGAACAATATTTTCTTATGCCTTTTTCTTCAGGACAAGCATGTCTTGGTTTATGATGCAAACACATCACGAGAGACGTGGGAATGCGTTGATATTAAAGAGGTATGTTTGAGTATTGCTTTCTTTTTTGTGCCGAAGTATTTCTCTGAATCCTTCGGGTTGTTAGGGTCTACGGGGTGACAGTTATAGAATATGTTGACAAATTTAGGAAATGCACAAGAATCAACGGGATTCAGTACATTCTTTTGAAAATTAATGCCATTTTCTGTCATTTTTAGAAAGTGTTAGTATTCAGGAAGTGTATTGGGTGCACGAACCATGAAACATGTTGGTCGCTGCCAAGGATGTGTTGTTGAGTTCTTGAAAAACATGTAGAATTCTTGGAATTATCTCCTTCATATATAGAATTCTCTCCTTCCCGTAGTCATTTGCTTGAGTTCTTGGAATCTTTTATATAATTTGTAGAAGCTTGGTGGCTGCTAAGGATGTTTTGTTGTTGGCATAAGGATTGCTTGATGGTGACATTTTGGTGTGGTTGGGTTGTGAAGTCCAATCGTGTGCAGCGACTGAAATCTCCTGATAACTGCAGATCCCGCCCGAGGATATTCAATGGGATAGGGAGGATCTAAGAATGACTCATCGAGGAGGCCATAGTGGCCGTGTGTTTAGAAGAACGCAAAGCTCGGGTGGTTTTGCTCCTGGTGCTGGCAGGGGGAGAGGACGCTCAATGAGCCAATCCAGAAAGGAAATTTCTGCATCACAAAATAGTGTTGGAAGGAAAGTGGTGGATGATATTGAATTACTTAATACAGAGGTATTAGTAAAGGAGGTAAGTGTATATGTATTGAAAATAGATTGGATAAAAACTCAAACAGTGATATCCATTTGGTGATTTTGAACACCGACAGGTCGAGAAAGTTTTCAACTCAAGTAATCCCGATCCCGTGGAGCTCGAAAAGGCAAAGAAAGTGCTTAAAGTATGGTTCTTATCATGCTTTTCCCATTCCTTTTTTCTCTGGTAAATCGTGTTCTGTATTCGACTTGCAGGATCAAGAGATGGCACTTGTGGATGCAATTTCTAGACTGGCTTATACATCTGATGGTGAAAGTGGTAATAAATATATGTGTACATGATGTCAGTATCTCTACATTCTGTTGTATATCTCATTTCTTCTTCCTCTTTTGGTAGAAAATAATCATTTAAATGTGTTTGTATGAGGATTTTTCTTAATGCCCGTGTGTATTTCCCCTCTTCTACAAAATAATAGCAGGAATTTCCTCTTTTTTTTTTCACATACTGATATCGAATGTTAAACGTTCTTGTGGAAGAAACAAATAGAGATAAACGAAACTCGGATTACAGCACGACAGGGACTCGAGCAAATTCGTTTAATATTTTCCTCTGTATTGTATTCATGATTCTACCAAATTAGAGAAACTGGAGATAATTCGTTTACCGATTGTTGAATTCAGCCAAATGGATGTTTATATCTAATCGTCTTTGTTTTAATGCACAGCAGAAAGGGAAGCAGCCAAACGTGCATGATCAATTAGTTGACAAAAACAACGATACTTGAGCTACCAAGTGCCAGTGCCAAATCTGTATAGAATTGTACCAAAATTATCCTATGTTAGTGGATCAAATTCTTTTGTTTTTTTGTTTTTTTTTTTAATGTTTTCTCTTCCAGTGAAGGGGAGGGATTGCCTGTTCTTGTAGATATCTATGGCACTAGATGGGATAGGGTAAACAACATAGTGAAGATTTAGCACTCTGTAGCTTGTAATTGCATTAATGGCTTCATTTCCGGCTACATTACTCTGAATTCTTTCCAATTCTCTTTTGCTGGTGTGTCAATATTTGTGTTCGTCAATCCAGCGAAACTGCAGGCCAAAGTAAAATGAATCAGTAAAATAATTTTAAGTGTGGGGAAATGAATTGGGTTAGGCAAAGAATTTGAGTTGCCCTTGTATATATGCAACTTGAAACATATCAGGGATCGTGGGTTTTCTATCTAGATCAAATTCAATATGATAATTAGAGCAAATCAAACAAGAACATTGAATCTTCCAGCTCTAGGAAACGCTTCTAATGAATCAAAATTGCAGAAAAGTGAATAAGTTAATAGGATTAAGGACAACCCGCTAACTGTGAGATCCCACCTCGGTTAGAGAGTGGAACTAAGCATTTCTTGTAAGAGGGTGGAAAGCTCTCTCTAATAGACGCATTTTAAAATCGTGAGGTTGACAACAATACGTAACAGGTCAAAGTAGACAATATCTGCTAGCGGTGGATTTGAATTGTTACAAATGGTATCAGAGTCAGACACCGATCAATGTGCCAGCGAGGACGCTGGGCCCTAAAGGGGTGGATTGTGAGATCCTACATCGGTTGGAGAGGGGAACAAAGCATTCCTTATAAAAGGGTGTCCACCTCTCCCCAGTAGACGCGTTTTAAAACTATGAGGCTCATGGTGATACGTAACGGGTCAAATTGGACAATATCTGCTAGCGGTGAGCTTGAACTGTTACACTAACATGCTCGAAATTCAGATCATGACACCCCCTTTTCTAAGGTTTCCATCTAATGTCTTTTGCTAATTTGTCAGCCATACCCTCCCTCCTCCAAAATTGGAACTGATAAACGAGAATGAAAGGGGCAAGTGAACAATGACGATATATCAGGAAAACTATTCATACGAACTATAAGAGCAAGTATGTGTTATTAGTTTTGTCCTTAGAAATAGAAAACTGACATAAAAAAGCAGCTCCTAACCAGCTGCTTAATTACAGTCAAAATTCAAGCTTTATATAGTTGTCTTTACCAGTCTTCTAACTTGTAGCAAGAGAACATCGAACACAATAGCTAACAGAACATTAATCCAATAATCCAAACACAAATCCTAGTTTCCAATTTGAAATGTAAATCTAGATTCCAAGAAAGTTGTCACATTAATCCAATAATCCAAAGACAAAAAAGTCCTAGATTCCGATTCGAAATGTAAATCCAGATTCCGAGAAAAGTTGTCCCTACTAACGGAGGAGAGATCACCGTCCGAACGACTCTTCAACGGACTCGTAGAATCCAGAACTCAATTGAAAAGCATAGGGCGGAACCTAGGAACAGATAACACCATAAAAGAATTCAAATCCTTAGAAAATTATACCTCTATTTTCATCAAAGAGGGGGTGTTCTTCCCAACTCTAATGAACTGAGACTCGAGTATTTCATAAACCAAAAACATTGTTTATGAATATACCAACAGAAGATCAATCCTCCTCCACCTACACCTTGATACCCCTCCATTGCCATTTTGTTCTTCAGTTTCCTATTGCTATGATAAGAAAGTATCATACTCCAATCTGGCAGATCTTCATTAAAATATGGAAGATTTGGAGAATCCCGCAGAGTACTTCAAGAATTGTAATTACAACAAAAGCACTTACGACTACAGCCAGTAATTTATTATCAGATGCATGGATTATAAAGTTTCAACAGATTGAATATGATCTCAGTCAAAGAAATCAAGTTCATATCAAATAGAACACACCCAAATCCAAAAGATGGAGTACCAAAACAACAAACGATTACCGCCGATCGGAGCCGACACTAGAGAACACAACGATAAGGCATAGAAAAACAGGAGGTACCATCTCGAGCTACCATCAAGTCAAAGACCACTCAAATCCAGTTGAAGGGGCAAAATCAATATTCAAGACATACAAACACGTACCAAAAGATTCACGAAAATGGGGAAACAAACCTGCAAATTAACCTACCAACCAAAAACGCGAGTGGCGGAAATTTTCCAGGGGAGACTTCCGTGAAGAGTCATCTAATCGTGGTGGAATAACAGAGCACAAAACGAGAGACTAACGGGATGATATTGCCGCCATGCATCTCATATGGATCGCGGCAGCTGATTAGCGATAACCGATGAATCGACCATGAAAACGCCTGAAGATCCAAACCCAAAAACCATGGTTGTAGATTGAAATTGTGCGTTACTTGATCCAAATCCCATCTTCCTAATTAAACAGAAATCACGACGAAAAGTTAAACCAATGTTGAAGGAGAGAGCGATTGGGGAAAGAGAGGAAATGTCGATGTTTTATTCGGAACCGATCCTTCAGGGTTGGTCGACATGTCGTTTTTAATCTTCAAATCAACCGCAGTTAAATGACAGTTAAAATACCCTAAAACGATCCTACGAGATGTGACTAGTCGTCAATTCTCTTTACTCGGGTTATATACTATCAAAGTCGTCGTTGGTATCTACTCGCTTTTAGCTTATAATATTTATTTATTTGAAATTGTCTTCAACGTATTTTCTCGCTCACGTTTTCTAAAACATTTCTCTCAAACGTGATTCAGGGGTCGAGCACACGTCGATATTGTTCGCGAAGTGCGAATCCGTTAGATCAGAACCGATATCGAACCATCACTGTCCAGCTATCGCAAGAGTGCAATTGTCACAGTGGCAATCAGTTTAAATAAAAAAAAAAAATAATGATAAATAATAAATTACGTGGCATTAATTTCAATTCCAATTTTGCTGCCTAATATTTTCCCACCGAAACGATCCAACTCTCCCTCCATGTTCCAAAACCCTTCCCTCTGTATAGAGTTGGAGTTAGGGTTTACGACCACTTTTTTCGTTTCCTTGATTTGTATCTCTTTTTTTGTAGCCTTTAGGTCTTTAATCTTATCGTTTTAGTTGTATTCTTTGGTTTTTCTTTTCGAGTTCGTTCGGTTTGTTGTGGATCTCGATCAGGCTTTGTTAGCAATGGATTACCGCAAGAGAGAGAAGCCCGAAGTTGGTTTAAATGCCAATGGCGGCTTCAAAAAGTCCAAGCAAGGTTTGTTCCTCCTTCCCTTGCTCGTTTATTTCGCATTTCGAGTACTTTTTGAAATTCTGTATTACGTTGTGTTGTTTCCGTGAAAATTTATGTATCGTGGAGGTGGCAGTCTGTTCAAGTTTAGGTTCGAAGTCGAGTACTAGGAAATCGTTGGCGGACATTTGAATTTCGCTTTTTTTGTTTTTTGTTTTTTTTTTTTTAACATTGACAAACTTTTAAATGCATAAATTGTTTGTTTGCCCAACTGAAGAAGATTGTATAACTTTGGAAGCCACCCCACCTGATTGAGGTCACCTGATTATGTGTATATAGAGACATCAAAATCTTATATGAGCATATTAAATCTTAAGAAGTTAATCCTTGGTTAAGAGTTCATTAACTGTTTGACATTTTAGAGTCATTACATTAGAATCTAGGATAAGGGACTGAGAAAACCGTAATAAATTTTTTGTAACAGAAATGGAGTACTTATCAACTGGTGTAGCAAGCAAATCAAAGCCATGCACCAAATTTTACAGGTTCAAATCTTCACTCATCTAAATAATTACTTGGAAACTTATCTTATCCTTTTCTGAATCTTTATAAATTTTTGAAAGTAATTTTCATTTTACAAGACCCAGTTCAATAATCTTGCTCATGAAATAGGCAAATGGCATACAGATTAAATCTATGGTCCTGTCTAACTATTAACAAATTTTCTATTTAAGCAATAAAGATTTAACTACTTTCTAGAGTATGGTTCTGTGATGGTATTTTGTACGTAAACTGTGAAAATGATGATAGTTTCTTCAGCTTATGCTGGACTAGTACAATTTTTCTCGTACATCTTTTTGGTAAGTCTATGTCATGATGTCGTCACAAATACTTGGTTAGCAGGATTTACGTCGTGATTTTTATGTTAACCTAGAAATCGATCACTGATCCAATTTGAGTACTTCCACAGGATAGACCTCAACAGAAAACTGAAGAGTAACGGCAACAAGTGATTGAGTTCAGTAGTTCCTCATATAAAATTATTGACTCTAGAGATATAGTAATATGGAGAAGACTAAATTGTTTGCTTGTTTGAGTAATAGCAATGAGATTCCCCTCCTCGATACTCAATCAAATCCTCTTTTTTGAGGATTGAATGCATCCATTCAATATCAATGAACCTAGAAAAGAGAATTGAGGGCGAATGAGCGAAGCCTCTCGACCGATAAGGAGAGGGGAGAGGATAGAATAGTCGATTTATACAGAATGGTAAAGGGGGTCACTAGAGCAATTATGATCTGGAAGTTGATCCGGGGCAAATGTTCGGATCTATTACTTTTTAATTTATACTTCTATTTTTCTAATATATACTTATATATAGGGTAGGGGGGCGGATGTAGCCAAGTGGATCAAGGCAGCAGAGTGTTATGGCTAGTGCTTTGGGAGGTGTTAATTACTAAAACATCTAGAGTGGCACTTTTTAATTGTACCTATATTTGTGTATCCTCTCAAATTTATTGGAATCAGTTTCTCAAACCGTGTACGAGACATTGAATGAATATTCTTCTCTCTAATCTAAATTATTCTTGATAAACCCAGCTTGTGATATTTCAGAATCTCTGTTTGCATATCATTTGTGTTTCTTTCTTAGTGTTTTTGATTTGATGTGGATGGACTTGAAGAAATTTCTGCCCTGTTTTGATCGAGTAGATTTATTTTGAATGTGAAGCTAAACCTTGGAAATGTGTTTTGTAGACTTCTCATTTGCATTATTTTGTGGAATTGATGTCAAAGGCTATCAATTTGCAAAGCATGAAATCAGTTCTGACATCTTATATATGTGGAGAAGATCAATGTTTTCAATGTAAATGCCTTTCATTCTGATATTTTCCATTGTGGTTTCAGCACTACGGGCTGCCAATTTGGTGAAGGATGCCATTTCCTGCATTATGTTCCTGGCGGTTACAACGCTGTCGCGCAAATGATGAACCTAGAACCTGCTCCTTCAGCACCTAGAAATATGGCAGCGCCCCATCCAATGTCCAATGGCTCAACCACACAGGATGCTAAAACTCGTATGTGCAACAAGTATAACTCTACTGAAGGCTGCAAATTTGGTGACAAGTGTCATTTTGCTCACGGAGAATGGGAACTTGGAAGGCCTTCAGCTCCATCTCACGAAGATCCTCGGGCCACAGGATACTTTCCAAGCCGTTTACCTAGTAGGATGAACGCAGCTCCAGCAGGCCCCGCAGCCAGCTTTGGTGCCTCAGCCACGGCAAAGATCAGTGTTGATGCTTCCCTTGCTGGAGCCATTATAGGGAAGGGTGGTGTTAATTCCAAGCAGATTTGTCGTCAAACAGGAGCCAAACTTTCCATCAGGGATCATGAATCAGATCCCAACCTCAGAAACATTGAACTTGAGGGGACATTTGATCAGATTAAGGAAGCAAGTGCAATGGTGAGGGAGCTAATTGCGACGGTTTCGATGGCAGGCCCTTCAAAAGCAGCTACCAGAACAACAGGCGGCCCGGCTGCTCCGGCAGGTAGCAATTATAAGACAAAACTTTGTGACAATTTTGGGAAAGGGTCTTGCACATTTGGAGAGAGATGCCACTTTGCGCATGGTTCTGCCGAGCTGCGCAAATCTGGTGCGTGAAGAAATCCATTTTTCTTGTATTATTAGAATAGAAAGATGGAGTTGTGTCTCTGTTCTTGAATTATGTATCAAGAGGGCAATGCAACCGAGTGGAAATTGACAGTTTTTATGGTTTAGAGAAGTCGACTAAGTTTTGTTGGTCCCATCCTTTCCTCCCTTTACCTGATTTCCTTGCATGCTTTCACATTTCGCCATTAGGTTGCCGTGTCGTGTCGTGTCAATTGCATTTAAAACCATCTTCTTCTAAACTTAATATAAAAGTATGTTTTGTTATGGATTTAATTATATATCAAAAAAATTATAAATATATATATTGCTACTAATATATATTGCTACTATCATTTATTACCCTACGCGGTACCTTCAATAAATGAAAAAATAAATAAACATTTTATCTAACAACCAAATCTATTTTTTCTCCAATTATAATAAAATGGAAAAGCAATAAATAATTTCCAAAAAAAAAAAAAAAAGCAAGAAAAATAGACATTTGTAAACCTTTTATTGAGCTGTGGCTTCGGTCTTTTCCATGCCAGCTTTTGCAGCGGCGCCGACGTTGGCGGCCGATTCCTCCACCGACTCCGCCGCGCTTCTTCCCGACTGCATTACTTTATTATTATTGACGTTTTTTTGACCTCCAATATTTTCCGTACAAAATAACGCCGTTCCGAGAAACGGGGATAACTGCTACTCTTAAATAGAGTTGGGGAGCGCTATGCTTCGCGGCACGTGTCACAATCAAGACGCCACGTGTAGCGCGCATGGCCAGGTGGATTTGAGAGGTGTGGCAATTGGGATCAGGGAATGCTCCACCTATTGGTTCATGGTCTGAATAACCCAACTCGAACCGGTTGGGTTCGAGTTTTTGGTTAAGTTCAATTCCTTGTGCCCCGTAATTAAGTGTGTTTACACTTAATTTAATATATGCCTCCCTATTTAATCCGTTTAATTTATTCATTAATTAATACCTCGTTAATTTTGTATATTTATTTAAAAAAAGAAAAATATATGTTTGGGACAAAACAAGATAATAACAATAATTAAAAAAAAAAAAGTTACTTGATAGAGATGACAAATTCATTTGAAGTGGACATATAATGTTTGTTTTGGAAATGAGTTTGGATTTGAGTGAAATCGGGTTGCCTAAATTTTAAATAACAAATTAATTTAATTTAACGTATTAAAATTTAATTAAATACAAGGTCTCATGTCAAATTTGTGTCGGAAATATTAAAAAAAATGTTGGGATAATTAATTGAATTTCAGGCAATATTTTGTCAAGTTATTTATTACTCCCAAATGTGGAGAGATATTTAATTTAATTTTTTTTTTTAATTTTAATTCTTTTAACTAAATTTCAAATTCTTTTTAAAGATTCGAAAAAAAGAAAAAAAGAAAAAAGAAAAGAAAATTCACGTGGCGTAAAATTCGAGCCGTGAGATATTTTCGATCCCCCAGATACAATCTTCACCGTCAAACCGTCACAAGCAAGACACTTCCCAATTGGACGGTGGAGATCGTTGGGTATTTCCGTTCACAGGCAATGGCAGAGACGAAATAGCCAACGAAAGATAAGAAACCAATGATAGGACGACACGTAAGCACAAGTTGGGAATGACCGGGCCCACAGACATAGTGCCATTTTTTTGCTTAAATACCAGTGGCTCATTTTCCCCGGAAGTGCCTCCAAGGAATTCAGAGAGATTATAAAAGAAATAAGGCTCCCTGCCGGCTATTTGAAGGCGGCCCCCAAGTTCTCCAGAGAGAGAGAGAGAGATTGTGAGAGCGGAGAGTGCGAGGCTCTCTGAAACTTCGGTCCTCTTCTTCTTCCTCCTCTCTTTCAGGTATTGTTCCCCTTGCCATTCTGTTTCATAGTTTTTCTTTGATTTTCCATGCTCTTTCTCTTCTTTTGTTTTCTGTCAATGTGAGTGACGTTTTTGTAGTTTTTTTGGATTGTTTTTCCATTAATGTCGTTGTAAGGCGTAGATCTGGGCTAGGATTTAGATTATTGTTCATTGAGGTGTCGTATGGTTTTGATTTTACACTGAACAGAGATTATAGTGTCTGCTGTGCTTAGATAGTTAGTTTTTTAGTCTCTCGCAGAGTTTGTGTTCAGGGATGAAAAGGACGCTGAGATTTGTGACTGATGAGAGTTGGTCCTTTGGTATTTAGCTTTGCATGGTTTCGATCGGGGGTATCTGGATTTGGCGTTTGTCTGCAATGGCTAATCTGTTGTGTATTTAAGTTTGTGGTGTTGAAGATTTGTCAATTTCTGGGAAAACTGGAAACTCGTTTCGTTTTTTCTTCTTTGTACAGATTTATTCATCGGTTTGTCGATCTGCGACGTCTCATTTTGTACTTCAGATGAGCTTTTTTAAAGAGAAGAAAGTGTGGATGTCTTTCCCGATTAGATATCCTTGAAACCGTGCCTGTAGAAATATATATTTTATTTATTTATTTATTTTCATTTATGATTCTAATGCCTCTACGAAGCTTGGTCCATGTGACAAAGGTGTATTTGTGGTTTCCCAATCTTTGTTCTCGAGTCAATTAGGGTAGGCGCCGTTTTGGTTTTTGCTTCTGTATCATTCACTATTGTTTTCTGTGTTCTAAGAACGGGAAAAATAGCTACTGTCCTACAGTGTGTTGAGTAACAATCTGACCGTCTTTTCTGACGAATTCTTTTTTATATGTAGTTTTATAATGTGATTAGGTGAACTTAATTTGTTTTGATTAATAAATTTTGAAGTAAACATAAAAAAAAACGATTAAACAAACGCATTTTTAGTGAATGTTTATTTAATTATATAAGTCCCCATCAGTCCTGATATTTCCTAGATGGCTAATAAATCCAGAGCTCTTGATAAGTATATTTCGAAGAAGACAATTATCCCCCACCCTCTTTTTCTTTACCTTTTTCATTTCAGTTTGAAACGTTTCTCACTTTTTGTACTTCTTTGAAAAAAAAAATGGGTGTCTAAAAATATCGAAATCAACGTGCATTGGGTTCCCTTCGAAACTCCATGACCGGAAATTGAATAATCCCTCCGCTTACGGCATCAGAGAGCTGGAATTGGTCTTTTTAAACCTCAACATCAATTTAATTTAGTTTGATGATAAGTTGCTTTTCTTCTTTTCATTTTAAATGTTTGGTAGTCATTTAGTTTGTATATTCAACAATATACAGCCATTCCTCCTACGTAAATGTGATGGTGACAGCTTGTTAGCGCTCTTCCAGGCGTTCTTCATGAACTTACCACTTGAGCTCTTGCCTTAAGTTTCCCCCCCCAATTTTCTGATAGGCGTACGTTGAATTATTAGGTTAGCATTGAATTTGTGTATTTATGAATCTGTTTAGCAATATATGTGCCACAGCCTGGTGCTTTGACTCGTGTATTTATGGAACAGAAACTGTTTAATGAGACTATTTTTTCAATCCCCTCATCTTGTTTTTCTTGTTTCAGGACGATATCCTTGAAAAATGGGTGCTGGAGGTCGAATGTCCTCTCCTTCCTCCATCAAGAAGTCAGATTCCGACCACTTGAAGCGAGTCCCATCTACGAAACCCCCATTCACTCTTGGTGAGCTCAAAAAAGCCATTCCCCCACATTGCTTTCATCGTTCTGTCCTCCGCTCATTCTCCTATGTCGTTTATGACCTTACCCTGGCGTCCATCTTCTATTACATTGCAACCACCTATTTCCAAAACCTCCCTAACCTCTTATTTTATCCAGCCTGGGCTTTGTACTGGGCCGCCCAAGGCTGCGTCCTTACTGGCGTATGGGTCCTTGCCCACGAGTGTGGCCACCACGCCTTCAGTGATTACCAATGGCTCGATGACACCGTTGGCCTCATCCTCCACTCTTTTCTCATGGTCCCCTACTTCTCTTGGAAGTACAGCCACCGCAGACACCATTCCAACACCGGTTCTCTTGAGCGAGATGAAGTCTTTGTCCCTAAAAAGAAATCCGCTCTCAAATGGTACTCCCCATACCTCAACAACCCACTCGGCCGAGTCCTCACCCTCACCATCACACTGGTCCTAGGCTGGCCTCTGTACTTGGCCTTCAACGTCTCTGGCCGACCCTACGACCGTTTTGCCTGCCACTACGACCCATACGGCCCAATCTACACCGACCGTGAGAGGTTGCAGATATTCATTTCGGATGCTGGGCTGCTTGCCGTCTCCTACGGTCTCTACCGCCTTGTTCTGGCTAAAGGCCTTGCGTGGGTGGTCTGTGTTTACGGAGTGCCACTGCTAATTGTGAACGGCTTCCTTGTCCTAATCACATACCTTCAGCACACTCACCCCGCATTGCCCCACTACGATTCATCAGAATGGGACTGGCTTAGAGGCGCTTTGGCAACAGTGGACAGGGACTATGGCATCTTGAACAAGGTGTTCCATAACATAACCGACACTCATGTGGCCCATCATTTGGTGTCCACAATGCCACATTACCATGCCATGGAAGCAACCAAGGCAATCAAGCCAATCTTGGGTGAGTACTATCACTTTGATGGGACTCCATTCGTGAAGGCAATGTGGAGAGAGGCAAAGGAATGCATTTACGTGGAGCCTGATGAAGGTGAGAAGACTAAAGGCGTTTTCTGGTACAATAACAAGTTTTAAATTGTTCGTGGAAGAAGAAGAAGACCTTTTCTCCGTCCTGGTTCTGCTCACTTGAGAAAAATCTGTTCGTTTTGTACTTCGTTATGGATGTTAGCTTCTGTTATGCGTAATTAAGTTTACCGCTGCCAAACTGCCAACCCTGTCTGCATTAGGTCAGTCGAGCTATCTTGGTTGGTTTGCTTTGTACTGTCTGTTCGGTTCTAGATTACAATAAACTACTAGGTATGCCAATGCTCAACGATGAACCTTCCTTTAACATATTAATGCATGTGGTTGTGTTTTGTAAGACTATACATCTGTCTTATCATCTATGCGAACATAGTTCAGTAGCTAAAGCACGTCACAAGGCGAACATAGTTCAGTAGCTAAAGCACGTCACAAGGCGAACATAGTTCAGTAGCTAAAGCACGTCACAAGGCGAACATAGTTCAGTAGCTAAAGCACGTCGCAAGGCGAACATAGTTCAGCAGCTAAAGCACGTCGCAAGGCGAACATAGTTCAGCAGCTAAAGCACGTCGCAAGGCGAACATAGTTCAGCAGCTAAAGCACGTCGCAAGGCGAACATAGTTCAGCAGCTAAAGCACGTCGCAAGGCGAACATAGTTCAGCAGCTAAAGCACGTCGCAAGGCGAACATAGTTCAGCAGCTAAAGCACGTCGCAAGGCGAACATAGTTCAGCAGCTAAAGCACGTCACAAGGCGAACATAGTTCAGCAGCTAAAGCACGTCACAAGGCGAACATAGTTCAGTAGCTAAAGCACGTCACAAGGCGAACATAGTTCAGCAGCTAAAGCACGTCGCAAGGCGAACATAGTTCAGTAGCTAAAGCACGTCGCAAGGCGAACATAGTTCAGCAGCTAAAGCACGTCGCAAGGCGAACATAGTTCAGCAGCTAAAGCACGTCGCAAGGCGAACATAGTTCAGCAGCTAAAGCACGTCGCAAGGCGAACATAGTTCAGCAGCTAAAGCACGTCGCAAGGCGAACATAGTTCAGCAGCTAAAGCACGTCGCAAGGCGAACATAGTTCAGCAGCTAAAGCACGTCGCAAGGCGAACATAGTTCAGCAGCTAAAGCACGTCGCAAGGCGAACATAGTTCAGCAGCTAAAGCACGTCGCAAGGCGAACATAGTTCAGCAGCTAAAGCACGCCACCGACAAATATAACGTAACAGCATAAAGATGAAAAAAAAAAAGACTTGGACAAAAGAGGATCATATACACAAAGGGAATAAAGAAAACCACAAATGCTTTAGAAAATGACTTCCAATACTTCCGACCAACCAGTCCTTTTGTCTTCTTAGCATTCATTACTCTTTTCATGATTGCATTAATTTGAAAATAATATATTTTTTTCCATCCACAAATTATGCATAAATTTGACAAAATTATATCTATTTTGAGATGTGACGGATCATAATATTGAAAAAACAATATCTATTTTTGCAGTTCTTTTTCTTCTTATTTTTATTTAAAATTTTGTGAATTATGTGGGCCCAAAGCATTGCAGGCCCAGAAGCCTTAAAACAGTGTTTGGGCCGACCTCCTTAAATTGAGCCCACATGGGTTTTTAATATGTCTTCCGACAAATTTACGTTTCATATTTTGTATCAAATTTATATATAACTTTTATTTGGTCGACAGGGGATGGGATTAAATTAATGAAATTAATGAATTGATTAGTTCAATAATTTTATCTTAGGTTTTCAATTGACCAATAGAAACCATTTTTTCATTAATTAATGAATTTAATTTTGTTAGTGTTGGGGGTGGTTTAATCATAAAGATATTTGACTTCAAATGTCAAAGTCTTCTTTTTATATCAACTTGTGTTAACCCTTAATCATATGTTTACCATATTATATTACAAATATTAATTAAAACCTTGGTCAACCAAACTAGCTAATGTGTGATTTAATTTGGATAACCCTTCCACGGAATTTTGAGTCGGCAATCGATTGATTTTGGGTATTGGTTGAAATACGTAGAGGTATCTACGGAGTGGGTACGGTGAAGTCTTCTCCGTCTTCAATTGTCATTTCCACAAAATTATTTAGTTATTTTATTGGATATTAGGATGACGATTCCTCGCTGGAATCAATTTATGAGTATATGTTGAGACAATATAAGAAAGTGGAGGAGCATGTGGGAAAGACAAGAAAAAACGGGAATTGTTTTGAATATAAAAACGACCATTTGTTCTCGGTTAAGGGCGCCTCTTTGTTTCATGTTGAATTTCATTGAATTTGTTGAGAATTATTGGGAGAGAAGTCCCCACGTGTTTGTCTTATATTGACAAATAAAAGAAATTATCATGAATTTATAAGTAAGGAATACATCTTCATCGATACGAGACTTTTTCTTTTTTTTTTTATTTCTTTTTATTCACTCATTTTTACTCGGATTTGTGAATTATATAATAATTATAATTATAATAAATTTATTATAATTGATTATTCTTTGTCATCGTGTAGTTGACTCATTGGTGGAGAAAGGAAAGAAAAAAAAAGGCAAGTGGGGGAAAAGCCAGCAAGGCAGATAAGGGAATAGCGCGTGAAGCACAGACGCGTAGACCGAGAGTAGAGAAGAGTAGATAGTAGAGAGTAGAGAGTAGGTAGGGCGCCACGTCAGGAGAGGGCATTGGGCATGGTTTCCGCCAAGGGGACACCCACGTTTCGGTCATGGCCGTTACGATTCGGACTCAGGCCCGGCCCACATTCGCACGAGACTCGTGTGCTCTCTCTCTCTGATGACGTGTCAGAACCCACGTCATCTCTGATCCTCACCGTCACTTTCACGTGCGGATCCGACGGTTTCAACCTCCTCACACGGAGGACCCTCCCCTCTCCTTCAACTTCTCTGCCCGTAGCCGGCTCTCAAAGTACAGTTGTAAAATTGATTTTTTAAAAAAAATTTAAATAAATAATTTCTCTAATTGTTTTTGTTTTTCTTTTTTTATTATTCTCTTCTTCTTTTTTAATTATTCTCTTCTCTCTCTCTAAAATATATTTTATTTTAGTGATTTAATTATAATATAGAATCTCTCTCTAAATTCATTTATATATAAACTTTAAAATGGAAAATGGTTAAATAATCAATATGGTTTCTATATTTAAAAAATAAATTAATTTGAAGCTTAGGTTTTAATTTTTGTTTTCTATAATTTTAAATAAAGAATAAGATAATTTTAACGATAATATTATTATTTTGAGATCAATGGTATATAAATGGTAATTAAATCGGATTAAAAAGGGTAAAATAGGAATAAAAAAAGGGAGGAGATTTGAATAATATATTATTGGGATATTGTAGAGAGAGATACGGTTTCTAATTTGGTTTATGGAGGCCAAGTCACATTCTCTATTTTTGTTCATTTATATATATATATATATAAATTTACTTAAACGCCCCTTTACCAACTTCTTTACGCGGATTCTTTCCTAATAATTAAATAATAATAATAATGAAATTTTAAAAATAAAGGAAAAAAAAATAACTACCCTACTAAACAATAACATATACAGAAGTGGAATATCACTAACCTTTATTGTTTAAAAATAATAATTAAAATTGGCTAATTTACCATTTTAGCCCCTTTATTCTTTAAATTTTCATTTAGGTCCTTGTATAATTTTAAAAAGTAACTGGTTATAAATTTTTGCACAAACCTTTTGATTTCAAGAATTTTATTACGTTTAATATTGTGATATAGAAAAATAAAAATAATAAATAAATAATTCACTTTTGAAAAATATAAAAGATTAAATATAGGGACTTTGATAGATATTATTTTAAAAGTACGAGCTTAAATTAAAAATATAATATTAAATTTTTATTTCTCTTTTATAAAGCGAAATTTTATATTGTTATAGAAAAAAAAATTAATTTGCTTACAGATATTGTCATCAATATTAGCCAGATGTATTAATAAAAGGGACGATTAAGATTTTTTTTCGAATTCAACTAGGATTTAATGGTACTGACATATTAATAACGATTTATTAATATTTTATTTAATTTGTCCCTTGACTAAAAAAAAAAGTGCCTCTTGCCATAGACGACTTTCTATAAGTGTATAATATCACGTTTACTCAATTTGCCATTATATTATATAGTTTTTTAATTTTTATTTCAACTGTTAATATCAACAAAAGTATTGATATTATAATGACGTCGATAATACACAAAGACAAATGCGTGCAAAAAAATTATATCTACAAAATAATTATTTCAATTTTAAAAGATTTCTAATTTAAATATTATTTTAGTATATCTTATTTTTTTCAATTTATAAATTTATTAGAGTACACGAACATAAGATTATTTTTTTGTTTAGTCCTCGAACTTTTATGTTTATATCAAATAAGTCCTTAAATTTTGGTTATTTATTTAATGAGTGTTTTAAATTTTTATAAATGTTTTTAACATATTTTGAAAAAATTTCAGAAATTGATTGCGAAATACCATTTCTACCCCTTGTCTCCCTTTTTCACTGTTTTCTCTCTCTATAAATTCCGGTTCTCTCTCTCTTGATTTCTGTTCAACCGAACGCATTCTCTCTCAACCTTTTGTCAGATCAGATTCTCTCCCAACAAAAAACAAAATTCATTATTACAGCTTCGATTTTTCTCTGTAAATGGAGGCGATTATGAAGAAACGGGCTCTGTTGCAGAACTCAGCGCGCCCGGCGGCGATGGCGGTGCACGCAGCTTCACACGCCATTTCGAAGCCCAAACCGAAGATTCGTATCATTCACATCTTCGCACCGGAGATTATTAAAACCGACGTCGCTAATTTCCGCGAGCTCGTTCAGAGACTGACTGGAAAGCCGGCGACGGCGGAGGAGAAGATTGTTCCGCCTCAAATTCCTCCGGTAGCAGTGGCGGATATTGCGACGGCGTTTGATCATCGGAAGTCGGAGATGGGCGGCGGGGAGTGTCGGAGAGTGAAGACGGAAGATCGGGAAGAGGAGGAGGAGGAGGAGGAGGAAGAAGAAGAAGAAGAAGAGGCGTTGAGCGACGTCGTTGGGTTGTGGAACGACGTCGTTGGGTTCGAAGGGTTTATTGAAGAATTGGGTGAAATTCCGCTTCTTCCTTCTGCTCACCAAATAATGCATGGTTTTGAAGAAACTCAATTTGCTTGATTTTTTTTTTTTTTTTTTAATTTGCT
>NW_019268520.1:5161701-5166731 GCF_002738365.1 Cucurbita moschata
TTTTTTTTTTTTTTTTTTTTTTTTTTTTTTTTTTTTTTTTTTTTTTTTTTTGGGTGTATTAAATGGTTTGTTTGTGGGAAAATATACATTTTTCTCTTTTATTTTCACATTTTCTTTTTATAGGTTTTTTTTTTCCTGCACTATGGTAATTTAATCTTTTAGAAAAAGAATTAAAATTATTACAAAAATATTAATTTTTTAAAAAATTACACTTTAATTTTTTTAAAGCACATTTTAAAATTTAATCAAAATTTGAAAAAATATATATAGAATTTAAGCCCATTTTATGTGTGTGTGTGGTGTCGAATTACCCATTGATATATGTTCCTTTGCGGGCAACAAAAAAAAAAAAAAAAAGATAAAAAATAAAATAAATAAATAAATAAAAATCAACTTATAATATCGCAAAATGACGTGGAAATTAAATGAAATTAAATTAAAATTTTCATTTGTTTAATCCCAATGGATGGGGTAGTTGCCAATGTCTTTCTCGACGTTTTTCATTATCAAATAATTAAATAAATAATTAAATTGGTTGGCAAATGAAGTTAGAACGTGTTCATCCACATTAATTTTTTATTAATTAATTCCTTTTCTTGCAAGAATTGCATGTTTTTTTTAATATATATATATAGTTTATTTAACAATCGAAGTCGCCTCCCACTAGTAGATATATATGCAACTATTTCACAAATTTAAATTATTTTATTAAATAGATTCAAACTTCCCCTTTATAAGAAATAGGGAGAATAATATAACAAAAAATTAGAATTTGGCCAATTTTCCAACTATCAAATCATATAATACCATTTTTTAATTAAATTGTACTAGCATTTTTTTTAAAATGATATAAATTATTTATTAAATTAACGGGATAAGATAGCCAACTAAATAAATTAATAGTCATAGGATATTGATGACGTTAGCAAATTAGATCACTAAATAGAGGTAGGTTTGAGATATTTAACTTTAAAATGAATCAATGATCTAAAAAATTTAATAGTAAGCTAACACAGGTGCGGTATAGAAATTAGAAGATGTATGTAATATTATCTGAAACTATATAAAATGTTTGGATCATTGTTATTATTTGTTGAGTCTCAAATGCATAATTAATTGTCATATTAATCTATATGCATGATTTAATTTTTCACATTAGTGTTAATTTCTATCTTATTTTCTTTTTAATGAACAAAATTTAAATTTCAAAATAAAAATTTTAAATGTCGATGGACATAAAATTGAAATTTACTTAGATCTACCAATTTTCACTAAGGAAATTGCTTAAAGGTTATGCTTGGATTCTTTTCGTTTTATCTGAATTAAAATTAATAAAGATTTATGTGCCGCCGCCGCCGGATCATGAAGCCGGCCAAGGTAAAAAACAAAGCAAACACACAAACATTTAAAAACAAACAAAAATAAGGAACTTTTCAATCTTTTGTGTTTTCATTACCTATGACGTGATAGTTACCATAAAATTAAATAATAAATAATAACTAACTAACTAAATAAATAAAAAGTAACAAATAATTTTTACTTAAAATTAGAGAGATATTGAAGTGAGCCTTCATTTATATTAATAATATAAAAAAATATATGAAAAAACTAGTTAAAAAATACCCTCCACTAAGAGACCAAAAATTCATCAAATCAAGAGGCCAAAAAATCATCCGACCAAGAGACATTTGTAAGAAATTCAAACAAATCTTCCAACCTTGACTAATTTAGAGAATAATCATGGATGATCGTGAGTTTATAAGTAAAGAAATACATCTCCATTGGTATGGGGCTTTTTATGGAAGCCTAAAGTAAAGTCATGAGAGCTTATGCTCAAAGTGGACAATATCATACCATTGTGGAGAATCGTGATTCTTAACCTCTCAAAGGTAGTGTTAGAATAAAAAATAATAATAATAATAATAATAAAAAGAAAAGAAAAAGAAAAAGAAAAGATCATTAAACATGGAGTCGGCAAATGACACTTAATGCATTGGAACACGTCTGGTTGCTGGCCAAGGATGCAGGCTGCAGGCTGCAGGCAAGAAAAGTTTCGAAGCAGTTCCATGAAAATAAAAAATGGGGCAAGGATGGGGACAGAGAAGGACCCCCCAACTGCAATTTCCACTACTTTTTTTTTGTTCTTCTTTTTTCCTAATTCACTTCTTAAGTTGCATGAATGAATTCTTTTACCTTTTGGCTAAGTTTCATGGAAGAAATGACTAAAGAATTTTTCAATTGCTATGTCATTCATAAATTGGAAGTGTGTGGGAGGAAAAGGCAAAAGAACCTGACAGGGAGAGAGAGAGAGAGAGAGAGAGAGATGAAATTAATTATTTATAATGGAAGTGCATTAAAGAAAGATTACACTAGCTTTCATAGTCTGTCATGCTTGGCTCCAGGGGAGATGGAGGAGACTCCAGCCTTGTAAGAACTTCAGGCACACCAGAAGTATCCCTAATAATCTGTACCAATCCAAAACCATTTGCAAATTACTCATATTCTTCTAAATCTCAAATGCAAGTTAATATTTCAATATTTTAACGATAAAAAAGCTGGATGTTTTCTTCAATATTTTAACAATCTACTTTGGTTTTCAGTGGTTGACAGTATTGATGTTGGGGGAATGATTTGGGAGAGATGAAAGAAAGATGTGGTATTGAAGTTTTATAGAACAAAAGTTGGGAATGGGATGATGACCAAGTTTTGGGAAGATGAGTGGGTAAGATGATGGTCCTTTGGCAGTCAAGGTTCCAGTGTTGTATTACAGAATGTGGTGGTGGATTAAGTCATAATAGAAGAATTTTGCATGAAGAAAAGGAAAATAAGTTAATGTTGTTGCTGGAGATGGCTAGTTCTGTTGAGATCAAGGTATAGACAAAAAAAGTTTGGTTGTTGGAACCAAGTGTTGCCCCTTGGTGAGGGCTCTATTTCACAAATTGGCTGATGCTGCTAACTAAGATCTTAAGTTGCGTTAAAGTTGACAAAAACAGGCCAAAGTCTTCCTTTGGTCAGCATGTCTAGAGAGCCTAAATACAACGGAAAGGCTGCAAGGAACATGTCCTTGTTTAAGTTTCAAATCCTTTTCGATGTTCTTTGTGATTGGAGGATAGTGAAATGTTGCGATGCATTGTTTTCTAGTCCTTTCTGTAGGAATTTGTGGGACCATTTGCTGAATTTGGAGAGACTATTGTGGGTATTTCATCATTGTGAAAGAGAGCGGGAAGCAATTATTACGTGGAATTCCTTTCAAAGGAAAAGCAGGGAACTTGTGAACGATGCTGTAAATTCTTTTTTGTGGAATATATGGTTAGAAAGGAATATAGATCGTTTAATGGGTGGCGGAAGTATGGCGGATATTTTCAAATGTTCTTAACAAAGGTTCTCAACGATATTTCTTTAGTTTGGAAGTTTGAGGATCTTTCTGTTTCTGGTTTAAATTATATTTTGAACTCTTTTTTTGTTTGAAATATTGTTGTAGGGGTAATTTGAATTGTTTCGGGGTCGTCTCGTGTTTCGGGGGAGTCTTGTGTTTTTGCGGTATAAGAAAAGCTATACCAATGCTGTTTTTGCTGTTTCGGGGGTAGTTTGAACTCTTTTTCTGTTCGTAACTTTTCACTCTATTTTAATGAAAAGTTATATAAGTTCAAGACCATGCAATTTTGCAGATCAATGGCTCTAATCTCTATAGTGGTAACCTTCACTTATATTCACGCAATCTCTCAAATTCCCATACAAAATCCCTTTCTTACCCTTCCTTCCCTATTGCTTCTAGAATAAGTGAAGCTTTTCCTTCCTATCAGAAAGACATTGTCATGCACAAATGACACAGCTTCCTATTCATAGTTTTGCTAGATAAAAATATTGACTAAAACGTCAATTTTAAATAAGATCAATAAAACAGATGGTAAAGGACTAACTTGCTGCAAAACCAAATCAATCTAGTTGATGGATGCATTTTATTGACATGAATGAGACTTTTGTTCTTTCTCTAAATCCATCATACCATATAAATGATAGAAAGTTCTGATCCATAGAAAATTACTTACTAGAATTTCCTCATCAAGATAAGAAATCATCATGAGCCTCTGATAAGATCCAGCTGCAGGCATAATGGTAAAGAGGCTTAGCATGAAGTTGAAACAATTAGAAAAGAGCTCATATTTGTTCACTTTTAAGATAGGTGCAAAAAAGGAGAGACAATAAATGATCAGACGTGACACTATCGAAACATAAAGCTTAATATCCATTCCAATGCATCAACTGTCAACTGAGCCATTCTTTGGCAAAGGTCCATGATTAATGGTATTGACAAGCATCCAAGACCATGAAATCACGTCAGACTTAAAAAGCAGAGTCCAAAATGTCAAACTATAATATTAATGATTGAGTTTAAACTGCTTTACATGGATTTTCATAGCTATTCTACTTTCTTAATCAGTGTTACTTGGAAGATATTCTCTAAGTCCTGGGATTGTGCTCAGAAGATTCCTTACCTCCCTCACTATTCTTTTCTATCATGATCTTCACCTTTTATATGAATGAATCTTTAGCTGTTTTCTTATCAGATAGTCAGTTTCATAATACAATCGTTGTGATAAAAGGTTTTTAAACATCACAATCTATATTCAAACTTAAACCGCAGCTTGTGGGGAGCTGGATGGCAGAATCTCTATCAGGGCGGTGGCTTAAGGGCAAACCACGAGTTCTCTGGATACATCTTTTAAGGAAAATCCCTTCGGCTTCTCTGGAAGGAGGAATTCTAGAGTCCTCTCAGATATGAATACTTCTCTAGCCTATTTTTGTGATCTTGGAAAGTTTATCGTCTGGAAGTGGAGTGGGCAACACAAGCTTTTTTTCTTATTTATTTTTTATTACTCCATCTACTACGTCAACCTAGACTGGAGGACTTGGGAAAAGGGATGCCTTATGCCATTGCACCATAGGCTGTTCTGCTTGGCTGTTTGTCTTGTGGATGAATTTCTTCTATTTTTCTCCTTAAAAAAAAAAAAAAAAAAAAAAAAAAAAAA
>NW_019268520.1:5167342-5215576 GCF_002738365.1 Cucurbita moschata
AAAAAAAAAAAAAAAAAAAAAAACAAAATATCACAGTAATGAACCACAAGCTCTGTACTTCCATAATCAGTTTTACCGTGATCAATAGACAAATGTTGAAACCAAGACTAAAATCATCGATTAAGTCCAAAATGGGTGGAACAGTAGAATTATAAAAGCAACGGGTCTTCTAAGAGGACGTGGCCCCATTCCCCACAGATGTTGTAATGTTTTCAACAGGTCCTCTCAATAGCTTTTTATATTGGATGTGTGAAATAAATAATAATGTTAAAAATAAAATAACCGCGGATGAAGAATGAAAAATTAAAAATAATCTGAGAAGAAACAGGATCTGTATTCCTTGGCTGTACACCAACAGGCATCTCAAAGACTGAGCTATAATTAGAGAAGGTAGATCGACCAAAAAAATCATTACAGGATAAAAGGTGAATGAAAGCAGAATTCAATAAATGTAGTGGGCAGCATCTATTGGTATGGCCTTGTATATCATTTTATCTATCTTAATGAAAGCTCGGTTTCTTATTTTAAAAAAAAAATCTAGTCAAAAGTTCAATCATGTTGGAAAAAGTGAGTTTAAAGGATTTCAAATTTTCTAAACATCCTATCAGCTTTAATAGATTGATAAAATTAAAGAAATCATGAAAAAGTAACATACTTAGAGGAACTTTTAGCCCACTGGCAAGGACATCTTTGATAGGAACTGGAAGTTGCTGCATTGTGTTGACTGCCTGATTAAATGTGCCTTTTAGCTGTTCTGGTACTGCTTGTTCACTAACAGAAGGTGTTTCAAGTATCCCTTCAATATATTCCTCTTTCAGTCGTAAGGGTCCCTCCACAGATAACTTGGTGGACAAAATAACTTTACTCTCTATCTGCAGTTGCCAGAAAAACCTTAATTCATAGCCCACTAATCTCAGAAGACAAACAAAATCAGGTCAAAGAAACTAGTAAGAGTAGTCCCAACAGAAAAGGCAATTACGTAATTTCATTTAGCACATCATCTGATAAAATATCGGACGAGAGTTATTTTCCCCTTTTCTTCAGAAACAAATAATGGCTCATGTCATATTCATGCGGGTGAATCGAAAGCTGAATATTAAAAAATATAGTTAAAAGCTCAAAGATTACCGCGTTTAATAGCTTAAAATTAGCAGTAATCCTAGCAGTTCCATCTTTGATAAAAGCATCCAGTTTTGACAAATTAGCCAGAGTTGACGGAAATCTCCTACAAGAATAAAGAATCTCAGCTATGATGGCACTCGAATTTTTCAGTAACATTTTACCTGACAATGTGGCTACGGAAAAAAAGAAAAGAAAAGAAAAGAAGTATTAGTACAGAAATATAGGCTTACTGAAATATTAACGTAGCAGCAAATCCTGGACTTCCAGAACCAAACCATTCAAAATTCCATCTACCTTCCAGAAAAGGGGACCTGAGCAACTAAAACATACAAGTAAAAACATCCAAAGCCGCAGAAAGTATTTAAAAGACTAAAAATGAAGATATACAAGAAACATACGTTGTTGGTCGAGAAGTTGGATTAAGACGCTCAAGACCAGTTATTCTCTCATTCACATCAATTCGCTGAATATCCGTTGTTTTTCCAGTAACTAAAGCCTCAAAACCACCAGCATCTTTGAACTGAAACAATTGCTCTACATTAGAAACAACAAAAATAAAACTTAATAACGTGAAACTGACATACAGAAGCGAAGACTTAGAATTCGTATGTACAAACATCGTAGAGATACGTATCACTGTTCAGAAAAATACCTAACAGAAATTCACACATCACTGTCAACACAGTTGCACTTGATGGAGTGCATAAATTCATACTATTTTTTTTTTTAATCAATAACCGAACATTCGTTAAGAAAAAATGAAAGAATACAAGAGTATGCAAAAAGCAAACCCACAAAAAGGAAGGTAAACTACAAAAAGGGCCTCCAATCCAGTACAATGAGACCTAACGGATTATTACAACAGGCTTCGTCATTGAATCCCATAGAGAAACATACAATCCAACCAAAGACAAAATCTCGCTTGAAGATCTCTCAATATTGGTAAATATTCTATTGTTCCTCTTTCCCCAAAGGTCTCACAGAATGGCGCACACACCAGCTTACCACAAAGACCTTCCCTCTTCATGAAAGAGAGGTTGGAGAAGTAACTCCTCAATCATCTCTCTGTAGTCCCTATACCTAGTCAAGCTTAGATCGGACTCCCCAAAGAATTGGTTTATATCCTTAACAGGTTTCATATTGTGTAAACTAAATCACAACTCCAAAGAATATGATCAAATCCTTTACCGCCCTTATTGCAAAGATGCAATACAACGATGCCATCAAGTTGGGCACCTCCTTGCCACCCTGTCCAAGGTGTTAATTCTTTCGTGGAGGGCTGTCAAACTTAACTTTTACCTTCTACAATGAGACAAAGCATAAATCACTTGAGGGAGAAGGATTAACCAAACAAAGAAAAAATGATTTACACGAGAACACTTCTGTTAGACCAGGATTCTAAATACGAACAATCCTTCTCTCCATACAACAAAACTCTCCAACCAAAGAAAGAAGGTCAACAAAATCCGATATTTTTCTATCAAACAAAGCATGCCAGAACCCGCATCAAGGCAAAAGCAAGGAAAAGAAGGAAAGAACATAGACTGAAACAGAACGATAGGCATAAATTCATACTCATAAAACTTACCAGAGTTTCAAAGTAAGAGAAAAAAGAAAAATAAATGTTCTGGAAAGGTAGATTAAGAGATTGGAACTGTCTCCCAATCTATTCTATTTCTTGAATTCATACATTACGATGTTTCAAATCACAGAGAATAGTGGGTGAATACACGTTCGAAATAATTGAAAAGATGATGAATTCTGCGAGGAGAGGATGCATTTCTCCTAACCATCTCGTTCAGAAATGTGACAGCTCCCTCTTTCAGTTCCCATTAGTTAAAACAGTAAGACTAACTATTTTCTAGATAATTTTGGGCCAGTTGAAGATTAGAAAGAGAGAGAGAAAAAAAAAACAATTTAAAAAAAAAAAAACTTTATTGTTTATAAAAAGGGTGTAAGGGGATCGGGGGGATCATCTTCTTGCTCTTCTCTCTGCTAATCCGCGAAGTAAACAACAATGCTGCTGTTTTTAGTGTATGTAGGATATCTATATCCTCACTGGAATCCATGCCCGTTAAACTTCTTGTTTCACCCTCTCAATTATATTTTCTTGCAAAATCTTGGTTATGAGTAAGTTCTTCACTTTTTTTTTCTTTTTCTCTTGACCCAAGATTAAAAGCTCATTGAGGTAAACCACCACAAATTGATATCGGAGCGATTTTGAATTCTAATCCTCAACCAGCTTTCTCAGTTCCAGGAAAACTGCTACCAACTTATAGTGGGAAACTAAAAATATCAAACTACGTACTCCGTTACATTCAAATTACAGAAAAGTAGCTTCTCTAAACAAAAAATGGCATTAAATCAAGCATGTTTTCAATTTTCACAACGCAATGTATTTTTTACTGCATAAAGGAACATTAACCTCAGAATACTAAAATCACCGATATACATACATAATCCCCTGTCTGTGCTACGCTCTACTAACACCGCCATCGTTGAAGTGAAACAAATTAAAAATACTTAAGAAACTCAAACACTGATACTCACAGCCAACAGTAGCGATTCTTTAGCAGAGAGTCTCTCCATCTCCTTGGCATATATCGCCGGAGATCCTTGTGCGGCCTGCTGAACCATAGCTCTACAGAACCGCCTGCGGAGAATTCTGCGGCAACGGCCATTGGACGGCAATCTGGACTGCAGAGCCAAGGAAGTTAGAGTGTTGGGAGAAACCAGCGGTGAACGACGGAAACGAATTGATGAGACTGAAGGGAGAGAAGCGTGTAGAGACGCCATTGGAGAGGATCGCTTTCAGCTGTAACAGCAATTGAGAGATGGAAATTGTGAAGAACGGTT
Source organism: Cucurbita moschata (assembly GCF_002738365.1). Classification (NCBI taxonomy): domain Eukaryota; kingdom Viridiplantae; phylum Streptophyta; class Magnoliopsida; order Cucurbitales; family Cucurbitaceae; genus Cucurbita; species Cucurbita moschata. Next base: position 5,171,321 of record NW_019268520.1, read on the forward strand.
CCGGAGTTCGGAAGAGAGAGAGCAGCGGAGGAGAGTGGCAATGGGGGAGAAATCTACAGCATTGCCTCTGCACCGGAGAGATTCTTCTTGGCCAGTCAATTGCGAGCACGTGTCTGTGAAGATTTTTTAAGCCTAATTTTATTTTATTTTTTTATAAATGAACGCCTCACATCCTCCCCGCCTTCTTTCCTCTCTATTTTTCTTTTTGCATAATTTTTTAAATTTCATAATTTACAAATTTTCTTTAACCTTTTAACTGGGCCACGTGAGTGGGCTGCAGAGGCTGGAGCGGCCCAGGTACGGCCCATAATTTACAAATTTCTTTAACCTTTTAACTGGGCCACGTGAGTGGGCTGTTAAAGCTCAGGTACGGCCCACAATTTAATTTTTTAACCTTTTAAATGGGCCACGTGAGTGGGCTGCAAACGCTCAGGTACGGCCTACAATTTAATTTTTTTACTTACTGGGTCACGTGAGTGGGCTGCAAAAGCTCAGGTGCGGCCCATAATTTAATTTTCTTTTAACTGGGCCACGTGAGTGGGCTGCAAAAGCTGGAGCTGCCCTGGTACGGCCCATATTTACAAATTTTCTTTAACCTTTTAACTGGGCCACGTGAGTGGGCTGTTAAAGCTCAGGTACGGCCCACAATTTAATTTTTTAACCTTTTAAATGGGCCACGTGAGTGGGCTGCAAACGCTCAGGTACGGCCTACAATTTAATTTTTTTACTTACTGGGTCACGTGAGTGGGCTGCAAAAGCTCAGGTGCGGCCCATAATTTAATTTTCTTTTAACTGGGCCACGTGAGTGGGCTGCAAAAGCTGGAGCTGCCCTGGTACGGCCCATATTTACAAATTTTCTTTAACCTTTTAACTGGGCCACGTGAGTGGGCTGTTAAAGCTCAGGTACGGCCCACAATTTAATTTTTTAACCTTTTAACTGGGCCACGTGAGTGGGCTGTTAAAGCTCAGGTACGGCCCACAATTTAATTTTTTTAACCTTTTAACTGGGCCACGTGAGTGGGCTGCAAAAGCTGGAGCTGCCCTGGTACGGCCCATATTTACAAATTTTCTTTAACCTTTTAACTGGGCCACGTGAGTGGGCTGTTAAAGCTCAGGTACGGCCCACAATTTAATTTTTTAACCTTTTAACTGGGCCACGTGAGTGGGCTGTTAAAGCTCAGGTACGGCCCACAATTTAATTTTTTAACCTTTTAACTGGGCCACGTGAGTGGGCTGTTAAAGCTCAGGTACGGCCCACAATTTAATTTTTTAACCTTTTAACTGGGCCACGTGAGTGGGCTGCAAAGCTCAGGTACGGCCCACAATTTAATTTTTTTACTTTTAATTGGGTCACGTGAGTGGGCTGCAAAAGCTCAGGTACGGCCCATAATTTAATTTTTTAACCTTTTAAATGGGCCGCATGAGTGGGCTGCAAAAGCTGGAGCGGCCCAGGTACGGCCCATAATTTACAATTTTTCTTTAATCGAGTGGGCTGCACAAGCAGGAGCGGCCCAAGTACGGCCCAAGTTTTTCTCTTAGAATTTTAGAATTGAAGTTTTGGGGAATGGAAAAGCAGACTGGAAATTGCGCCAATTTTTAAGCGAGGGAATTCTACGGTTCTACCCTACCGATTGAGGTTCGTCGGAGTAAAATCATTCTCTTCCTCGCCATGGAAATCGATTCACAGAAGAATCTCCAGCGCAAGCAGTGTTCCTATGAAATATTGGTATCTCTCAGTCTCTTCTATTTCTTAGTTCGCTGTTAATTTCCTCGAAAGTTCTTTTGGCTTTCCCGCCTTTTTTCTTTCCCCCAGCACGGCTACTTTTGAAGTGGGAGAAAATTTCCCTTGTTATTTGCTCGTTTCACTTACTTCAGTAACGGAATACAATGAAGGCCGGAAAATGCGCGGGAATTGGGAACAATCTCGCGGGTTTGTTGTTTATTTGTTTGTTTTTTGGGCTAAATGGTGTTATTTGATGTAGGATGAGCAGTACAAGATTCAGAAGGAGACGTACAAGGGCCAGCAATACAGTCATATTTACTTTGTTCGACTCCACTTGATGAGAACGATACTTCATTCACTTGTATCTAAGTGGAAACCCCATTTACCTGGTATTTATTTTCCCTTTTCATTTTATTTTTCTATTTGATACCATGAGAAGTGGGATGGAAAGTGGATTTTCTTCTGGATGCATGAGTACATAATAATTATTGATTTTAGGGTCCTTTAATCGGTTCATTTTCTCCCTTTTGGTGGGTTTCGATATCTTAACACATTCAAAAGTTCAGTGTTCGTATTGATGTGGTTGAACTCAATTTAGGATGGATTTGAACCAATCCTTACTTTAAATAGCTTTTTAGCTTTTCGTCTTGCATGTAAGTTGCAAGTGTAACTGTTTAAGCATTGTGTTTTTAATCATAGTTTAAGGTAGAATTTAGAAGGAATTTCTTGAGGAATGGGTTTTATGGGTCAGGTGAAAATTTTTCTTGAAAACAATGTCTTGCAGTTCGTACTGTATTGGAGTTGGAGGAAGGCAAGGAATGTGTCATCGTTGGAACCCTCTACAAGCACATGAAACTTAAACCTACCATTCTGGACGAGTATTCAAAGGAGGTAATACTTCAAACAAATATGTCAACTACCATTTATACGACTCTTTTATGATTTTGGCTTTATGGGATTTGATTGAGACACTTAAATGGAATGTACAGAGATCTGTCACCCCACTTGTTAAGCCACACAACTTTATGCATCCAGATGATTATCTAGTCTTGGAAGATGACAGTGGGAGAGTAAAGCTTTCTGGGGCTGTGCTTTTACCTTCTGTATATGCTACAGGTCCGTATCACAGAATAAAATCGAATAGAACTATGATGCCCTTTTCCCAGCTAGATCCTCGAGGAATTGCATAAAATTGTGATCAATTTTTTGAGCATGTTGGTACATGCTGCACCTGTTCATCCTCTAACTTCTCTTCTAGTTTTGTATGAGTTGATTCATATTGCATTTTTTGTTGCCTGCTCATGTATTGCTTTTCTTCCCTGCTGCAATTAATGCAACTTGCAACTAATGTATAAACAAATATTTTGTTCGGGAGCACTTTAATGTATTGTCTAATATGTGTGCCAGGGATTATTGTTGCATTGCATGGAAAGGAAACCGGCGTTGGTGACTTTTTTGTTGATGACATCCTAGAAGCTGGCTTGCCTCCTCAGATAGAGCGGCCTGTCATACCAAGTAAGATGGGATAACCTCCCTCCTTTTTTCGTATTTACTGGTTCCATCTTTTTACAGGAGTGATATGGATTCAAATATGATGTAGTGAGAGGTTTAATCACGTATTTTTGTTATACTTTAATGTCACCAATTTCTGCCATATTAGTTTGTTGTTCCTTAAATAGTTGAGGATTCATTATTTGTTATTTATTATTTATGGGTAGAGCTTTGAGAATGTGAGCATTTTGAAGCCTTGAGGGTGTATAGATAAGAGTCCTGCTTTACTTGATGATATTTTTTTTAATGAAGTGTCTGTCAATTGCAACATATTTTGTGCGATTGTGGTGAACAGCCAGGGGGCATTGCTCTTCACTCACTTTTGAATTGCTCCTTGATACGACTGGCTGTTTCTCTGAAGATGGATGATGGTTACCGTTTGATTAATTAGACTAGGGTCTCCTCATAGTGGAATGTGGTTTGAATATTAATAATCTTCCTAAGAGAATATGACACTCCTTTCAAAATGATTATGAAGGTTCATGAGGGACCAAGATGCTTTATAGCAGTATTTCTTATATTAAAAAGGGTTCAAATGTATGCAGACGAAGATAAATACGTGGTTTTTGTGTCGGGCCTAAGTATTGGGAGCAGTAGCTCTAATCCTCTACAGTTTCAGCTCCTTGTTGATCATATAACAGGACATTTAGGGGATGAGAAGGTTGGTTTCATCTTTATATTCTCCCTCTCTAAATGTTTATCAGTTGCTAAGATTTTTAGAACCATTAACTGAACAGGAACAAGGGATTGCGGCTCAAATAGTTCATGTTGTTATTGCTGGGAATTCTGTTGAAATTCCTCGTGGACTTTTAAATGGGCAGGTAGAGGCTTCACAAACTATGTTTCCGATATATCCTGTTTCAATATGTTTAAATATGTTGCCGAGATCAGTTTATTTTCTTTAACGAATGTAGTATCTTTTGTTGTCATTACTTACGAATGAAAGAATTGAAAGGCTGGTCTTCTTGAACTTTTACTAGAAGCCTTGAATGGAACAATTCGTTTTATGGTTTTTCTTGATTAATTTACTGGAGTTCTTATTTAACATGTAATTTTCTAATTTCGAGAAAAAAATGAAAGAAAACAAAAAGAAAGGAAACGTAATCGTTTTCTTTGGAATACTATGAAGGGCAGTCTATGATAAAAAGTAATCGCATAAATCATGTAATTTTCTAATTTCGAGAAGAAAATGAAAGAAAAGTTAATGCAACGTTTGTTAGATAAGGATAAGGGGAAATTTAGAGCTATCCCAGTATTCAATTATTTTCTGTGCATTCCCTAGTAATGTCAGGGATGCTAGGCTTTTTGTTGATGCATGCATGATGTATTTCTGCAGCACTTATCTGCTAAGGACCAAACGAAGCTGACAGAACCACTTAAAGAGTTAGATATCCTGTTGAATCAGGTTCTTATCCAGTTGATTCTCAGTCCAACTTTTTATCAAATTCAAATTTATATTCTTTTTTCCTTTAATCCAATTACCTGATTGTAAATCCATTATCCTTTTCATCAGCTTGCTGCAGGTTTATCTGTGGACATCATGCCGGGTCCCAGTGACCCAGCCAATTTTTCGTTACCCCAGCAGGTTACAGCCGAAATTCCTGCTTTTCATCCCTTGTTTGATTTGTCCATAATGTCATTTTCGTTGCAGCCTTTGCACAGATGCCTTTTTCCTGGATCGTCAGCTTATAACACTTTCAGATCTTGCACTAACCCTCATTGTTTTGAGCTTGATAATTTCAGGCAAGTCAATAATGTCATCCTGATAGGGTAATTGGCTGTTTAGTGGGAACTTGAATCAGCCACACTTCAATTGGTAGTCCTTTGGTTTCAGGTTTCTTGGAACATCGGGCCAGAACGCAGACGATCTTGACAAGTATTCGGAAGCTAAAGATAAACTTGAATTTATGGAGAGGACCTTGAGATGGAGGCATCTAGCACCAACTGCTCCAAATACTCTTGGTACATGTTACATTCTTATTTGTGTTGGTGGATAAGCCATTGAAACAATCTCTTCTTGATTTTATAAAAAACTTTGCAATAATGTAAAACTTTTCGTAAGTAGTATTTATATTATTCGAGTCTTACAGGTTGTTACCCTTTCACCGATCGAGATCCTTTCCTGATTGAAAGCTGTCCTCATGTCTATTTTATTGGCAATCAGGACAAGTTTGATACTCGCTTAATAAAGGGTATATTTTCACATAAACTCTCTATATTAATTAGTATAATTGCCGATTTACTTCTCCTAAAGGATGTATGAACAAGGTAATTTATTGTCATGTATATTACTTTTTGAAAATGCAGGTTCTGAAGGACAGATGGTAAGACTCATCGCAATTCCAAGATTTTGCGAGAATGGGGTTGCCGTAATGGTAATTTTCTTTTACTGATTCACCTTTACCCAATATTTATACTTGTTTACCGCATCTCCCTAGTCATTACTGTTGGAGTGAAACGTTGTTAGATCAAAGGTTGAAGCATGTTGTTTATATATAGAGAATTACCAATACAAATATTTATGCTCAACAAATTGGCCCTCATTTGTTTGTTGAACTTTTAATGTTCATGCAACCAAATCATCTGCATCGTCGTCGTCTTTTTCCTCGGAAACTTCATTAAAGTCGAGAAAGGCTATGGATATTTTTTTTGTGTTTTTTACTGGTCCCCTTCATCTTCTGTATCTCAACTATAATTGATTCCAAAGATAATGTTGTCCTCATCCCTTTTGCAGCTTAATTTAAGAAATCTCGACTGCCACATTCTGAGTTTCGAGACTGAATTCAGCTGATTATTATGTCAAAAGAAACGAAAGCGATCGATCGAGAATCTGGTTTGGAATTCAGTTGTTTATGTATGGTGTAAAAAGGGTTTGCAGTGAAATGCAGAATGATCGCCATTTTCTCAACAGTTCATCTTCTGGGGAGGAGGATGATAGTGCTAAATTAATATTTTTTTTTAGTAAGGATTAGTGTTGAGTTTAGTCCAATTTTTTTTAAAAAAATTGTGTTTAAATCGGTCTGTAAAATTTTAATTAGTTTTTTTAAAATTAATTGATATATTAAATATAAATTAGAAATCTACAATTTGGATCCAAATCCGAGAAGAAGAATAAAATAATAAACCCATAAACCATGACCCGACCCGACAAGATCCGTTATTCACGTCGCCGTCGGTCAAAGGAATCGGGATCCTTGTCAGCAAGAACATGGGAATTTCAGAAAACGCAAATGAGGACACGTCGGATTGTCTTCTTCGGACCAAACAAACGCCCTCTCTGTGTTTCTCTCTTATTGCTCTGTCTCTCCATTATCACTCTCTCAACGGCTATATTTGAAAGCTTTATTAAAATGGAAAAATACAAAATTATTCGTTCACTAACCCCAACGGCTTAATTTCTCCCTTTATTATTCTAAACCCATATTCCCAATTTCTCACTCTATCTCCACTTTCCCTTTTCTTCTCTCTCTCTCTCTCTCTCTCTCTTTCTCTCTCTAGAACCATGGATTCTTCTTCACTTGGCGTTAATGGCAGTGTTCAGCATGTTCCCAGAAAGTCCTCCGACCAGCTTTTGAAGAAGTTTGCAGAGGTGGGCTCGGAGTCCGGCGGCGGAAGGAGGCTGTCGACAGTGGTTAAGAGGCGACGGAGGAGGTCGAATGAGGAGTGCGAGAGCCCATCCGGCGGCGGTGTGGTGGAGCGGAAGTGGCTGATTCCGCCGGCGGGGAGGAAATCGGTTGTGCTGAAGAAAATCGGGATTGGAAGTGGCAGTGGAAGGTCTCAGCAGCTGAGGATTAGAGATTTTAGAAACAAATCTTTCCTTGGAGCCATTCAAAAGGTAATTCCATATTTTTTAATTGCATTCACTAGATTATAATTCAATTTTAAAATGAATTAATTTTCTTTTCTTTTCTTTTTTTCTTCTTAATTTAAAAAGTATTTAATAGATAATATTTAGATAGATTGCTCAAATAAGCCTAAAAATATGTATTATCCATAAATATAAAATACATATACTTAAAATTTTATATTAAATTCATGAAATTATTAAATATAAAATGTTTTATTTATTTTTTTAAATTACAATAATGATTATAAATATATATATATAATAATGTATTTTTGGGGGGTACGATGCAGACGTGGCGAAGAACAGTGGAAGGGGCATCAAAGGTGTTATTAGAGAAACATTACAACACTCACAGACGTTTGATAAGTGACATTGTCTGATTCTCTACATTATTAGATGAGGCTGAAATCTCCTTTTTACCCCTCCCCCTATATACCTTCCTGCTTTTTTCTTTTATTCTAATTAACTTGTATTTGCTTCTTATTCTATTTACTCTACAAGGAAGCTCTTTGTGCTTCTTCCAAAAATAAATAAATGTCTAATTTATATATATATATATATATATATATATATATATATATATATATATATATATATATATTTTTTTTTTTTTAAGTTAGCGTCGAGCTAAGCGTTTCTTGTAAAAGTTTTCCTTTGACTTTGACTATTACACTGCAACACAACGTACTTAAATATCTTGAGTACTGCAAACTTTAGATATTTTTTTAGAATAGAGTGCAAAGTTCAATGATATTTTTATTAATTTAGCAAAAAAATATTATTAAAATATAGTCAGTGCAACATGACAGACAACCTTGCATGCAGATTTGAAAATTTGCATACCCGACTATACGAGATTGGTCTTATTGTGATGACCTTCTAGAATAATTTCTCGTGAAATTCTATTATATTTTACTTGTACTTATCATTTCAACTTTTAGCCCGAGAGAGATAAAAGGCAAATAAGAAGCCTGTGATCCCAAACCAACCCAAAAGGGCAAAAAGAAAAAGAACATCCTTCTTCTTCACAATTCACATTCACCTTGTGCCTTTCATTTCCCCACCTCTCTCACTTTTCTTTCTACTCGATTCAAGAAAAACTACCTCTCACCCGTTACCGTCCACGTGTCCTCCTTTCGTCTCTCGTCCAAACCTCTAAAAAAATAAAAAAATTAATTAATTTATCATCGTTATTGTTGTCGATGCGTAATTACATTATTTGATCATTTAAATAAATTATTTATCATTAAAAAATGACGAAAATTGCAAGATGCAAATTTGATTAAAAAAATAGAATAATAAATAAAAAAAATGATATGCATATAAAGAATTTAAAAATAAAAAATCATAGATTTGATTTAGTTAATAAGACACTATGAAGGATAATATTATATAATGTCACTTATTTTATTTATACCTAATAATCATTTTTTTATTTTTTTAAAAATTAAAGCGGTGGTTGCAATTAGTCAAACTCCAAGGTGATCGCTGCTTGTGGTTTTTCGGTGGCACAAATTGTAATTTCACCAAAGTGGAAACCTTTATACAAAAGCTATTTAGTTTTTTAATTTTTTAATTTTTTAATTTGTTTTTTTTTTCTTCCCACAAATCTAAACGTTAACTTCTAGCAATTTTAATCAATTTATTATTATTTTTTAATCTCAATTTTAATCAATTTATATTTTTAAATATAAGTACGATTTAAATGAGATTCATAAATAAAGATCGATCGAGTTGTTTTAGTACAACAAATGTGAATACGAACATTAAACTCGCAATCGGATCCGAAAAATAAATACTAATTAGTGTAGGGCTAAAGTGTAAATAATAATAATAATAATATAAAATTGAAGCCACTCGAATAGAATAATTATTAGTCTAAAAAATTAAAAAGCATTTAAATCAAAAAAAAAATTAAAAAGGAAAATAAATAAATAAATAAAGAAACTTTTTTGTCACCACTCGCTGACACGCGCTTTCGTCAACTTTCCTCTTCCCCTTTTTCCTTCCAGAGGCTGCTCAGTGTGGAAACCTCCTCTCTTCTCCTTCGTCTCTCTGTTTCTCTCTCTGTTTCTCTCTCTGAAACACAGAAACTAGTGTTGAATTGCAATTTATTTATTGGTGTTTTTCTCCATAACCCATTTGATTCTGCTTCTGTTACTGTTCTTCATCCCCTTTTGGTTCTTTCTCTAAGCATTCCTTCAATTTCCCCGTTGTTCTTTACTCTCTACTGCTTCAAATCGCAAATTTCTTCTCTGGGTCTTCGCCATTTTGGAGTTTCTTCTCAATTTCTGAAATACCCAATTCGATTCGTCTTCGTTTAATCGATCCCTCTTTGAGAAATTGGGTATTGGGGCTTTGTTGCAGAGGGAAATGAGGGATGTTTTCGTGGCTGGCAAGGATGGCATCGGCTTGTTGGAAACCAGTGAGACGGTATGCCCGTATGAACAAGGATGATGATGAAGATTGTTCTTTAGAGGACTCTTTGTTGTGGAGCAGAGACCTTGAAAATCACTCTTATGGGGATTTTTCTTTCGCTGTGGTTCAGGCGAATGAGGTAATTGAGGATTTTAGTCAGGTTGAGATTGGCCGTGATGCCACTTTCGTCGGCGTTTATGATGGCCATGGCGGCCCTGATGCTTCTCGCTTTATCTGTGATCATCTTTTCAAGAACCTAATGAGTATGTCTCCAAGGGTTTGGAACTCTTTTGAGCTTTTACTGTGCTTTTTATTTATTGTTCTTGGTTGATCTTCTTGGATTCCCTGTGTTCGATCCTGAAATCTATGGTTTGTGACATGTTTGAACTGTTGGAAGCTTTGAAAACGTTAGAAAAGATGAACATATTGAAGAGATTGTTTATAAACAATGATGATCTTCATTTTAGTATCATATTTTGCAGAACTTTATAGGATTTCTATGCAACTTAGGTGGATTGGTTCTGTTTTTTAAGTGTTTATACTAATAATAGCTGTATGCCATTCTTTGTATCATAGAACTTGCTCAAGAAAGTGGAGACATAACCGGAGATGTTCTTCAAAGGGCATTTTTAGCAACTGAGGAAGGGTTTCTTACTCTTGTTCGTCGATCATGGGGAATAAAACCGACGATTGCAGCAATGGGATCTTGTTGTCTGGTGGGAGTTATCTGGAGAGGTACATTATACGTTGGTAACGTCGGTGATTCCCGGGCTGTTGTTGGCTGTTTAGGTAAATCTAATAAGATAGTTGCAGAACAGTTGACAAGGGATCACAATGCAAGTATTGAGGAGGTTCGACAAGAGCTCAAGACGTTGCATCCCGATGACTCGCATATCGTTGTTATGAAACACGGAGTTTGGCGTATAAAAGGCATAATTCAGGTATGATTTCCTAAGACGTGTTTGATATAAACGCTACGAAAGCTTCTATTTGTTCTGAACTTGTCTGTTCTGGCTGCTCATGAACTATGCGTTGTTGAACATGTAAAATAGTTTGAGGAGGTTCTGATATGTTTAGAACTGGTTGGAGAGGGGAACGAATCCTCATATGTGTGTGGAGACCTCTCTCTAGTACATGTATTTTAAAACCCTGAGGCTGACGACGATACATTACGGGCCAAAGCTGATAGTATCTACTAGCGGTGAGCTTGGATTAGTCATCAGAGGGTGCGAGGCATTGGTCGGAGTAGGGTTGGACCCTCTCCATAGTAGACACATTTTAGAAAAAAAACCCGGAAGGGAAAGTCCAAAGAGGACAATATCTGTTAGCGGTGGGCTTGGGCTATTACTCATCAAATACATACTGCTCGTAATTTGCATACAATTGATTGGAAAATCGTCTTCTGGTGTGTCTCTTCCTGTGTTTGTGTCCTTAATTAGGTTTTCAATCATTGTGTGGTATATCAGGTGTCGAGATCGATAGGCGATGCATATTTGAAAAAGCCAGAGTTCTCTCTCGATCCATCCTTTCCACGATTCCACCTTGCAGAGCCTCTCCGACGGCCTGTTCTTACTGCAGAACCATCGTTAAGTACAAGAGTTCTACAACCAAATGACAAATTTCTCATTTTTGCATCCGATGGCCTTTGGGAGCATTTGTCGAATCAACGAGCAGTCGATATTGTGTATAATTACCCAAGAGCAGTACGTTACATTCTCGAGTGCTTAAGTTTCTTATGTATATGTTCATAGCATTGATCTGATCGCCCCACCCTTTTTTGACAAAATCAGGGAATTGCTAAAAGACTAGTTAAAGCAGCCTTAACTGAGGCTGCGAGGAAGAGGGAGATGAGATACGATGATCTCAAGAAGCTCGAAAAGGGCACACGACGATTCTTTCACGATGATATCACAGTTGTTGTCATCTTTCTGGACCATGAGTTTGAAGGGAAGAAGGCACATGTACCAGAACTATCTGTTCGTGGGTTCACCGATACCGTTGGACCATCAAAATTCTCTGTTCTTCGAGGCGTCGATGAGAATGGTTGAAAAGATGAATCTGACTATTAGAACACTCATTTAGCAGCAGCTGTTACTTGCACTTTGGATTTGGAACTTTTTGAAACTTTTGGTTGATTTATGAGCTTTCGTTTGCGTTTTTTTTGCTCAAATTCCTTTTATGAAGAAAGTTTGAGGTTCTTTATTTTTGTTCATTCTCTTTGGCCATAACTCATATAAGCAAATGGTGGGGATTCACATTTTGATGTGAATCTCCGGCCGTTCTGCTTCAGAAGTTGGAATAAACTTGGGGTTTCGGCTTTGTTGATAATGGTTGTAAATCGCACTCAATAAAAGATCAGAAGTTCGAATTTCAACCTTCAATTGTTATTGAATTAAAAAAAACTTCTTACGTAAATGATAAGTGGGTGCGATCAAATGCATGAAGTGGGTATTGCTTATGATATACGCTAGTTCTTTTGATCATTTTAAATTATTTCTTAAATCTGACACGATAATTTCTTTGAAAAATGATTTCAACTCAATCATTCCAAATAAGTAATAATACAACTTCTCTACAAGAAAAGAGTAACGGTAAAAATATCGACCTTCAATGCTAGTGGCTTGCTTCCATGTTCAATGTTCCAGCAGCGAAACGAAAGAAAAAAAAAAAAACAAAATGAAATAACCATGAGAACAAAGAATGGTGAACAAAAAAGGAAAGAAAAAAAAATATTAATGGAAAATAAGCAACCACTTGATAGAAAGCTCTTCCATCTGTGGAAGGAACATGTATATAGTAAGTTCCCTTTCCACCTTTAACTTCAATAAATCAGAAGCATTTCCTGTGGACAATTGATGGCCCAGATTCATCATATTCCGCCTTAGCAATCCACATCTGCAAAAGATTGTTCAAACAATCAAGAATTTTGATCTACCATCCTCTAGAGTTCTTAATTAGACAAGACATGAAGTTCAAAAAACGAGCGTGTTCTTAATTAGACATAGACACAATAGATATGTGTTGACACTAGTTGCACAAAGTGAATATGCGTCATACACGTCTATTAATTGCTAGGCATAATAAATAAACATAAATAGTAATATGAAACAAAAATAATAAATTTTGTAAGCAAAATGCATCCTATTTGTGTTCTGTCCTAGATTGAAAACGATGTGTCAACCAATTTAGTTTAAGTTAACTTTGATCAATCCCATGCTAGCAACAGAAATTATAATGTTGAGTCTCGGAGTAGATGATATGAACAAATTTTAATGCATACAAATGATGTTTACCTGTTGGAAAGTGCTGAGGGAAGCTAAAATGGAGCCGCCAATCCAGACACTGTACTTTCTTTCAGGTGGAGCTACCACTTTGATCTTCATGCTACTAGGAGCCAATGCAGTGATCTCCTTGCTCATCCTGTCAGCAATGCCAGTGAACATGGTGGAACCACCACTGAGGACAATATTGCCATAGAGATCCTTTCTAATATCGACATCACATTTCATGATAGAGTTGTATGTGGTTTCATGAATACCAGCTGCTTCCATTCCAATCATGGATGGCTGGAAGAGGACTTCAGGGCATCGGAATCTTTCAGCTCCAATGGTGATCACCTGTCCATCTGGTAATTCATAGCTCTTCTCCACAGAAGAGCTGGTTTTTGATGTCTCTAGCTCTTGCTCATAGTCCAGGGCTATGTAAGCTAGTTTCTCCTTCATATCTCTCACAATTTCACGCTCCGCGCTGGTGGTGAAAGAGTAACCACGTTCAGTCAGGATTTTCATTAGAGCATCTGTGAGATCGCGGCCAGCCAGGTCTAGACGGAGGATTGCATGTGGGAGGGCATAACCTTCGTAGATTGGAACTGTGTGGCTGACACCATCACCAGAATCCATAACGATCCCTACAAGTTTAAAACAACCCACAATATACATACATGAGCATCGAATATGAACATGTTAAGTTTTAATATACATACATGGGCTCGGAGTAGCAGCAATCTAGTAAAGTTAGAATATGAACAAGTTAAGAAGGCAAACTGAGTCAGAAAACTATACAATGTCGTTTTTGTATAGATATTTTTAGTTTTAATCCATCTACTTAATAAAGAAGGAAGGATACAAAACAAATGGAAAAAAGGTAATACTTACCAGTTGTGCGACCACTGGCATAAAGGGAAAGGACGGCCTGGATAGCAACATACATAGCGGGGGCGTTGAAAGTCTCAAACATTATTTGGGTCATTTTCTCTCTATTCGCCTTGGGATTCAGGGGTGCTTCGGTGAGCAGAACTGGATGCTCTTCTGGAGCAACTCGAAGCTCATTGTAGAAAGTGTGATGCCAAATTTTTTCCATATCATCCCAATTGCTAACGATACCATGCTCAATGGGATATTTTAAAGTCAAAATACCTCTCTTCGATTGAGCTTCATCACCAACATAGGCATCCTTTTGGCCCATACCAACCATAACGCCAGTGTGTCTGGGGCGTCCAACGATGCTAGGAAATACAGCCCTTGGAGCATCGTCTCCAGCAAATCCAGCCTACAGATAGTGTCAGCAATTGTTGCAAAATATAAATTGTAACGCTAATAAGAAAAGGCGATTTATTCATTGCTAATGGAAAAAAGTAATACAGAACAAAAAGTCCAAAACAGGGTGTAACTGTAACGTGAGGTTCATGGATGTCGGATCAATACCTTGACCATCCCTGTTCCATTATCGCAAACGAGCGGCTGAATATCCTCGGAATCTGCCATTGTGAATGGTCTGCAGCAAAAAATCACAAGTTATTGGTAAAATCCAGATTAAAATAATTGATCATCTTCCAGATCAAGCCCCCGTTATGGGATAGAGATTCCTAGAATTCTCTTACACGTAGAAAATAAGACACTATAACATGTTAACAGACGCTGCATTGCTGCTGCTCAGAAAATGAGAAAAGCGCAACAGAACACCAAACCAATTATTCAATTTCGGCGGCAAATTTCAAACAACAAATCCTATTCTACGCATCCACACAAGAGAGAAACAAACCAAAAAACGTAAAGTATAACGAATCACTGATTTTTTTTTTTTTCAATCATCATTCGCGAGCTGATATCAATCACATAATCCAACAGCATTTCCAAATAACAAAAAATCAAATCTAAATACAATGCAAATTAAAAGGACATGATCAACACAATTCAACATATAATAAACGAATCATTGCAAAAGTATGATCGATCGTCATTTCTGAGCTGATATTAATCACGGAATCCATCAGCACTCCCAAAATAATAATAATAATAAAATGTGAAAATAAAAACTGACATGATCAACACAATTAATTATACAATACAGGAATCACCGCAATATATATAAAAATTTTGAGCTGATATTAATCACAGAACTGTCAAATTTTCCAAAATAACAAAAAAAGAAAGAAATCTAATCTAGTACAATGCGAAAATAGAAACTGATACGATCAACGCCAATTCAACATACAATAAATGAATCACCGCAAAAAAATTTCCCGATCATCATTCCTGAGCTGATATCAATCATAGAAACCCGCGGCATTTCCAAATAACAAAAAGAAAATCCAATCCAAACACAATGCGTTAAGAAAAAACAAGCATAATCATCAACGTACAGTAACAAGAAAAACAAGATCAAACAATAGCGTCGCGGGAATTCAGAATGTCCTCCTCGAAGAAAATCAAAACCAAAACGTAAAACAAAAGTGGAAGAAATGATTGATAGATGATATACCTTTGAAATGAATAAAGCTTTGTGAACTCAAAACTGTTGAGCTGATGGCAATGGCAATGGCGATGGCAATGAACTGAGCCTCAAATGGAAAGAACGAAAGAACGAAAGAACGAAAGAACGAAAAACTACCCACCCCCCTCCCTCGCTTTCTGTGTTTTTAAAAAGGAATGCAAAAAAGCAAATCAACCCCCATCATTACCTTTCCGCAAATCCTGGCCGTCTATTCCGAATGACTAATCCACGGTCTGTAGCCACGCGTCACATTCTCGTTGGATCCAGCTGTCTAACTTTTCGGTCATTGCCCTCTCCTGGACCGTTATGTCCTTCACATCCAACGATCCTCTTTCCTCGTTGACCAGGGCCAAATTCGGGAATTTGCTAAATTCACTTGCCAATAATAAATTCTACATTTTCATTTATTTATTGGATAATTAAATATAAACTGGGTCTGTATTAAAACATTACACGTCAGCTCCAATGTTCGTATTTCTAAATAAATATAATTATTTGTATGTTTTATTGTTTTTTAATTTAGTTCTATTTACTTAAAATTCACTTAATTCTTTTTGTTCAAATATTTTGAATTGACATAATATTTATTGGTAATTATTTATTCATTAAAAAAAATTAAAACATATATTTAATTAATTATTCATTTACTAGAATTAGAATTATAATTAGAAAAACACATTCATCAATTTGAGTACAGGTTAATAAATAAAACATAATTCATTTTTTTTAAAAATGAAAATTTTCGCTAATGGATAAGAACATTACCGATGGGACGAATCCGAATATGATGTACGGACATCCCCAAAAAATTTGAGAGCCCGAATTCAACGCGAGATTTTCGTTCATCTTTGCGCCCACTGCGTGCTGACGGCTCTCATACCTCAATTGGAAAAATGGAAGAAAAGAGATGAAATGATATTCAAGTTCCTCATTGGAAGATCCTTTTGGTTGATTACGACTTCAAATTCCATACCGATTCAAAGAAATTGAAGATTGATAATGCTAAAATCTGTTCATCTGTTCGGTTGTTCATCTGGGTTTGTTTCAAATCTTCTGAAACCCAATAGTATTGTTGGATTCAGTCTTAATTTCATCTCTTCCAAACGGTTGCCAACGTCGTCTTCTTGTTCTTCTTCAAGATTGTCATGTGCTAGCAGTGGTTCCATGTTCTTGGCTCCTCGAACTGCTTCTTTCAAAGCGTTTTGTGGGTCTACATGTTCTGAGGCAAATCAAGACGGCACTTCCACGTCTCCCTTGTCTATGTCAGAATCACCGCCGCCATCATCTTCAACTGTAGTCCACTCAGCTGTGAGTCATCCTTTTGATTGATGAGTATCAATTTCACTTATGGTGCCTGTTTTCCTTCATTTGGGTTCATTGTGACGATTAATTGTGTATCTGGGGAAAGTTCATCTTGCTCTATTAGATATTGGTCCCCTTAATGATGATAGAAACGTATAGCCGTAGGATGGGTTGCTTGGTAACAAATGATACATACAAGGTTTTATGTTTGATCAATGAAGAATTCTCAACCTAGAGTGATTTGTATGCATTTCTTTTCATTTTTATTGTTAACTTTTGCATTCATTGCACTGACTGACTATATTGTTGAAGCAAGATCGACCGCACTCACGCACTCACACACCCACAAACAGAAATTAAACGAAGAGACACAAAAATTTACGTGGTTTGGAGAGAAGAAATTCCCTTCCATCCACAGTTAGCAACCTATCTCAATAATCTAAGTGTTTACAAAGTGTATATCTCACACTCTCACACTACAAAATCTCTCAACAAAGTTTCTCTCAAATGACACTCAAACTCAATACCTCTCAACCATCCTAGACAACCCTTTATATAGGCATAGAAGCGTTAATGTCATACATGAAAATGGAAGATGAACCAAAAGGGTTCATAGCCAAATAAATGCCAATACATGTATAGGAGATGCGCGAACCTATTCTTCACGACAACTTACAACACGTACGAATGGAATCTCTTATGCAGGAAAGAATTCGTAATGTACGGTTCTGCCAGTGGTGTGGAGGCCAAACAAAGCATGGAATTCCTGATGATGAGGAGAAACTGAGAGCTATTTGCACAGTTTGTGGGAAGATAACCTATCAGAATCCAAAGATGGTAATACTCTTGTTTTGCATTTGATCTTTGATAACTCTGTGCAATTGCCATTTAAAAGTTATATTTTCTATTGCTCACAACTAACCATGCTCCATGATTAGGCATGGACTGAATTTTTTGTAGTTTGCTAGGCCAACTTTAAAATTTGTCACTAAGGCATTCTTTTTGTAACCAAATAGTTAATGTAATTACTCGAACGTGACTGTAAGAACAAGATGATCATATATCTTCATTGATTCAGTGATAAAGGATGGATAACTTTCCGTTCAAACATGAAATGTTCTTTGCTTTACTATTATAATTTAGCAGGAGTTTACTACAATCAAGATCTGAATGTTTAAGCAAAGTTGTCTTGTTCATATATCATCATTTGGAAACATATTTTGCCCTAGTATTGTTATAGTTTGCGTTTTCTGTTCTTAGTGTATGGTTCTTTTTATTGTTTTTCCTTGTGGATTTGCTTAGAGCTATATATTACGCTAGTGTTAAAGAGTTTGTACGTGCAGATACATCCATTGCGAACCATGTTCATATGTAGTGTCGACTTTGCTATATTTTCGTTGTAACAGTCCAAGCTCACCGTTAGCAGATATTGTTCTCTTTGGGCTTTCCCTTTCAGGCTTCCCTTCAAGGTTTGTAAAATGTGTCTGCTAGGAAGAGGTTTCCACGCCCTTATAAAAAATGTTTAGTTCTCCTCTCTAACCGATGCGAGATATCACAATCCACCCCCTTTCAGGACCCAGCGTCCTTGCTGCACTCATTCCCTTCTCTAATCGATGTGGAACCCCTCAATCCACCCCCTTCAGGGCTTAATCTCTTTGCTAGCACATTGCCCGATGTCTGGCTCTGATACCATTAGCGACTTTTGGTTATTAGAAATGGGGTTTCTTCAACTGGAAAAGCCTAAAGAAAACAAAATTTGCTAGCGATGGGCTTGAACGGTTACATCTTTGCTCATTAGTTTGTTCTCCTATATGGATAAAAGCTATACTTTATGTATTTTCTGGAATGTTACTTGTAGGTTGTGGGTTGTTTGATTCATCATGATGACAAGATCTTACTTTGCAAGAGGAAGATCGAGCCATCTTATGGCCTATGGTATGTACGTTGTCGACGTTTAAATCCGTTAAGAAAACCAAAATGTGCATGAAGCCGCAGCGAATAACTTATTGACACTTAGTTAATCCTTCCTTCTTTGATAACTTTTATTACTGCATTTGAGATCTAGTTATTCAATAGGACTCTCCCAGCTGGTTACATGGAAATTGGGGAGTCAGCTGTTGATGGTGCAATTAGGGAAACCTTGGAAGAAGCAAATGCAGAAGTTGAAGTTACATCCCCTTTTGCTCAGCTAGACATCCCTCTAATTGGCCAAGTAAGAAAGAAACATCTTTTCCTGATCATATTTCGGCGTCCCGTATACTTAATATATGACGTAATCGACGTTTGTTTTTGTAGACGTATATCATTTTCAGGGGAAAGTTGAAGAAACCCCATTTCTCTCCTGGTCCCGAATCCATAGAATGTCGCCTTTTTTCTCTTGACGATATACCTTTTGATTCTCTTGCATTTTCATCCATGCTGGTTACCTTAAAACTGGTACGTGCCTTTACAACTTCAATATGTTTGGATTTTGTACATTAGAGGCTCATATGGTGAAGAAGAAGAAGAATCTTATTAAAAAAATAAAAAAAAACTGAAACTGTGAGAAGTTACAATAAGACATATTAAATGTTCTTCTATTTCTTTCCAGCCAAATACTCTATTGAATTGATACATTAACCCTTAGTTTCTATGCTTTCCTCCTAAAAGGATGACCACAAAGCATTTAAGGCTTATTTTCGTAAAAAGAAAGGTGTAGTGTAATGGCCTAAGCCCACCGCTAACAGATATTGTTCTCTTTGGGCACCCTTTTCCGGGCTTCTCCTTAAGGTTTTAAAACGCGTTCGCTAGGGAGAGGTTTCCACACCTGTAATAGTCCAAACCCATCGCTTGTAGATATTGTCATTTTTTAGCTTTCCCTTTCAGGGGTTCCCCTCAAGGTTTTAAAACTCGTCTACTAGGGAATGGTTTCCACACCCTTATAAGGAATGCTTTGTTCCCCTCTCCAACCGATGTGGGATCTCACAATCTACCCCCTGGGCTCGGCGTCCTCGCTGGCACTCGTTCCTTTCTCTAAACAATGTGGGATCCCACAATCCACCCCCCGGGTCCAGTGTCCTCACTGGCACTCGTTTCTCTCTCTAAACAATGTGGGATCCCACAATCCATCCTTCTTTGAGGCCCAACATCATCGCTGGCACACAGCTCGATGACTGGCTCTGATAACATTTGTAGTGGTTCAAGCCCACTACTAGCAAATATTGTCTTCTTTGGGCTTTCCCTCGAAGTTTTAAAACGCGTCCACCAGGAAGAGGTTTCCACACTCTTATAAAGAATGTTTTGTTCGCTAAAATTTCATGCTAAAAGGAGAAGGGAAATAATAAACACACCTATCTCTCAACAACCGGAAATAAAAAAAGTAAGGGGTTACCAGTAAATGAACTAGTAATTTTGCTACAAAATATTTGATGGCTTTAAAGCAACTAGATCATGTTCTTGTGACTGCAGTATGTTGAGGATGTCAAGGCAGGAAGAGTCTCATTCCATTATGGCACCATCAATAAAAGGTACTTATTCAGATATTCGATTAAATACATGTTTCATATTATTCTGATTCACATTGAGTAGATAAGTTGTAACATCTCAATCTCAATCCCACCGTTAGCAGATATTGTTCTTTTTGGGCTTTCCCTTTCGAGCTTCTCCTCAAAGTTTTTAAAACGTGGAGAGGTTTCCACACCCTTATAAAGAATGTTTCGTTCTTCTCCCCAATCGACGTGGG
Organism: Cucurbita moschata; assembly: GCF_002738365.1. Classification (NCBI taxonomy): domain Eukaryota; kingdom Viridiplantae; phylum Streptophyta; class Magnoliopsida; order Cucurbitales; family Cucurbitaceae; genus Cucurbita; species Cucurbita moschata. The sequence goes on from NW_019268520.1 coordinate 5,191,655, forward strand.
ATCTCACATAGGTTATGATATATTTAATCTTTTATGAAAATTCTTCATACTCCCACTCATATGTAGACTTAGATATTAATTTAATTTATGAAGTGTAACACATGAATTATTAATATCAATTGGGGGTGGAAATACCAGGTGGGAAGGATAATATCTGCTAGTGGTGGACTTGGACTGTTACAAATGGTATCAGAGCCAGACACCGGGCGATGTGCCAGCGAGGAAGCTGAGCCCTAAAAGGGGGTGGATTGTGAGATCCCACATTGTTTAGAGAGGGGAATGAGTGCCAGCGAGGACCCCGGTCCCTGGAGGGGGGTGAAATGTGAGATACCACATCAGTTGGAGAGGGAAACGAAACATTTTTTATAAGGATGTTGAAACCTCTCCCTAGTAGGACACATTTTAAAACTTTGGGAGGAAGTCCGGCCGTGAAAGCCCAAAGAAGATAATATCTGCTAGATCCCTGAGGCCTTTAGGCCATGTTCTGCTCTCTTTAGTTCGATTTCTTTGAATAATCATGCTTCCTAGTTCTCGAAACCTTCGTACTCTGACCTAGTAACTAGTGTATAAGGGGTTGATTTAGTTCAATTCTTTGTATGTTTTTGGCATTTAATTTTGTTTGTGGACTGTTTTTGTCAGGCCTGGCACAGGTGCTTCAGATATTCATGCCTATACTCTTGATTATCATCTAAGATTGTGACAAGGTAATTCCTATTGCGTAATTGTACCAGTATTCAATAGGAATTCTTTCCCTTTTGATGTCTGTTTGATTTGTCAGTTGATAATTGATCGTTCGTTCAACTGAGGTTCTGGGTTCTTCTAAGGGTTCTTTAAACGAAAGAATAAGGGTATTGCCCCGCAGATGTATGTTAGGGAGAGCTTTCCACGCCCTTATAAAAAATGTTTCATTCTCCTCCCCAACCAACGTGGGATCTCACCCTCCACCCCCTTTGAGGCTCAGCGTCCTCGTTGGCACTCATTCTCTTTTCCAATCGATGTGGGACCCCCCCAATCCACCTCCCTTCGGGAACCAACGTCCTCTCTAGCATACCGCCTCGTGTTCACCCCGTTCAGGGCTCAGCCTCCTCGCTGGCACATCGCCCGATGTTTGGCTCTGATACCATCTCTAACAGCCCAAGTCCACCACAAAGAGCTATTGTCCTCTTTATGCTTTTCCCTTCGGATTTCCTCTCAAGATTTTTAAAACACGTCTGCTAGGGAGAGATTTTTACACCCTTTTAAAGAATGTTTTGTTCTCGTCTTCAACCGACGCGAGATCTCACAGATAAATCTCATTAATATGATCCCTCTTCTGGTTTCTTCATTGTTTTTCTTTCTATGATGCAGTTAAAGGAGCTCGAAGGTGGGACTTGAACTTTTGCTTAATGGCAGAAATATGGATCACTTACATTCAAATGGAGACGATGCATCTGCAATTTTGAAACATTGATATGTCTGAATATTGTACAATTTTTGTATTGTTCATCATGCTACACTTGTTCAGTTGTCAGTTTGTTGAAAACACAAGGAAAAATGAAGGATCGTTGGCTCTTAAGGATAGCACAAGATGTCTAGCCATGAGTATCAGACTGATAGAGAAAACAACCTTTTGGATAGCACAGGTTGTCTAGCCATGAGTAACGACCATAAATGCTTCCCCGAGAATGTTGAAAATTCGAATCTTCATCTTCACAGAAACGAAGTGGATGTCTTAGCTGTTGCGTTATGTTCATGTCGGTGTCACCATTAGCTAACTATTAACATCCGATCAACTTATAACGAAAGATAAAATGAAAAAAGATGTTACAATATTTATCTTAAATATAGAAAATAAAAATTAAAAAAAGTCTCTAATTTTACCATATATTTAAATAAGAGCAAAAAAAATCTTACATTTGCTAAGAGATTGGTATTGTAAACGATCCAGATCTACCGCTAGCAAATATGCTTTCCTTTTTGGGCTTCCCCTCAAGGCTTTAAAACGTGTCTGTTGGGGGAAGATTTCCACACCCTTATAAATGGTGGTTTGTTATCCTCTCCAGCCAATGTGGGACATCACACTCCACTCCCCTTCGGGGCCCAGCGTCCTCGCTGACACTCTTTCCTTCCTCCAATCGATGTGGGACCGCCCCCAAATTCACCCTTTTGGGTCCCAGCGTCCTTCCTGGCACACCACCTCGTGTTTACCCCTTCAGGGAAAAGTGAGAAGGCTGACACATTGTCCAGTGTCTAGCTCTGATTCCATTTGTAATGACTCAGATCCATTACTAGTAGATATTGTCCTCTTTGGGCAATTTCGGGTGTACCACTGTAACTATTTTTTTTTTTATCAAAAGAACTGTGAATTTTGGTAAGTTATTTAATGACCAATTTTATAAATGATTAAAATTATGTCAAAATTATGGGTTTTTTTTTTAGTTATTATTTTCTTAAAATAAGAGTATATTTTAGGAAAAATAAATGAAAGATTGAAGAGCGCCGTACGTGACGTTCCATTTAACGAAATCCAGGTTCTTCGTTTACTTCCAAGTCCTCAGCCATCGCCACCGTGTCTCTGTTTCCTACCAATTTCGTTTTGTTTGATTATATTTTTTTCGATTTTCTCTGTTCTCTTCCAGATCTCCCGCCGTAAAATCCCAAGATTTCTGGTGTCGAAGGTTGGATGGTTTTCGGGGCTTTGCTCGTGTAGCTTCGAAGTTTTATGTTGGGAGAATCAAACTCCCGTTGTAAAATATGGATACTGCATCAAATGATTCCCAGGATTCTTGGAATAGGGATACCGGATTTGGCGCCAATGATAGGAGGTTCGCTTTTTCGCGTCGAACTTCGTCTAAGCAATGGCAAGAGCCACCCCACACGCCGATTCCTATCAACTCCGACGATTCGGCGAAGCCTTTGCTTTCGCGGAATATGTCGAGCATAAACATTCCGCCCGGAAGCTACTTCGCTTCCGAAAGTAATAAATTCTGTAGTGTAAAGGATAAATCAAGCGATAAATTATCGGTTTTGTCGCTCGCCTTTACAATTTTAGAGAATGTGAGATCTGGGAATCGGTATATGAAGAGGCTGTTTCTGATGATTTCGCTTAATGTCCTATATACAACTGCCGAGTTAGCTATTGGTCTCCTTACTGGGCGTATTGGTATGGACGTCACTATCCTTTTTCCTCTTTTATTTCACCATCCTTTATGTCGAAATTTATTCTTCGTGTGTGAGTAATTTATCTTATGAATTCAGGTCTTGTTTCTGATGCATTTCATTTGACTTTTGGCTGTGGTCTTTTGACATTTTCATTGTTTGCCATTGCTGCCTCTCGGAGTAAGCCTGATCATGTTTTCACCTACGGGTAAGGTTTTATTTGCTCATGCCTCTGAAGCCAACTTAAGTACACTAAGTTTTTAGTTAATTGTTACTATTTCGATCAGTTTTTACTCTGTTGAAAGTAGTTTCTTGGTATTTTTGAGTTCTGTGCCTAAATTTTAGGGATGCTTTTCCATTTCTCTCCCTAATCTTTTGTAAATTTCAATTTCATCATTCCCTTGTCTAACTTGTTATGAGTTGTGAAAGATGAACCCATGAAAAATGAAAGTATACTATTAACTGGCCATCTAATTAGAAAATACTAATTTTAAATTTTGCATCATCACTTTCATATATTGGTGTGATTGAAAAGTTACAAGTATATTGAGAACAAAATCATATATGAATTGGAACATAAATAAGGCGTCACAATTTGAGCACATATCAATGAACTTGCAAGTTTGTTTTGTTTTGGATATCTCACATACCTTTTCACGGTTTTCCGAACTTCATTTGATTACTAGAGACGGTTATAATTGTAGTGGTTTGTCTTACCAGGTACAAAAGACTAGAGGTTTTGGCTGCCTTTACTAATGCTGTAAGTATTCAAAATTTTACATGTTTATGCATATTTACTGTCCCTGGAACTCTTCTGTTGTATGCTATCCTTTTTTTATTGATGGCTGGTTGGTTCATGTTCTTTTGATCTAGATATGTATTTGTGTCAACTCTTTAAGTCCTATGAATTAATTACCTTATGGTTATTTCTTTGTTTTCTTTTATAAGAATTATTTCTTTCCTTTTCAATTATTCATAACCGGATATTTTAGTGGAACAGAAGCAAAAGCCTGATTTTTAAATGGATAACACCTCCAAAGAGCAGGGTGATGTTTCACTTTGCTCTTCAGTTTTAGACGCTAATTTTCATTTGCGGTCATAGTTGGTTCTTGCTGGTCTTCTGCTTTTTCTAATCTCCTAACCTCTTGAAGTGATTTGATTTGTCTGTACATTTCTTAATGATCATGTGTAAGAAAATTTTAATTCACTTAACTCCAAAAATAAATTTCTATTTAATACTTTTTTGCTACCTGGACATTTACTACTCCGTTACATGTGTAGACAGCTATTTCTTTTGTTCCTGTCTTTCTCATTAGCTGTGGAAGCACTCCATGCATTTATACAAGATGAATCTGAACACAAGTAAGTAGTTTCCATAAACAATAATTTGGAGACGAGATGTAATATAACTGTGATTCTTTATTAGAATACAATCTAGAAGCTTTTCCCCTGTCAATTCCTTGGTGGTAGTCTATTTTGCTGTTTTTAGGCTCTTGCCACTTATTGTTGTCGTATATTTAATGGTTTAGGTTTCTAATTTCTCTTTGTGTACCTTAGATGCCTTGGTTGGTAGGTGTTCCTGTTATGCAAAATTTTTAATTATTTTAATATATTTTTAATTTGTTTTTTTCATATTGTAATTTTTAGCTGGCAGAATTCATGTCCACAGGACATGTCTGTGGACTTGACACAGACATGGTGATTGATTCTACTAGGAAATATTGTTACAATATAAACAAACATCTTTGGGGAAGCATATATTTTATAAAACTATCAACTTATATATGTTTGTGTGTGTGTGTGTGTTTGCATATATAAGATACATTGCTGTTACGCTTACCATAAAAATGTCATGCATTTTTGTTGCTTAATATGATTGTGTGACAGTGTATTGGGATGTGTAGGTGTCCTAGACTCTTTCATTCAGATTCTCCTAGTATGTCTATATATTTAGATACTCTTAGTACGTCCAAATATTTAGATATTCGTAGTATGTCTATATATTTCGATACTCTTATTGTATCTAGGCTTTTTTGTAATAATGACCTTGATCTAATTTTGTATGTTTATTCATTTGAATGAGTTCTTGTGTTATATTTTATAGTGATTTACCATGATTTTAGTATACCTGATAATTATTTTCACCTTGCAGGCACTATTTAATTTTCTCAGCCGTAACAAATTTAATGGTCAATCTTATCGGTGTTTGGTTCTTCAGGAGCTATGCTCGCCTTAATCTTGGTGAGTCCCCTGTTTTAGGTTACATCATCTGGCATCATTGACAAGACTAGGCGCATGTGTTAGATTTAAGATAGTATGTATTAGATTTAATATTTTTTACAAGACTAGGCGTATGTGTTAGATTTAAGATAGTATGTATTAGATTTAATATTTTTCACAAGACTAGGCGTAGGACATTGTAAATATCTAGAAACTACATACTATTAGGTCATTTCGTCCATTGCTTTTGAAGTACATGATACAGACATATACTCTCTCCCAGCTTCCCATAATTTGTATAATATCTATAGTATTGATATAGTGTTCGTAAAAAAATATTTATTTAAGTGTGATTATATGATTGTATTTTCTGAACAATAATGTTCTCATACTTATAATAAAGCTCTAAACTGACATATTACCTCATTTTCAAGGGCAAATTTAAAAACTAATTGTGAAGAATATAAAATCATGGTAAAATTATAATTTTTCGTTCCACTTTTTGTCTATGTAGTCCTAATTTTTCTTTTTTTTATCAAAAAATCAATTACTTTTTAAAACTTTGAATTATGGATCTATCAATGGGAATTTCATTATGGCATGTCCACTATAAAAATTGGTTGAATTGACATCAATATAGTAGATTATGTTGTATGAGTTCATCTGTGTCTGCCAAGACGATCTTCATATTTATTGGCTTATCATTCAAGCCGTCAGGTCCATGATTTTGATGATTGTCTCATCCCTAGATCTTTGCTTTTAGTGTACAGAAAAGCTGAAGATATGAACTACCATTCAATCTGCTTGCATGTTCTTGCAGATTCTATCCGCAGGTAAAATATATTTTCCTCTCTCTTCTTCTTTCACTTCTACATGCATGTTTGCTCTTCCAATAACTGCGTGTGAATATGTATGCCTTGTCTGAATATAAATCTTTTAGTGACATGTTTATCTTTGAATCATTTTTGCCAATGGTTCTCAGTGCAGGTCTGATATTGGCATCCTGGTTTTTGTCTCTTGGGTAAACTAACAATGCACAAATCGATCCTTTTTCTCAAGTTGTCTGCTTCAACTCTAATCTCACTTGCAACTTGCATTTCCTCCTTGGCAGGGTTCAAAATGCTGAAGTTTTGTGCTTAGGACTGGTTTCAGTTGCAGTCTTTATGATTGTCATGCCTCTCTTTAGAGCAACCAGTGGTGTTTTACTTCAAATGGCACCGCCTAGCATTCCAACTTCAGCATTAAGTAAATGTTGGAGACAGGTTTGTGCATAAGCATGCATTATATCATGTACCACGGAAGTTGTGAATTAAATTGGACCATGTGGACTTCTTTCATATCTGTTTTATATTTTTTTCATTAAGTAGCGAGTTCCTTAACAATCTTAAAGTTGTTTACATTTCTAAATTTGAAAAATTATGGAACTTTTTGACAATTATTTTGTCCTCTGTTTATAGATAACCGAGAGTACTTTTTGTTGTTCATGATGTTACAAGAATGTTCATAGTTTTATACTTTGACAGATTTCATCCCGTGAAGACATATTAGAAGTCACTCAAGCGCGATTTTGGGAATTAGTACCTGGTCAAGTTGTTGGCTCGCTCACTCTAACGGTAGAGTAACTAGTGTTAAGCATACTTGTATTCAGTCATTTCTAACATTATTATGCATCTGCAATCGTTGATAATCCTTTTAGTTATGATGTTACCTGGTAGTTTCATTCTGTATATTTGATTTTGGGAATTAATATCTGGTCAAGTTGTTGGCTCACTCTCTGCATAATTGTGTTCTGTCATTTCCAACATTGTTATGCATCTGCAATCGTTAATAATCCTTTTTGTTATGTTGTGATATCAACTGGTAGTTTCATTTGTGCATACTTGTTTATGTCATCTCTAACATTGTTATGCATCTGCAACGGTGAATAATTCTTTTTGTTATCTTGTGATGTTACCTGGTAGATTCGTTGTGTATATTTGATTTTCCAGTCCCAGTTCTGACATTCGTGAAATCACTGTTGTTACAGACAAAGAAAGGATCGGACAATCGCCAAACGCTCGATTTTGTGCATGGTATGTATCATGAATTAGGCATACAGGACATGACAGTGCAAACTGAAGATGCTTGAATTGCTGCTGCTCCATATTTCTCCGCATTCTTCCATATGAACAAGGTGATGATATCCTTTAGCTTACCCATACTATCAATTTTTCTAACATCCACATCAGGTTTATGATATTACCAAGTATCTCCAAACATGTTCCTCTGTTCCTCATAGTTCATAAATGTCTTAATTTTTCTTTCTTATATATGTTATATGCCAATTATGTCCAACATGTTCCACATTAGGCCTATCAATAACATGCATGATTGGTATCAATTTTTGTCCCATCATATATATATATATATATATATAATTAATGGTTCGAACTTTTTTCAACCATCGATAAATGTTATTTATGAAGTCATTTTCAAACTTTTTTTTTATTATTATTGAATGAATAGAATAAATAAATGCTTATATCTAATTACGATCTTTAGATTTATTTTAAATACTTAAAAAATATTTTTTACAACATTTATAAATTTATCTTTAATATTTATGTAAGATATAAGCATGATTATTTAGATTTTTGTACATATTTGTAGACAAGATGAGATGTTTTGTTATTTTTTTTAAATTGGAAGTTTCTCCTCCTTACGCATCCCTTTGATTAATGAAACATCAAAACAATAGAAAAAAAAATTAAATAAATATTTGGCAATTCAATAACTACCTTATTTTTAATTTCCATATCTTTTATTTAAAAAAATAGTCTACCCAAAATATTTCTGTCAGATAATAAGCTAGTGCACATGTTTTTGTTATGAAATCAAAATTCAAAAAAATAATAATAAAGTTAAGAATAAGTTGTCACGTCATACTTCAACACATCCCATCAACTTCCCATTAATATCACAAACATTTTAGATATCATTTTTATTTTAGATATCATTTTTTAGAATGAATCTTTAGGCCGTGATAACATTTTAAGACATACACATTGAGTAGTGAACCCGATCAAGCTAAAGTGAAGTATTTTATCTCGCTCTACATAGGAGAAGATTAAAATAACATCTCAACTAAATAAGAGTGTTAAATATATAAGTTTTCTTTAAAGGATAGATTTATTCAAGATTATGATTAAAATGAAACCCTATTTTTTTAAAAAAAATTATGATATATCACTCTTTAATGTATTTGATTATTTATTTATTTATTTTTTCTATAACCCATTGATGAGATAATGAAGTTGATGCAATTAAGGTTGAATAAAATAAAGTTTTAATTCATGGAAAATATTGCTTATGAATTAAGGTTTTTTAAAAAAAAACATTCTTAAAAGAACCATTAAATAATTAATTAAGTCATTTTGTTTGCTTTATTATACTTGAAACATGCGCAGGACGAAGAGGTAATTAACAAAATTAATTAGTAATTAAAGTCAGCTATTTTATTAAAGTATATATAAAACGAGAGTTTAATCTGTGGGTCCCACCACGATAATGACATTTAATTGTCGTTTACAAAGACTCAAATACCCACCACTTGTCTTTTTTATTTCTCTTTATTCTCCTATAAAGTAAAAAAGAGATTTCTTTTTTCTTTTATAATATATATATACAGTAAAAAAAGTATACAAAAAAAATTAATTGGAGAATATACAAGATACATAAATTGGGAAATTGGACCGATACAATTTAGAAAAATCGATCCAAAACTTACACCTTTTTAAAAAAAAAAATTTTACCATCGAAATTTGTCAAGTAACTAGAGTAAAAAAAAGAGATAAATAGTGTTGTTGCATGTCAAAAGTCGAGGAAACATCGTCACAAAGAAAAATAATTGACTATAACAAAGACGTGCACGTAATTGATATTGAGTAAATTAATATAAATTCGACAAATCTCTCTCCTTTTTAATTGGATATTTAGACGACCTTTGTCTATTATTTCAAGTAGTAAGTTTCAATTGTCTTTTTCGTTATGATAATTAAATTAGATTTACTGAGATATTATTATCTATATATATATTTATATAATTCGAACTTTAAGGGAAAAACTCGAAGTCCTATAACCCTGACAAGTATTTATGACCATTTTCGTTAATTTTATTTTATTTTTAAATATTTCTCTCAAAAATCAATTTAAATTTTCTATATTATATTCTATTTTAGTCTTATTTTTTTTAATTACAAAACAATAATTTTAGTTATTATATCCAACTTTGTTAAATGATGAAATTAATAGATAAATATATTTGAATTTAATTAATATTATAACTATTTTTCACGTATAATGAAATTTAAACATAACATACACATAATATTTTAAAAAATTAAGATATAATTTATAATTAATATTAAATTTAAGAAAATGACATAATTATAAAAAACAATATTATTAAAAAAAATTATTCACACGATTTTTCTTTTTTATCCCATCCATTTTAAATATTTGCATGTGGCGCACGCAAGAATTAGGTATTTACATTTTTTATAAATAAAAAAATAACCCATCTTAAATTTGTGATATTTTAGGGATCCCTCTGCAAAAAGGAATCACATTTTCTCAACAAACAAACAAAACTTGTCATTAGTGATCATAATCTTGCTATTAACAAATTAATTAAGAAATACTCTCATTTTCTAAATTAAATGCACACTTTATATCATATAATATAATATCAATTTTTTTAAAAAAAGATTCTTTCTAAATATACTTAATAATTCTCAATTATTCGTCTTTAATTTTATTTTTTAGTATATATTTATTTGAAGTCGTGAAATAAATTTAATTTATGAAATAGATGAATTTTAATAATGTTCAAATATATTAATAAGACAATAAATATTGTTTTTTTTTTTTTTTCTTTTTACAAAACAGCCTAATTGAAAATTTTAAATTACTTAAAAGATGAGGGGTCACTTTGTAATAAATTATAGTTTTCTACTGGTTAATGTTGTCGTTAGGCAATGTTGACTGAGACGGGGGCGGAGGCGGCGGTATTGCCGCCATGCCGTCTGGTTGGCCGAGTAAGCTGCTTATTGACCGAGCTTTCACCAAACCCAGTTTCGTTCTCTTCTTGCTGGCTAACGTCAATGATGGCGACGGCGGTGGTGGGCATGGAGGTGGCTTTTTCTCGTCTTTATCGACGGTGACAATGTTTTTCAGTGTGGCGGCGGCGGCGGCCAAAGAGCGGCTGCGTACGTTGTTCATGCTGCGGAGACGGCCTTTTCCCAAGTGATGTTCACAGAGAGAATAACCGACGAGAGTTTGTTGGCAACATCGCCATCCTCTTCCATTGACGCGGCTGCACCGGGATCCCTCCATTAACGCGCCGCCTCTCGACCTCTTTTTTCCGGCGAGATTCAAACCCAGTTTGGGTTGTTTCTTGTTCTTCGTTGTCTTCTTATGATCTGGCAGTGACTCCATGGCGGCGGCGGCGGCGGCGGTGGTGGTTTGATCATCGGCATTGTTCTGATCATCGTCACTTTGCCTCTCAAAGCTCCCTCTTCTCTTCTTTAATGGAAAATCCTTATCCCTCTCGCACCATTGCCCATCACCCACTACAATCAAACATAAATAAACAAAATCTAAGCTGAATCGAAACTCGAAAACAAAAACCGACCACAACATTACACAAATTGAGTATCATATCGTAATTTTTAGTAGATAAAACACTAATTATTTCATATAATTTTCACATAATTTGAAGATTGGACTTCCCATCAAATCACTAGTGAAAACTCATGATCATGGTGCACATTTATTCACACAAACATAATCAAATCATTACAGTACAGCAAAGGAAAACCAAGCAGCCCAGAAAGTGATATGAAAAAAACAAAAGGGGTGAACCTTGAGGAGAAGAGGAGGACAGTGGAAGAACACCATTGCTTGCTTCTGCACCAAACACAGTCGTTTCCCTAAAATAATTCAGAGATACACATAGCTATGAAATTCACATGGGTAACATTAAAAGAAGGAAACCCACAAGAAAATGTGTAATTACTGTAAGCCATGATTTCAGAAGAAGACAGGAGCTGTGGAACAGCGAAGAACATGCAGAGCCCCAGATGTTTTCACAGGCAAAAGCCAACGAAATCATATTAAAAAAAAAAAAAACATCAGAACAGTGATTTCCGCTGTCCTTTTTTACTCTCCTAAACATAAAAGTAAATGGATTAAGCGGTATTTTGGGTTTTTTTATTTGGAGGAAGAACAGAAATGGGGGCTTTGAATCGTTACCTGGAATCGTGTTGTTCTAGCTGATCCTTCTTCCCCTGCACACGAAAAATCCGACAACCCCATGAGCGATTTCAGGGACCATTCTTCAATAGAACGCGCCGCCCAAAAGAAAACAGAAAAATCCCAAATCGAGTGAAGAAAAAAGAGGGAGGGGGGTATTTGATTACTGACCAAGGCATTATTAGTGTGGTAGGCGGCGGAATCGCAGGCGTAGGGGTGTAGATTTGGAGGATCGGAGGAGGGGAGTTGGAGATGGAGTTGCACCGGCGGAGTGCGGCGGAGGAGGGGATCTGAGAGAGGGAGAGGAGAGAGAGAGGAGAAGGGTAATGGGACCTGCCGTTTTCTGATCCTCATGTCGCCGGCGGACAACCCAAATTGTCGGATTATTTGTGCAGAAAAAGGAGGAAGAAGAAGAAGGGAAAAGTGTAGTGTGTGTGTGTGTATGGTCTTATCTTTGATTTTTTGGTAATGGAATTTGTGTGGGTAAGGCCTTAATGAGTTGCACCGGGGTGGGGAGGGCAACCGGAAGAGCAGGTAGCCGGTAGGAATCGGAGAGGCAGGTGGGGACTGGGAGTACGGAGAGGGAGAGCGATGCCAGGGTGGAAGAGAGAGAGAGAGAGAGAGAGAGAGCGGGTGATGGAATACAAAATGATGGGAGTGGGTAGTTTTATCGTTTCTACTTTTTAACATGGCTGGGTTGGCCTTGGATGGGATGGGACCCACTACCCCTTTTTTTCCATTTTCCTCTCCTCTAAAACTTATATCCACTCAAAATATAATTTTATTAAATAAATAATTATATTGAAATATTTTTGTTTATAAACTATAGATTAAAACATTATGTGATAAAAATGGGTTGATTTTTTAAGCCTCAAAGTTTGGCTTGTCACGTCAATTAAGAGTTTTTACATTTTTTTACTTTAAAAAATATTAAAAATAAACTTTAGGGGTGACGTGGATTAAATTAAAAGAATTACTAAATTGTGTTTCATCAGTTAATTATGCTATGAGCTGTATACGAGTATTTTCAAACTTATTAATCTTCGTGGAATTTATGATCATGTTGTGTGCTAAATTAGGAATAATTAGAATTACTAATTGTTGAATTATGCGAAATTACAGGCCGCTAGAAAGTTTAGTAGATAAATCGTATTGGATTGAGAACGAGTCTTATATACATGTTCAAAAGTTGAGTAAATAATATCACGATACCAAAAACCCGTTCAAGTTAGACGAGGCGACCAGACCATTTGTGGCTTAAATCTTGATCTACGGTACAATTAGATATGAGTGTTCAAAAGATTCTATCAATCAACGTACTTCCATATGATTTCTTGAATTTGGTTGTAAATGAAAATTTGATGAGTTTGATTTTTTTTCGAGTTTCCTTCTAACTATATTAGGTTAAACAAACCAACTCCAATTGATTATTTATTTATTTTTATTAGTTTATAATCCATTTTTATTACTTATTCTCCCACACTTAAAAATAATATTTTAATGGTAATTTTTCTAAAATATATATTTAAATTAAATTCTTAATTAAAAATATATTTAAAAAAATCAATATTTTGTTAATTAATGGGCCAAGCTTGAACGAAGATGGATCAGTCAAAGCCCAGGTTGAATTTGAAGTTTTTTCTTTTTAGTTTTATTGTTAATAATAATATTTCATTAAATTACAAATTAAAATAAATTTTAATCACGGTAATTTATCAATTCTAATTAAATATATACAAAATTTTCAATTTATTTACATTATATTTTATGCAATAAAAAAATTTAATAATAATTAAATCTGTTTTTTTAGTTTAAAAAATGTTATTTTATCACTAAATATTATAATATATGAATAACTATAGACCAAAATTCAAATTAATATTTTCACTAATCACATAAAATATGAAAATAAAGAATATATGAAATCATATCTTTATATCAAATTCCTTTTTATAAGTATTTCTATATTTATTTCTTAAACCTATTCACAAAAATATTAAATTATAATCAAATTTAAATATATAAGCATTGTTTATTAGTAAAATGAAAATATAAATATCTAAATTATTCTATAATTAAAAGTCGAAACACATTATTGTAGGAATTAAATTAAGGCGAAATAAATTTTATAATTAAATTAATACTATTTTTTTTTTTCATTTTTCTATTTTTTTTCATTCACAAATAATTATAAATGTACCCTTATTGGATTGGATTAGGTTACAAAAATATTTTAAATTACAGTAACTCGAATAATCTAAATAGAATTTGGAGCTCAACTCAACTCTCTATTTTTTTTGTTGAGCTTTTATTTTTACTTTTAAAAAAATTTATTTATCAATCACACTTGTTACTAAATTTAAATATCAAATATTTACTCATAAAAATGCATTATTAACGTCAGATATTAAATATTCATAATTTTTTTGGTTAGGTCGTAACTTATTTTCAATTTGGATACCGGCAGCTTCATTAAAAAAGGTTACCAGCAATTTGAACAGAATTCTTTATCTTAAAAAAATTCAATTTAATCTAAAAAAAATCTATCTATAGTTTTGATATTCGGAATTCTCTATTGAATCGGATTGAGGGCTGCGAATTTAAATTAAAAATAATTATTGAATTGAGATTTGAATGTCACAAATTTAGAAAGTTCTTGTGAAAATACAGTAAGATTAGCGTTCTTCCAATTTAGAAACAAGAAATTGGAATGAATTCTGCAAAAGTTTGGGGAAGAATGCTCTCTTAATCTCTATCATTATCACTGATTCACTGTTCATTGATTGAAGAAGAAACTAAGCTGGTGCCGCCAATCGCACGGCGCCACACACGCTTCTTCATCAGATCTCAGCCGCTCGATTCCGTAATATCCAATTTTCCATTCATCACCCCATGGTTTTGTTGCGTAATAATAATTTTGTTTATACGATTAAGCTCCCTCTCCTTTTCTCTCTGTAACTTTCTTTTTTCTTTTTTTTTTTCTTTTTTTTTTTTTTCTTTTCCCTCTTTGTTGCTGCTGTGTGGACCAGATCGCTGATCGGTGGACGGACCTTTCACGGCGAATCAACTCGAACGCAGCTGGGTCTGAGGGGAAGACAATTTTGGGGTTTTTTTGAATGATATGGAATCGAGAGCAGTCGTCTGAGGCAGGTGTTCAGTTTTCTTGTTCTTCTTCTGAATCGGAGTTTGAATTTTGTTGTTTGGGTGGTGTCGCGATAAACCCTAGTTTTCCTTGTCAGCCTAGAATTTGGAACTTTTTTAACTCGATCTTCTTTTACCGTTTGATGAACTGGGATTGACGGGGTTAAGGCTGAGCTCCATGGAATTTGATCGAGGACTTATTGATTCTTGAGTATTGTATTGTATTCCAACTGGGTTAGGTTGGTTTGCGAGTACTAGGGTTTTCTGTACGGATTATCCGATGCTTTTAAGCCTTCGACTAATTTAAGGATGTGTTGTGAGGGGATTGTTCATCTGGGACAGAGTTGATCTCTTGCTTTGAGGTAATTTGAATTTTATGGTGCCATTGGGTTTCTTCTAACCTGGGGCGGCTAAGTTTCTGGTTAAATTGGGGGTTGTTCTTTTCTTTTCTTTTTGTTTCCTGATAAATTTGTAATGGGTGATGAAATCTTTGATGCAATGAACCTTGACTTGAATCTGGGTCCCATTCCAGAGCCGCTTTCGAACTCGGTTCTTCAAATTGAAGATGTGAATTTAGCTGATTTGACTGAGGATCCTGTTCATAGATTTGGGGAAGCTATCAGGTTTAGGACGAGACAGCGGTGGCGAAGGCGTCAAGTCCAAATTCCTTCTGAGACTCAGAATATTACAATGGAATTGAGTGAAATCATGGTCAATTCAGGCAATGGGAATACATTGCAGCCATTACAGGCTGGTGAGGGCAGTATCACTGCTGAGGAAAGGAAGAACGAAGCGGGGAAAACATGTGAAATCAACAATGAAGCTCTGGAAGATGAAAAGACAGAGAATAAGAGTGATGTTGAAAAGGGCAGTGATTCTGATGGGAGTTTCTTTGATTGTAATATATGTCTGGATTTGGCTAGGGACCCTGTTGTAACTTGTTGCGGTCATCTATACTGTTGGCCGTGCCTTTATCGATGGTTACATCTACATTCAGATGCCAAGGAATGCCCTGTATGTAAAGGAGAGGTCACTACAAAAAACGTAACTCCGATCTATGGGCGTGGCGGTAATACCCCTGTGACAGAGGAGGATGCTACACTTAAGATTCCTCTAAGGCCCCACGCTCGGAAAGTTGAAAGTTTGCGGCAAACCATCCAGAGGACTGCATTGAGTTTCCCAGTGGAGGATATGATTCGTCGATTGGGAAACAGATTTGATTTTAATCGTGACCATGACCAACCGCCCGAACCAGACAGCTCACACGAAACCTTTGGTAGATCTCCAACCTTGTTGAATAGGCTTTTAACATCCAGGGGAATTCGTAGAGAACAAATTTCACTGCCCCCCAATGGTGATGTAGGAGATTTAGCACACGCCGATGTGTCTGGCATTGAGACTGGGGAAACCCGTCTTCAGTCTCTCCCCGTGCTTCGATCATTACTCCACCGGACAAGAGTTTCTTCTCTTACTTCTGCATTTAACTCCGCTGATAGGCTTCCAGATGGTCTTCTATATACCGATCCGCTCATTCCTAGAATTCAAGAGCAGCCTCCTCCACCTGTTGAGGATAGAGATTCATTCTCTAGCATTGCTGCTGTTATCAATTCAGAGAGTCAAATGGACACTGCTGTAGAAATTGATTCCATGGTCTCCATTTCAACTTCATCCTCCAGTAGGAGAACTGATGCCTTACAGGTTTCTGATGTCGACAGTGGAAACTCTCGGGCACCCAGACGGAGAAGACTGGCTTGAAAAATTTTCGATCTGGTCCTGAGACTGATAAATGAATCAGGACTACAGTATTTCAACACCTATGTAAGTGCTACTTGGATCTATTTACCTTTTCACTCAACAAAAAGTAATGACTCCTGCTTCGACAATGGACAACACATCGTCGATATTCAACTTTCTTCATTTTACTGTTTATCGTTCGAGAATTGAAAATGTAGGCATACTTCGAGAAGCAAATAACTAGTAATCAAGTAAAGTACTGTTCTTTATCTCCTCCATTTGTAACCTTCGATGCATCAAAACCTGAGTTCAACATTTTCTTACAAATCCATGTCTTCTATGTTCTTGACTTGGTGTTTCACTGACCATATTTAGGAAGAATAAAAATGTCCATGACTATAATTTTCCTGTTTAGCTTAGCTCTGATGGTTTTAGCTTAATGAGAGTGCAATCATAAGTTCTTCCATAGTTTGAACTTTTTCTACTTATCTTTGATTATTGCCCATTAACGAACATGGGATTTGACTATTCACCTCAGATCAGTTAAATTTGAAGTAGCTAGAAATTCTTGTTAGTTCTAGTTACTCTGTTTTGACTTATTTAGATTGATCATTACGATAATGATAAAGCAAACATATCAGGTGGAAGATCTTTCAACTTTTGGCCTTGCTTTATTCTCCATTTATCTTATTTGATTCTTTTAGCTCATCTGCTGGTCCTGTTAGCATAATCTAAAAGCTAGTTAAATTATTCACCACTCAGACAAAGAATCCCAGAGCAGGAACGGCCTTTGTACCGATTATCATGCAAGAGAACCAGCTAGAAATCTTGAAGGTTATGGATACCTCTCACCCCATTGATATCATCTTCCACTACTCACTGCTATATGAAAAATCACATTATCTTGTGGAGTAAAAGCCTGAAGTTCACTTGTTGATGTTTAGATCACTCACACAAACAATGCAATGATTGAATTTCTCATTAGTAGAACAGCTTTCTTCACTCTTTTCACATCAAGAAACACATTTAGTTCGATTCTGCTGTGGTGCTTGTTGATTTTAGGAGACCTCATCATGAACATTTACTTTGATTCTGCTGTTTGCTTATCCTGTTGGCTCCATGTATTTTTCTTTGTGCTCTAAGACGTTCGAGCCAATCTACACACACCTTAACTAACCTCGCACATTTAGTTCTATTCTGCTATGGTGCTGTTGACTTTAGGAGAACCCATCATAATCATTTACTTTATTCTCATGGATTCTGTGATTCTGTTTACTTATCCTGTTGGGTCCATGTTTTTGTTTGTACCATAAAAACGTTCGAGCCAATCTACACACACCTTGACTAATCTCACACATTTAGTTCGATTCTGCTACTGTGCTTATTGACTTTAGGACAACTCATCATGATCATTTACTTTGATTCTTATGGATTCTATGATTCTGTTTGGCTCCATGTTTTTTTCGTTCGAGCCAACCTATACACACCTTAACTAATCTCACACATTTAGTTCGATTCTGCTGTGGTGCTTGTTGACTTTAGGAGAACTCATCATGATCATTTACTTCGATTCTTATGGATTCTATGATTCTGTTTACTTATCATATTGGCTCCATGTTTTTTTCGTTCGAGCCAACCTACACACACCTTGACTAATTTCACACACCTTGACTAATTTCACACATTTAGTTCGATTCTGCAATGGTGCTTGTTGACTTTAGGAGAACTCATCATGATCATATACTTCGATTCTCATGGATTCTGTGATTCTATCCACTTATCCTGCTGGGCTCCATCCCTTTTTCTTCAGTACCATAAAAAGTCAACCTACACACATCTAAACTAATCCCACACGCACTCCATCGATTTCATCCTCCACTAAAATACCCATTCTTTTGATTATAATAACTGATCTGCAGTAATTTGTATCCCATTCCCATTTGTCAACCCATTGAGTAAGATTTAAGCATCTTCATTGTTTGAAAGCTACAACTACAAGTGTCATGATTAGCACTAGAGTATTAACTATGTAGCTTGAGTTGCTGCCCCCTGTAAACATGATGAATCATGATAAGAAATGAAGTGGGATCTCATTCATTGCATCAAATGAAATGAAGGGTGTTCCTCTTTCAGATGCTCTGCTGCTGTTGTGTGCTGTGTTTTGTATCTCTGCAATGTTTTCTAATAATTTGCATCAGCTGATGTAAAGTTATTCCTTGTCTTTTTAGTGAAAAAAAAAGAACTTGCAACTGTTCATCTGTCTACACAGACTTTGTTCTTCTGGAATAATACTATTTTCTGTTCAGGTTTTGAATTTATGAACTCTTTTCTATTACAGTGTTCCTCGAGATAAATTCTTATTGGTTTTTTCTATCAATTTATACCCAATTTTGTGTCGTTCTAACTCAAATTTCAAACTAATAATTGTACTAATTAAATCTTATTTAAATGCAAAGATTAATGAGAATCTAATAGATAGTGAAGGTTCTTTCTATCTTGGTGCTATTTTGAGAGAAGAAGAATTTCATTCGGATGATTTTGAATCGATTTTAAATGGAATCAAATGAAATTATCTATAAAATTACTAAGATTAATACATTTGATTAGGTCATTGGACAATGATCCTAAACTATGTCCTCTATCTATCACGATCTCGAATGAAACTATCCATAGAATTGTGTGGTGTGGAAAATGTAGATCATCACCGTTTTTAACCGAGACTTGGGCTAAGCTCTGTCTCGGAACCTTGTGAGGTTAGGAGTAAAGTATCCCTAAGTTGATGTATCTCGTTGGGTGCAGAGAAACATTGAGAACCAAAATAGCTTTCTTCGGAGTCGTTTCTTGTCCCTGTCCTGTCCCCCACCCCAGCATAGCACTTCACTTTCAGGATTAGGAAGAATACGCTTCTCCCTTCTTCATTGATTGGAGGAAAATGAATCGTCTACCAATGGCTTGATAAGGATAACCGGAGTTGGCTATTGGCATAATTGGGTGGTGCCTACTGCACCGAAGGTGAACGCGCGATAACATTCGTGGGATACAACTCTCTAAATTTATTCATTTTTTCTTTATAAATGAAAATTAGGTTTAAAAAATGTTTTCTTGATTTGAAATTTGAACTCCACCCATTAAAGCACATTTAATTATCAAATATAGCCGATCTTAAACAATTTCATGCCTCTCATATTATGATTTAATCTCGAACACATTCGACCATACCTCAAAAGCTATCTATTCTCGACTCGAACATTTGTCTATACGATATCAACCATATTATATTAAATCATAAACATAACTTGTTACAAATAAATTCCAATTAAAGGAAAAATAAAAAAAAAACATAAGATCTCAAAATTATTGGAAGACAAATGAACATGGGATGGATGACAATCATCATAGTCAATAAGATCATGATGATGGGTGTTTATGTTAGCATTATTTTTTAGGAAATCAATGAAAAAAAAAACAAAGGAATCAATTATTCATATGATGAATGAAAAAACATTATATGGTGAGTATGCATTAAGCTATCCTCACATACTCACATGCTACCGAAAATAATGTGTTTTCGTTATTTAGTTTCAAATAATAATTGTCACTGTTCAAGTTTACTACTAGCAAATATTGTCCGTTTTGACCCGTTACGTATCGCCGTCAACTTTACAGTTTCTAAAACGCATCTATTAGGAATAGGTTTCCACACCCTTATAAGAAATGCTATGTTCCACTCATCGGTTTGGAGGCCAGCGTCCTCGCTAGCACAAAGCCTGATGTCTGACTCTGGTACCATTTGTAACAACTCAAGTCTACTATTAGCAGATATTGTTTACTTTGACCCGTTACATACCATCGTTAGTCTTCACAGTTTTTAAAACGCATCTCCTAAGATTTTGAACGTCCAAAGTACATAACAAAAAAGTATTGAAAACGATCGAACCACGAGCACCGATCATAATTATGAATATTATTATTGAGAGGGGGAGAGAAAAAGGGCAATAATGTAAGGGTAGGGCCAAGGCATGCACGCCCATAATTGTTGAAGTTTGGGATTGGATGGTCAAGCCAAGCCCTTCCCACTAAACTACATACTCTTTCTTTTATACCCTTTTTTAGGGTTTTGAAAACTTCCAATTTTGTTGTTTGAAAATGGCGTTGGAACAAACTTTCAAATGTTCTTCTTAAGGACACCTACAAACATGGGCTTTGAATAAAGAAAAAAAAAAGTGCCCTTTCAACCGAAAAATATAAGCTCGCTTTTCGTATCTCGTTCACATGGTTCTACTTTTCGAACTTCTTCTTAAAAAAAGGTCTTTTGGCCGGGAGAAGAGTCCCAAGGAAATCTTCTTTGTTTCTAATTGATACGAGCTTCTCACATCGATGGGAGAAGGGAACGAAACATTTCTTATAACACTGTAAAAACTTCTCCTTAGTAGACACATTTAAAAATCATGAGGTTGACGACAATACATAATAGGCCAAAACGGACAATATTTACTAACAGAGAGCTTAGACTGTTACAAAATGGTATCAAATCCAACGAGGACATTGGGCTTCCAAAAGGGTAGATTGTGAGATCCCACATCAGTTGAAAAGCGGGGAACGAAACATTTCTTATAAGGGTGTGGAAACCTCTCCCAAGTAGACACGTTTTAAAACTGAGGCTAATGACAATATTTGTTATCAGTGAGTTTGGACTGTTACACATAGTTTCTAAAAGAAACAAACCCTAAAGAAAAGAAACTCGATCGATCGTCCGACCAGTATTATTCCCGAGGAAAACTAGGGTTTTTTTTTTTAATATATAGTAGACAAGGTGCATAATCTAAGCACATGTAGCAATTAGTAGCATATGAAAAAACAAAAGATTTGGTTACAAAAAGAAGAGAGGAAAGAAAGGATATATTGTAGAATAAAATAAGGGTTAGTGTCCCAAACTTTGGATACATATTATAACATATAATAAATATAATGTATGATTGTTATTATTATTATTATTATTATTATTATTATTATTATTATTATTAAGATGATAATGATAAATATTATAAGAAAACATGGAGAAGTGAAGAGACATGATAATGATAGGTTAAAAGGAGACAAAGATCCTTCCAATTCCTCAGTTGCATGCTTTCTTGTCTTGTTTTTTTTATTTTTTTATTTTTTTATTTTTAGGTTCTAAATACACAAAATTTGTAATCAAAGACAATCATTCACTTTTTCCATAAAGTGGTCTTTGTTTTTCAGCCTATGTTTAGGGCACTGTTTTTGTAATGTAATTAGCTTAATTAATTTCTTTTAGACCTACCTTTTATCATAATTGTCCCACGCTACCCCTATTCACTTTTCTCTCATTTTTTTATATATATCACTCGTTCATCATTAATAATCGATCGAGAAGAGGGTTTTGAGATAGAAATCAAATTATTCGATCTAAGTGTCGTGTCGTTCGTATCTCTATTAGGTATTGGATTAAAGTTGTACTTACTTGAGAAATGGTGAAGATGTCCATTTAACCAGTGAGATTAGAGATCTGCTCTAAATGGAGAATGAGGGAAGGACGGAGATGAGATTTTTCCGTGTTAGCTAAATGAGGCTAGTGACGAGAATTATATTTTTCATTTTGGTCTCTACCCCTACTCGGTCAAATTCCTAACCTCGTCATGAAGTGTATAGCATTCATGAGCTAAGGTTGATAAGGGTTTGAGGCTGAAATGGTCAAGTCGATGAGTTTGCTATATTGGGTTTGTTTATGACGAGTTATAAATATGGTAACGTTACTAGACTCGTAACATCTTAGACTACACATCGAAACGTTGATATAAAGCACGAAAAGTGAGGTAGGTGGCAAGGCAATGGCTAATGCCATAGCATGAAAAGGATTAAAATTTGAAGAGGCTGACAAAAAGGGTTTTTTGTAAGGGAAAATTACCACTCATCATCTTACATTATTATATTTTTACCACTCTTTTTTTATCTTTGAAAACCCCCATTCACTGTCTTCTCTTGTTCTTCCCAATGCCTTTAGGTCAAACCCTTGTTTTTTTCAATAACCCTAAACCAACTTTATTACCTCATTAACCCTCAAATTTTACCATCCTCCCGTAATAGATTAAAAGTTTGTATCTGTAATCTGTTTTAAGATCATTTTTAAGACGTAAAAACTTACCACTAAATCTTTTAATTTTAAGAAACAGACAAAATTATATTACTTTACAAGATCGTGTCGTGTTGACATCATATATTACCGTTATGTATATACATTAAATCAAAGTGGGGTGACATGACGAAGAGCTTGTAATGAGAGAAAATAAAAAGCATATATTATAAGTGGAGAGCCACTAAGGGAAGCTATATATATATATATTATAATGTTGTAATCTATTATTGAGTAATTTTTTTTATCATAATAGCAACCATGATGATCTGTGTTATTAATTATGCTCATTATTGATAACAATAAATACGATCCCATTTTTACCCCCAAAATTAATTTCCCAACTTTGTTATAATGCTCTAAAAATGATGACCATCATTGTCTTTTTCTCTTTCTTTTTTTATTCAATAAATTCAAAATTTCCCACTCTCTTTTGCCCCCATTATAAATTATTATTATTATTATTATTAATTCTTTCCTCACATATTTATTATATATAATAAATACAGACGAGAAATATAATTTGTGCTTATCCATTTAATTTGACTTCTTTCGTTCTCCATTTAAACAATAATTTTCAGTTTAATTATGAATGAGTGCTTATAAGATCTCGAAAAAATAAAAAAATAAAACAAAAAATATGAATAATGAAAAAAGTGAAAAGTGGGGCCAAAAGTGGGCGATGAATAATGAATATGATGCAGCTTCTACGTCGTCGTGTTGTATATTCTTTGTCTGTTTTTTTTTTTTTTTTTTTTTTTTTTTTTTTTTTTTTTTTTTTTTTTTTTTTTTTTTTTTTTNTTTTTTTGTCAGATTTTTTTTTTTAAAAAAAAAAAACACAAATCATCATTGCTTCCTCACGTGACTTCACCTCTGAAACTAAACCTCCCATTAAATGCTTCGAACAACATTAACTTTCCCCATCTAACCCTATTTACCAACCACAATTATTCCTTCTTCAAATTATTTTCAATCATAAAAAAATACTTCTCTTTACAATTTCAATTACATTATATTATTAATTATTACCAAACATCCTTATTATTCCCAAAAACATGTTTTATTTTTCTAATCTTATCCTAAAAGATTGTTAGGATTAACCAAATTTTTTTCCTATTTAAATTTATTATTCATGCATACTTTAATACGTAGGCTGCTTTATATATATAAATGGTAACAAAAGCCACCAAACATGACTTAGTATATTTTTAAAAAGATTATTAAAAAAAAAAAAAAAAAAAACC